>NC_044032.1:54796691-55106462 GCF_901765095.1 Microcaecilia unicolor
CACCGCAGCTGGACAGCTGAAATCACTTCTGGAGGGTAGTCACTCCCCTGCCAAGACTTGATATTAGCACCACTACCAGTGGGTTTCCTGATGAAGCTAATGCTAATTTTTATTGGTGCCCACATTTGGGCATCATTTATAGAATTGAGTGCCATATGGACTATCCAATCTGCCCATTCATACCATCTACTCCTACATATTTACCCCGAGCTTTCTTGAATTCGGGTACAGGTTTTGTCTCCTATTCCCAATCAAAATAAGAAAACTAAAATTATGCTAAAATGACTAGTGATATTATATTTATGTTATTGTCGGAATATGAATAATTTCCAGAATGGAGGAGTGGCCTAGTGGTTAGGGTGGTGGACTTTGGTCCTGAGAGACTGAGTTTGATTCCCAGCACAGGCAGCTCCTTGTGACTCTGGGCAAGTCACTTAACCCTCCATTGCCCACTCACATTGAGCCTGCCATGAGTGGGAAAGCATGGGGTACAAATGTAATAAAAATGTTGCTAGAATGGTCATAAAATGAGATAAGTAATGCCATACTGGGAAAAGACCAAGGGTCCATCGAGCCCAGCATCCTGTCCACGACAGCAGCCAATCCAGGCCAAGGGCACCTGGCAAGCTTCCCAAACATACAAACATTCTATACATGTTATTCCTGGAATTTTTTATTTTTTCAAGTCCGTTTAGTAGCGGTTTATGGACTTGTCCTTTAGGAAACCATCCAACCCCTTTTAAAACTCTGCTAAGCTAACCGCCTTCACCACTTTCTCCGGCAACGAATTCCAGAGTTTAATTACACGTTGGGTGAAGAAAAATTTTCTCTGATTTGTTTTAAATTTACTACACTGTAGTTTCATCGCATGCCCCCTAGTCCTAGTATTTTTGGAAAGCGTGAACAGACGCTTCACATCCACCTGTTCCACTCCACTCATTATTTTATATACCTCTATCATGTCTCCCCTCAGCCGTCTCTTCTCCAAGCTGTATAGCCCTATCCTCCTTAGTCTTTCTTCATAGGGAAGTCGTCCCATCCCCGCTATCATTTTAGTCGCCCTTCGCTGCACCTTTTCCAATTCTACTATATCTTTCTTGAGATGCGGCGACCAGAATTGAACACAATACTCAAGTTGCGGTCGCACCATGGAGCGATACAACGGCATTATAACATCCTCACACCTGTTTTCCATACCTTTCCTAATAATACCCAACATTCTATTCGCTTTCTTAGCCGCAGCAGCACACTGAGCAGAAGGTTTCAGTGTGTGATCGACGACGACACCCAGATCCCTTTCTTGGTCCGTAACTCCTAACGTGGAACCTTGCATGACGTAGCTATAATTCGGGTTCTTTTTTCCCACATGCATCACCTTGCACTTGCTCACATTAAACATCATCTGCCATTTAGCCGCCCAGTCTCCCAGTCTCGTAAGGTCCTCTTGTAATTTTTCACAATCCTGTCGTGATTTAACGACTTTGAATAACTTTGTGTCATCAGCAAATTTAATTACCTCGCTAGTTACTCCCATCTCTAAATCATTTATAAATGTATTAAAAAGCAGCAGTCCTAGCACGGACCCCTGAGGAACCCCACTAACTACCCTTCTCCATTGTGAATACTGCCCATTTAACCCCACTCTCTGTTTCCTATCCTTCAACCAGTTTTTAATCCACAATAGGACATTTCCTCCTATCCCATGATCCTCCAATTTCCTCTGTAGTTTTTCATGAGGTACCTTGTCAAACGCCTTTTGAAAATCCAGATATACAATATCAACCGACTCCCCTTTGTCCACGTTTGTTCACTCCTTCAAAGAATTGAAGTAAATTGGTCAGGCAAGATTTCCCCACACAAAAGCCATGCTGACTTGGTCTCAGTAATCCATGTCCTCGGATGTGCTCTGTAATTTTGTTTTTAATAATAGCCTCTACCATTTTCCTAGGCACCGACGTCAGACTCACCGGTCTATAATTTCCCCGGATCTCCCCTGGAGCCTTTTTTAAAAATGGGCGTTACTCAAGGATGCATGACACTTCTATCTCTTGGTTCCAGGTGCACCATGACCATATGTGAGGGTGTTATCACCAATGCTAAGTATTCAGAATAAGCCTGTAGACAATTCTTGTGACTCTTCTTGTTGATTGTATAGTTCATTTGCATGCTTGGGTTTTTGTGGGAGGTGCTGAAGTTGCCAAGGGTGATTGGTGAGAGGAAATAGTTGCTAGTGCCAATCACGCAAAAGCAAACCTGCAGTTAATATTGCTTACCCTCTTTACTGGTCCTGTAGTAAATTCAGATGCCTGTACATTTTGGGAGGTACATGGTACACACATTATACAGCTCAGAGAACCCCTTAGTGGCTGTATGCAGAACTGCACGGAGAAAAACCACCACACAACAGCTGCTAAGACTATTATGCCAGTTTCTACTCATGTTCCTTGCCCCTTTTTTTAACCACAGTTGACAAGAACCCTTTGCTTTTATAATACTCTTAAGTATTGCCACACTGGGACAGACCAGAGGGCCATCAAGCCCGGCATCCTGTTTCCAACAGTGGCCACTCCAGGTCACAAATACCTGGCAAGATCCCGAAAAAGTTCAATACATTTTATGCTGCTTATCCCAGAAATGAACAGTGGATTTTCCCCAAGTCAATTTAATAATGGTCTATGGACTTTTCCTTTAGAAAGCCTTCCAGACCTTTTTTAAACCCTGTTAAGCTAACTGCCTTTACCACATTCTCTAGCAACGAATTCCAGAGTTTGAGAAGCAGTAAGGAAAGTGAGTAGTAAGTCATTATTTGACCTCTAGATGTGTCAGTTTGTATCTCTCATGGCAGAGCTACCTGCCTAAATAATTACATACACCCTTATTCAGAGAAGTAAGAGCATCCTAACCTAGATGGTACAGTGCAAGCTGATAAGTATGCTGATATGTTGTAGAAGGTATAGGCTACTACTACTACTACTACTACTTAACACTTCTATAGCGCTCCAAGGCATACGCAGCGCTGTACACCATACATGAAAAGACAATCCCTGCTCAAAGAGCTCACAATCTAAATAGGACAGGCAAACAGACAGAACAACTAAGAGGTAAGGGAATTAAAGAGGTGGGGATCAAAGGGTACAGAGCAAGTGGGTAGTGGTTAGCATTAAAGAGGTGGGCTTTTAGCCTGGATTTGAAAACGGGGCTAGACATACAGGCTCGGGAAGTCTATTCCAGGCATGAGGTGCAGCGAGATAAAAGGAACAGAGTCTGGAATTAGCAGTAGAGGAGAAGGGGACAGACGAGAGATTTATCCACAGAATGGAGTACTCGAGAGGGGAGGCTTAGGGAGAGACAAGAGTGGAGAGGTACTGGGGAGCGGTAGAGTGAATGCACTTATAGGTCAGTAAGAGAAGTTTGAATTGAATGCGGAAATGGATAGGGAGCCAGTGAAGTGACTTGAGGAGAGGGCTAATGTGAACATAGCGACTCTGGTGGAAAATGAGTCACGCAGCAGAGTTTTGAACTGATTGAAGAGGAGAGAGATGGCTAAGTGGGAAGCCGGTGAGAAGCAGGTTGCAATAATCTAGACAAGAGGTGATAAGAGTGTGGATAAAGGTTCTGGTAGAGTGATCAGAGAGGAAGGTACGGATTTTGCTGATGTTATAGAGAAAGAAACGACAGACTTTGGCAATCTGCTGAATATGAGCAGAGAAGGAGAGAGAGGAGTCGAAGATGACCCCAAGGTTACGAGCTGATGAGACAGGGAGAATGAGAGTGCCATCCACAGAAATAGAGAAAGGGGGGAGAGGAGAGGTGGGTTTAGAGGGAAAAAGATAAGAAGCTCGGTTTTGGCCATGGCTGCTTTCAGACATAGGATGGATGGAAGAAGAACCACTGTAATGCACTGAGAACACTAAGGGGTCTTTTAACAAAGCTGCGGTAAAGAGTAGACTGCAGTAGTGTGTGTGCATGAAATTACCACGCACCAAGACCACTTGTTACTGCTGCCAGAATTTCCATTGTTTTCTTTTCATTTCTTACTTTTGAAATATATTCATTTTTGATCAGTTTGTTTTATTCACATTGTAATGGCAGATTGCTGCCAGGCATGTCTATACCGTGCCTCTGCACTAGAAAATAAAAAAATATTTTCTGGCGAACACAAAACTACTGTAGGGTACCTTGCGTGCCCCACGGTAATGCTGTTTTGCTATGTGCTCCCCGAGCACAGCCCTACCGCAGCTTAGAAAAAGGGCCCCTACAACTTTTGCTAGCAGAAAGGATAGCTTTCTTTGGAGTAGTCACGAAACTCTCTGCAAGTGATTTCAGATAGTGATTGCTATCCTGTTAGCTTCCTAGTACAACATTTCTAGGACTTGAAGGGCAAGGAATACTTAGGAAGCAGTAGTATGAGGCTGTTTCCCAAACGTAGGACAGAATATATGCTACCTGGAAGAGACATTTTGAAAAAGACATCAAAACTATCCCTATAATTGGAACTCTGTTCAAGAGAGTCAAATACTAATACAGTACAATAAATATGATACAGCAATATTCAAAATATAATATACCCATTTACAAATGAATTGTTAGTTGTCAATTTGTTATATGGACAACATTTGGAAGTTGACTAGTTAGTATTGTTGAGAGGGCTATATATATATTTTTTTTACCTAATAAGATTAACTAATTTCAAATTCAAATTGATCTTGACAGATTCTTTATTTATTATTATTTTTTTTCTGAACAACTATCTTGGGGTTATTCTAACTCTATTATTAGACTTAAATCTAATTAGCCTCCATCAGGAACTACAAAAAACATGTCCTTTGAGGCACTGAAAAAATTTAAAATACAGACACATTTGTTCAGTTTAATCTTCTAGAGATCAGTAAATAACTTTGAAGAATTTATCAAGCAGCAAATCTATTGTGATTCACAAGGCAGATAAAGGAGGAACAATAGGTATTTTGAATACTGAAGTTTACTTGCAGAAGCAAACTGACAACTGAGTAATTTGAACACTTATAAGACATTACCCTGTAATCCCACTAGGTAAATTAAACAACTGATCCTCCAGACTATGGTGAGTTTGAATCAGTTTCCTGATGAAGCAAGAATTTAGGGGATCTCTTACTAAGCTTTGGTAAAAGGAGCTTAACATGCCTTTATATGGGTTTTTCCCACACACTAAAGGCCATTTTTTTTTTTATCAAAGCAGTAAAATTGCCTATTTTCCATTTTTTCAATTAATGGCCATGCGCTAATGTTACACAAAAATTAGTTTTCCAAAAAGACTCACCAAAATGAAGTATTTCACCACTGCCTCTCAATTAGAACCAAATAGAAAACATCAGCTAACCCAAAATGACTGATGATTGCTCTCAGTATGGTGACCGCGGCACTTCAGCCAATGTTGAACCAGTCATTAGGATATATTTAAATGAACACTGTTCCTCTAATGGCGCTCACCGTTTTCATATCCTCATACATCCCTGTGCATATCATTTCCATATAACTACCACCAGTGGCTCTAATATTACATTTATTTAGAAACAGTGTATTAACTATAATTTAGAAAGTTAATATAACTGCAGTGGTGAAATCCACCAAATGGTGAAAAATGCCAAAGTCTAATACAAAATAGACAGGCAAACATTCCCACAAAAACTCTCTTAAAAAAAGAAATCCTTTTCTAACAAGACAATGCTTGATGACAACCACCACAGAAAAAGTCACTTATCTTTGTTGAATCATCCTAGGGCTCAACAGAGCTCTGATATGGAAATTCCTTCATCAGGAGCTCAGGAACACACAGCGAATCTAAGCCTCCCAACCTGCAATGTCAACTCATGACCTCTAGTTCTACTACTTCCTTGTCTCTGAAAAATATTAGTTTGCATATTAATACCTTTTAAGCATTTAAATCTCTGAATCGTATCTCTCCCTCCTCATGCCTCCTTTCCTCTAGAGTATACATATTGAGGTCATCAAGTCTCTTCTCACACATCTTTTGGCACAAGCACCATATCATTTTTGTTATGTTACATTATGTTATATTGCACTGGGACTTCTATTCCACCTTTACCTCCAGAGTTCAAGAACGGATTACATCAGAAGAGGCCAGATCAAAACTCTAGGAATTACAGTGTGAACAATTAATAATTAACATAGAACCTAACCAGTGCAATCCTATAAGTTAGAATCAGAAGATACAAGGCCAACATCACAGAATAAGAAAGTTTTCAGGTTTTTTTCTAGAGTAGAAGAGTGTGGTAGCCGTGTTAGTCCACTCTTAAGGTTAGCAATAGAAATCAAACAAAATAAAACATGGAAAAGAAAATAAGATGATACCTTTTTTATTGGACATAACAATACATTTCTTGATTAGCTTTCGAAGGTTGCCCTTCTTCGTCAGATCGGAAATAAGCAAATGTGCTAGCTGACAGTGTATATAAGTGAAAACATTCAAGCATTACTATGACAGTCTGACAGGGTGGGAGGATGGGGGTGGGTAGGAGGTATGCATGGGGACATCAAAGCATATCATTGATATTCTAACAGGATGGGTGTGGATAGGTGAGGGGTTTTTTTTCTAAATATTTTTTTTCTAAATATTAAATAGTTCTGACAAGTTATCAATGATGAAGGTAAATAATTCCATAGTGTGACCATCTGATATTGTCACCTTCATCTTCACCGTCTCAATTCTTTTGATGTCCTTAGCGAGATACAGCTTCCAAAATGGAATACAGTACTCCAAATGGCTCCTCTCCAATGACTTGTAAAAGGAATTAACACCTCCTTTGTTCTACTGGATGTGTCTCTTTCTAAGCAGCCTATCATCCTTTTGGCTACAACCGCCGCCTTGTCACATTGTTTCACTGCCTTAAGATCCTCTAATACTATCAAGCCACTCTCACAGTCTGTGCTTATCAGCCTCTCACCACCTAGTAAATACTGCTCTTTTGGGTTTCTATACCTCATGTACATCACTCTATTTTCTTTGCATTAAATTATAGCTGCCAAACATTAGACTATTCTAATCTTTTTAAATCACTTCTCATGAAGTCCACTCCCTTCAAGGTGCTCACTCTGTTGTAAATCTTCATGCCATCTACAAAAAGACAAACTTTCCCTTATAACCCTTCAGCAATGTCACTCACAAATATGTTGAAAGAATTGGCCGCAATACTGATCCTTGGGGTAATCCACTACTCACCTAACTTTTCTCCAAGTGAATTCCATTCACTACCATCCTCTCACATTTGTCAGTCAACAGGTTTTTCCAACAAATATCAGGCACAGCAATGGGGGCTACATTTCCCCCTTGCATTTTTGATTCATGTATGGTTACTTTTGAAAAGTTGTGGTTAGAAAGTTCACCATTTAATAATCGAACATATAAACATTTTTTCTGTTGTGGTCAGGAAGTGAAATACATTTGTTGCCATGTTGTGAGTGACTAAACAATTGTGATGAACATTTAAAATTTAGTATAGAATTTACAATCACACCATCTTTATATTGGAGTTTTGGTTATGATTCCATCTAGTGAATTTTTAACTACATTAGTTAGAAAGAAAAATGACAAAAATATATTTTTATATTTTAAAAGTAGTTATCTATTAATATTGAAAAATATTCTTGCATATTCACAGTTTTTGAGATAGAGTCGACAGTTTAAAAATAGATTAACAAGTTGTCTTAAGGGTATGATTGAGTTGTGCTTCAAGAAAGCTTTTCGCTAATACAAAACTGCTTTTATCTACATCTTGTAATGAAATGGAAGATGATGAATGTCATTTTTGTATCAAGATTTTCAGGCCTTTCACCTCAAGTCAATCATATTACAAGGAAACACGGGGATATTTTATCACCTTGTTTCCAGAACAAATCTTTAAGAGCATTGTATCCAAGAGACTAAAGGGGCAACTGTGTCTTTCATGTATACTAACGTAAGCAATGAAGGACCAACATACTATAACTGGAGTTTCACTTATAGGCACCATAAATGTGGCATATGCTCCATATGTCATATCACTAAAAAGCTAAAAGCCTTCACTAATTCCATAGATAATAAGACTTGCTTTTGGAAATTGTTTACCATTTGTTCCTCTAAAATGGAGGGGTGGGGCGTTATTAGCATAGGCTATCATTAAGTTGGGTTATTTTACCACAAGTGGTATTATTTTAGCACAGGGTCTCACTGCATAAAATGGGATCTTGTGCTAAAATAGCACAACTTGAAGTAAAAATAGCCTGTCCTAACAATAGCCCAAATTGATAACTCCCCCCTAAATTTGAAATGTACTGTGATTTGTTTCTCATTGATTGCAATGCTTGGTGATAGATTTTATGCCTGAATTCCCTTTGGGAGGCAATTGTAGCTTTATTTTATCTCAAAGAGATGAATGTTTGGTTGCAGAGCATTTGCCAATGTTATTAATATCCACAAGTTAAATGGTATCATTTTTCATTTTTGTGTGATTAAGACTAGTTGTGGTGAAATCCTGTTTATCTACAGAAATAAACAATGCTGCTCAAGTTATAGACCAGTGGCACAGATATCGGTAATAGCTAAAATTTCTGGAGGAAGAAGTAACATCACCAATGAAGATGGACATTTGAATGTGGATTTATTGGCAAGTCTGGCGAAAAGTAAGCATGGGGAGATTCTTCAAGTAGAGGAGAATGAGCAGTGCAGGTCAGAGAGGGCAGCGGATTCCCTGATGAGCACTGTAACCAGCTGGAGTGCCTCAAGTATAATATGATGTGGTACTATGGCCAGACTGCTGGCACACCACATAGTGAATGAAGGAGCATGGTGATGGCAGTGGAGATCATGGGTTCAGCAGATGAAATTGTAGCAAGTGCTGAGGCAATCACTGAAAAGGATATGGGAAATTGGATGCAGGAATTAAAAGTGGAAATGTGGTTGCTAAAGGAGAAGATTATGCTGATGGAGGAGGACATGAAGGAGGCTATTAAAGACTTGGAACAAATGAAGAAGCATCTTGAAAGTCAGAATGAAGCTTACAAGTCTCTGCAAAGCTAGCTGGATACTTTAGAGAGTGAGAAGTGGGGCTTGGAGGAACAACTGGAAGACCTACAGAACAGATCCAGAGGGGTACATTTATGTTTCTGGGGTGTTCCTGATGAAGATCTGAATAAAGCATGTGTGGAGGTGATGGAGAGCATTTATCAGTCTCTTTGGTCAATAGACTCAGACAAACTGGCATAAACCTGCATTTGGACGTTTTTCTCATTAAAAAAAAATCCAAATTGGTATTTTCAAAACCTGTTTTAGATGTTTTTCTATGAAATTAATCAGAAGTGCATTCAAATCACAAGGGGGTTTGTCTGGAGCATGTTAAGGGTGGGATCTGGGCGTTCTTAACACTTGCCATTCCTCTGCCATTACAAAACCAAAACATCCAGGGCTGCATGTTGGACATTTTGGTCTAAACCTAATTTATTAATGAATAAGCCACAGAAATGTGTCCTAAATTACCAGATGACCACTGCAGGAAGAAAGGAATGACACCCCCATACTCCTTCAGTGGTCACTGACCCCTCCCACCCCACAAAGGTGTAAATGAAACAGTACATACCAGCCTCTATGACAGCTTCAGGTGTTATGACCAGTCCTATTAGCGCAACAAGCAGGTTCCTGGAATAACCTAGTGGTCGATGCAGTGCACTCTAGAACAGGTGACCCAGACCTATAATCCACTCTTTTACACTTACGGTGGAAAGTGTCAGCCCCCCCAAAACCTACTTCCCTCAAAGGTGATACCTGCAGGCGTATGGACTATTGCAGTGGTGTATGGATGGGTACAGTAGTTTCTTGTGGGTTTTCAATGGCTCACCATACAATATAATGGTGAGATGTGTACCTAGGACATTGTAGCAAATCAAGGGTTCGGATATTGCTTTAAAGATTGTTTATTCACACATCAATAGGCGCACACATATTACATAACACTCTTATGCAATATACTGTAACCAGGTCACCCTTCCAGGTGAGAGCCGGGGTCGACCCTGCTTAGCTTGGTTAGCTTTTCCCCAGTACGAGCTGCAACCACCGCCTTGCTGCACTGCTTCTAGCCTAGTTTAACTGCTGCCCAGCTGACCTGCGCCCAGGATCAGCTCACAACTGGGACACACAAACTTCAGCAGTCTTATAGTTCTTGAAAACCACAGGTCTTTATTCTCTCAGCATCTTTTAATACAGCTTTAATCTTCAAGCAGTTTCTTCCTCAAGAATGCAAGAGTCAGTTCAGTCTTTCCACATTCAGCTTATTAACACAGTCCAATCTTAACTCAGAATATCACCCCCCAGCAAACCTTTGTCTTGCTCCCAATTGTAGCCTTCCCTCATCAGCACTATCTTCTACCCTTAGATAGTTTATGGGTTAGCTTCTTCCACCAGTGGCTTCCCCACTGGATTATTTTATCCTCTCCAAGTATGCACAGCTTGGGCCACACTCCCGCCACCAAAGCCTTTACCTTTCCTGAGGAAGTTTGAGCAAACCTTCCAACCTCCATGCACTCCTCCTTACCTTCTCCTTCTACCTCTGCTTTATTCCACTCCATCTCCTCCTCCTCCCCAAGCTCCACCAGCTGTTCCCCATCTCCAGGATCAGACCTCATCTCCCAATCAGTCATTCCACCCTCCCCCTCCTGAGAGTTCAGCTGACCCTGCACTGGCTTCTGGGGAGTGTAGTTCTTTTCCTGCATTACAGCTTTCCCTGGCAGTTTGATCCCTAGAGGGCGCCCTGCTCTCCTAGCTGGGCTGAATGACCGGGGATGATGCCGGCTGAAAGAACCACTATCCCCTCTCCCTTGTACCCGCCCTCCAGAGTGCTCACACACCCCCCGGCTCAAACGATTGCCAGTCTTCTCCTGTCCTGCACTGGCAATCCGAGAAAGAACATCCGCGTTTGTCAGAAATTTGCCTGATCTATGCTCCACCTTGAATTGATAGGGCTGTAAAGCCAGATACCACCTTGTGAGACGACCATTACTATTTTTCATCTGGCCTAACCACCTCAAAGGCGCATGATCAGTAACCAGGGTAAATTTACGCCCATCTAAATAGTAATGGCACATCTGCACTGCCCATTTTATCGCTAAACATTCTCTCTCGATGGTCGAGTACCGGACCTCATGGGGGAGCAGTTTCCGGCTCAGATACATCAGGGGATGTTCCTGTCCCTCGTGTACCTGAGACAACACAGCCCCCAACCCTACCCCCGAGGCATCAGCTTGCAGTACAAAGGGCTTATCAAAATCCACGGCTCTCAGCAGGGGTTCCTGACACAGGGCCAATCTCAATTCATTGAACACCCGAAGCCCTCCCTCCTCCCATCGTAGACTGTTGGGGGACCCCTTCTGAAGTTTATTAGTGAGGGGTGTAGCAATGGAGGCAAAGTGGGGTATGAACCTCCTATAGTACCCCACTAGGCCCAAAAAGCTCCTTAACTGTTTCTTATTTTTGGGGCAGGGAAAGTCCCGGATACTCGCTACCTTATCCCAGAGCGGAGTTATCTGACCATTCCCCACCCGGTATCCCAGATATTTAACCTTCTCCTGCCCAAAGCAACATTTTTGAGGGTTCAGTCAAACCTGCTTGACGGAAAGCCTCTAATACTGCCCTCACTCTTATCATATGAGAGGGCCAATCCTCACTCTGAATGATAACATCGTCCAGGTAAGCCGCCGCATATTGCTGATGTGGTCTTAAAACCTGATCTAACAACCGCTGGCAGGAAGCTGCTGCGGAATTAAGACCAAATGGCATGCGTTTAAATTGATAGAGCCCCATGGGTGTAGAAAAGGCTGTCTTAGGCTTGGCCTCCTGAGTCAGAGGGATCTGCCAATACCCTTTGGTCAAGTCCAGGGTGGACAGATATCGGGCAGTACCCAACCGATCCAATAGTTCATCGATACGTGGCATCGGATAGGCATCGGAATCTGACAGTGCATTAACTCGTCTAAAGTCGATGCAAAACCGCCACGTACCATCGGACTTGGGCACTAACACCACAGGACTCGACCATGGACTGACAGATTCCTCAATGACCCCAAAATCCAGCATCTCCTGTACCTGTCGGACCACCTCTTGTTTCTTTGGGGGTGAGAGACGGTAAGGTCTCTGTCTGACCACCCGGCCCGGCTCCGAGATAATATCATGCCTGATAAGGTGGGTTTCCCCTGGGCAAGGAGTCAGGACATCCCGAAACTCCTCCACCAGTGCCTGAACCTCTTTCTGCTGACTCCCTGGCAATGTAGCCGCAATCTGCGGTTCTCCTGCCTTGAATATCTCCGTGATCTGTGGTCCTAATTCTTCCTCAGCTTCTATCCTAGACTGACCAAATAATCCCCTTCTCTCCTGCCAAGGTTTAAGCACATTAATATGATAGGTCTGCTCCCGGCCTTGCTCATTCCTTACTAAGTAGGTGACTGGACCTAACTTCTTTTCTATGACAGCAGGACCCCTCCAGCGTCCCGTGAACTTATGAGGTGAGTCTGAAACCATGATCAAGACTTTGTCCCCCACCTCCAATGCCCTCTCCACCCCTTTCTGGTCATAATAGGCTTTCTGATAATCCTGACTCCTCTCCCAGTGTTGCTGAGCCCCGCGGCTCAATTTATGCAACCGTTCCTTCAGCTTCACTAGATAGTTCACTACATCCCGATCCTCCTCTTCCGGAGGAACCCACTGCTCCCTTAACACATCCAACACTCCCCGGGGTGATCTCCCATACATCAATTCAAATGGTGATACGCCCAGAGAGGCCTGAACATTCTCCCTACACACATACAAAACAAATGGTAACAAAAGATCCCATTCCTCATGGGAGGAACCTAACCCTTTCCTCAACAACATTTTCAAGGTTTTATTGAATCTCTCCACCAGGCCATTAGTCTGAGGGTGGTAAGCTGCGGTCCGAATATGCTGTACTCCGAAAGCCTCCCACACCTGGGCCAGGGTTCGTGACATGAAATTGGTCCCCCGGTCGGTAATCATTTCCCTAGGAAACCCCACCTCACAAAAGATCCGAATTAGCTGGGCCGCAATAACTTTCGCTGAGGTGGTACGAAGCGGCACGGCCCAGGGATACCTTGTGGCCATATCCATGATCACTAGAATATAGGAATACCCCCTTCGGGACTTATCAATGGGCCCGATCATATCCATTGCCATACGGGTAATAGGAGTCCCTATACGGGGAAGGGGTCGTAGGGGCACTCTGTTCGGTGTTTGCTCTGATACCCTCTGACACTGACTACAGGAGCTGCAAAATTGTTCCACCTCTTTATACACCCCGGGCCAGTAAAATCTGTTTAATACCTGCCGGAGAGTATTCTGAGCCCCCTTGTGACCCCCTAAGATATGATCATGAGATACCCGTAACACCAGGTCCCTAAACCCCCTCGGTACTACTAACTGTTTCTGAGGTTCCTTCCCCCCTGCTTTACAGGACAGCCGATATAGCAACCCCTTGTCACTAACAAACCGAGGGAAGCTGGTTTCTCCCTCTTGATCTACCCGCTCCCACGCATACTGCAAGGTCTGGTCATCTTTTTGCTCTTTGGAAAAATCCGGGAATCTCTCTAACACCTGTTCCGTATCCCCTGGGAACCTCCCCTGATGAAGGAGCTCTTGACAATGCTGCCGCCTTTGCTCCTGACCTCGTTTCTTTTGCTGAGAGCCTTTCCTTGTCTTCCCCGGCCGCCCCATAACCTCTCCCTGGAATGGAAATACTTGTGCCAGGGACAGTTCCTGCTCCTTCTCCTGCCTCTCCTGGGCCCGGGTAGATACCAAGGCTTGCTTACCACCAAGGCAGTATGTGAATGGAGCCCAATCCCTTCCTAAAATGAGGTCCTGAGGTAGCCTAGGAAGTACAGCCACCCACACCCACTGAAGGCCCTCCTGGTCCTGTATGTCTACTAGCCGGACCGGATACCTTGAGGAGGCCCCGTGTATGCACTGAATAGCCACGGACCGGTCTCTCTTCCTACCCTGCTGCCCCCCTTTCCGGGCAATCTGCCCCCACAACTTCTGGGAGCACATTGTCTGGTCTGCTCCTGAGTCTAAAAGTCCTTCCACCGGGACCCCTCCTATCTTAACCCAATGCGTAAACTGGGGTTCCTTAGAGGGGGTTACCTGAGATATGAGCCCCAACTTGGCCCTACAATCCCTCCTCACATGTCCCGACTTCCCACATCGGTAGCACATTCTATCATCCTCCTTAGGACCTTCCTCCCTCCACCCAGATCCTTTGAACATTTTACCCCGACCACCCCGCCAGACCCCCTCTCCCCCCTCAGAGTATTGTGACTCCAGAAAGTATTCAAAGCCTTTGATAGCTTCTTCCAGAGTCTCACATCCCTTCCTGATCAAATTAACCCTGATACTGTCCGGTAGAGCCTCTAAAAACTGCTCCAGCACCAGATCCTGCATCAACTGAGTCACTGCCCTCTTATCAGGTTCTAGCCATTTGGTAGCCAAGTCCATCAGCTTCTGAGCCAAGGCCTTCGGAGTCTCCCCCTCCCTCCACCTCCAACCCCGAAAGCGCCTGCGATAAGTTTGTCTGCTTACCCCATACCGGTCCAAAATAGCCGTTTTCAGCTTTTGATAATCCACCACGTCCCCTGGCAACAGGCTCCGAAAGCTGCCAGGGCTTCCCCGGACAGGGCGGGAGCCAGTCTGATGGTCCATTGTTCTTGAGGCCAGGCAGCCGCCAATGCTACCCGCTCAAAAGTCCCCAGATAATCCTCAATGTCGTCCTGCTCTGTTAATTTGCCCCACGGCAGCCAATTAACCCGTCCAGGCTCCAGGCTTCCAGGCACAGCTCCCGTGGCTGTAGCCTCCAATGAGGTGCTCTCTTTCCTCGGTAGGGGTACTGCCCGTAACAATTCCTGCACCACCTCCAGCACCGGTTGTATCTGTGCTCGAGAAGCAGCCAAGGAATCCTCTAGAAGTCTCTGAGCCATTTCCTGCTGCTTTTGGAACTGGTGGGCCATAAAAGACAGCAGCTCCTTCGACTCCATGTCACCTTCGCCACCGGTACCTGAGAGAAAGGGAACAACAAAGAACACTCTCCAAGTGCGGTATTACACAGCTCCGGCCCTCTATATCCCCCTCCTCCTGGTTACCCGAGTCCCGTATATGCTTACCAGAACTCGGAGCAATGCACGCTTCTTTCACCGGCGGGTTGTTCAGACAATCCCACCACTGCCACCAATCTGTAACCAGGTCACCCTTCCAGGTGAGAGCCGGGGTCGACCCTGCTTAGCTTGGTTAGCTTTTCCCCAGTACGAGCTGCAACCACCGCCTTGCTGCACTGCTTCTAGCCTAGTTTAACTGCTGCCCAGCTGACCTGCGCCCAGGATCAGCTCACAACTGGGACACACAAACTTCAGCAGTCTTATAGTTCTTGAAAACCACAGGTCTTTATTCTCTCAGCATCTTTTAATACAGCTTTAATCT
This sequence comes from Microcaecilia unicolor, assembly GCF_901765095.1. Taxonomy (NCBI): domain Eukaryota; kingdom Metazoa; phylum Chordata; class Amphibia; order Gymnophiona; family Siphonopidae; genus Microcaecilia; species Microcaecilia unicolor. The sequence goes on from NC_044032.1 coordinate 54,812,191, forward strand.
TCAAGCAGTTTCTTCCTCAAGAATGCAAGAGTCAGTTCAGTCTTTCCACATTCAGCTTATTAACACAGTCCAATCTTAACTCAGAATATCACCCCCCAGCAAACCTTTGTCTTGCTCCCAATTGTAGCCTTCCCTCATCAGCACTATCTTCTACCCTTAGATAGTTTATGGGTTAGCTTCTTCCACCAGTGGCTTCCCCACTGGATTATTTTATCCTCTCCAAGTATGCACAGCTTGGGCCACACTCCCGCCACCAAAGCCTTTACCTTTCCTGAGGAAGTTTGAGCAAACCTTCCAACCTCCATGCACTCCTCCTTACCTTCTCCTTCTACCTCTGCTTTATTCCACTCCATCTCCTCCTCCTCCCCAAGCTCCACCAGCTGTTCCCCATCTCCAGGATCAGACCTCATCTCCCAATCAGTCATTCCACCCTCCCCCTCCTGAGAGTTCAGCTGACCCTGCACTGGCTTCTGGGGAGTGTAGTTCTTTTCCTGCATTACAGCTTTCCCTGGCAGTTTGATCCCTAGAGGGCGCCCTGCTCTCCTAGCTGGGCTGAATGACCGGGGATGATGCCGGCTGAAAGAACCACTATCCCCTCTCCCTTGTACCCGCCCTCCAGAGTGCTCACAATACATACATCACCACAGGATTGTAGCCTTCATCTGAGCTGCAACATCAATCGGGGAAGCACTGATGACCGCCCAGAGATCTGTGGGAAAATTCCAGCACTAGCGAGGCGTCCCTCGAACCAGGTACAGAGCTTCTTTTTGAGCCAGGGCTTCCCCTCTTTTTATAACAGCTCACAAATAAGTGTGCCTAGAATAGAACAATGAGTGGCCAATCTGCATTCCTCTCTCCCAGGCACCCTCTGATGAAAACACCAGCCTTTGGACTTGTTTCTCAGCACAGTCTTGTAGTGAGTTACCCACCGCAACGGAGCGTTGTGGTAGCAACCTGTCAAACAAATATTCTGGTAGCAACAGGTCAAAACAAACATTCTGCATGTCAGAAAACAAATATTCTGGGTCAGCATAAGTATCATAAGTATTATACTCCAACACAGACATTTTATGTGACGTTTTCTGCAGTGCCCCATAAGATGCCCACTGCTCTGCTGAGATGCCTGTGTGGCCAATCTACTAGGAAAGCTGGCTCCTCCTACGTTCCAATGGCTTGATTTTGTGCATTTTTCACTTGGACATTTTTTTAAGAGGTCCAAAAAGATAAGACGTACTAAGCACAATAACATCTAGGAAATGATCACGTTAAAAGAAAAAAAGATAGACACATTTCTGATTTGAAACTGGTCATTTTCACTACTTGATTTTTGGATTTAGACGTCATGTCGAAAATGTCCCTCCACGTAACTTTGTAAGTCTATGTGCTCTGAAAATGAGCACCACAGTCTGCTGCAGGGCCCACTTTATTCCTATGGACTTGCAACAGATAGCATTAGTAAACAATACATTTTTTATTTTTCCACTTTTTCATTACTTTTCTTTTAAATTTTACAATACGGTACATATTTTTATTAAAGTTCTACTAATTAATTGTAAAATGGATTATCACCCAACAGTATACGTCATTTATTCTGCCTGGAAGAATGCTTCGCAAACTGTATCCAACAAACAAATATGTTAAGCCAATTAAACAACACAAATAATCAAACCACATCTTCCATAGAGTTAAGCAGTCCATGGAGATTGTTCTAAAAAGCTTGCTCACAATAAATTACTGCCCAGTGTGAACACTTTCATATTGGCTGCTAGTTTCCTCTGGATATTTATGCTTTGTCAATTTTAATCATTAGACAGGGAAACCTTCTGTAGGGAAAAAAAAAAGTTAACATAAAATTGCTATATTCTCTGATGTTCAGTGCTGAATAATGGAATTACTACTGCTTAAATTATATCTGTAGTAATTTGAGCATTAATAAAGAGAAGTCACACAATAGGAAAACTGTGGTTTGAATGCATAATGCAAATACATTTTCTTATGGCACTGGGCATTGGATACTATGCCCTGGCTCTCAATCTGGAGCAGGACAGGATACAACAGTGAAGCAAAATCCACAATGCAGACATGTCTAATGCCAAACCAAAGAAACTTTAATGCTCAATAGTGTTAACCAGTATCCGTGGCACAACAAATAATGACTCGACATATCCGTGTTTCAGCAAACAATGCCTGTATCAGGAGTCATGTGATTCCAAAGAAGTGTCACTGACAAGAACCTGGTGCTTCAGAACGATCTGGGAAGTAGTAAGTCAGGTCATCAGAATATCTTCAATGCCATCACTGCATGAAAATATCTCTCAGATGTTCTTTATGGATGATCTGAGAGTTATACTGGAAGGATGGCTCCTGAGAATGGAGCTGAGGACCACCATGATGTGCAATGTAAAGGTGCTGCAATCTTATGTAATCTAATATGAGTATGTAGGCAGATAACAATGGAACATAGATTGGGCTATAGTCCCAAGAAAAATATTAGTTATACTAAAATACAAAAGACATGAAAATACTTATACCATGAATGTAAATCAATGCCTTCTGTCTCTTACTTTTATGCATTCCATTACCATCCAACACAAACCCTGCTGTAACTCCAAATGCTTAACCTCTTCTCATTTCCACTATCCATGATGTATTGTAAGCCACATTGAGCCTGCAAAGAGGTGGGATAATGTGGGCTACAAATGCAATAAAATAAAATAAATAAATAAAAGGTTAATTACTTAATATATACAGCTGAAACAAATAAGCTTTCAGGAGTTGTCTAAACATGTAATAAAAATCAACTGCCCTTAGGATATGTGGAAGCCTACTCCATAGGTCATGTCCTCTGCCTTTGATTGATCTTTGTCTTGTGACAGATTTCTAGCATGAGGAGACAGATGGAATTGTTAAATGGATTTCCTGAGATGAACGCAGAGATTTGGCTAAAAAATAAAGAGAGACTGATATACTAAGGTAGTCAGGTGCCACGTCATGTAGAATTTTAAAAATAAATTATAAAAGATTGTACTCAATTCTTGCTTTTATAGATAACTATGAAGTTTCAACAGAAATGAAATGGCATGTTCAATAGACTTACTACCAAGAACTAGATTAGCGGTGGTGTTTTCAATGATCTGAAGACCTAACAGGGCAGTATTGCAGAAATGAATTGAGTCAGGATAATGCCTGCAGAACGATTTGCAGTTGGGATGAATGGAGAAAAGGTGTAATGTAGAAGAATATATTCAAATATTAATATACAAGCCGTAAAGCCCGTTTAAATGGGCAAAATTTCTGTTGTATGTAATGAAATAGCAAAACGGGGGAAGATTTTTTTTATTTCTGAAATGTAATTTAAAAGTTGATGAACGTAATGTCAGTTGATGTGTAAACAGCATTAGATCCTTCAGAATTTGAACCTTGTTATTGTTAGACTTATGTGATTAACCATGTCCCTTATTGTTCAATTTTTTTCTGTGTGTGTGTGAGAGAGAGAGAGAGAGAGAGTGAGTGTGTGAGAGAGAAAGAGGGGCATAATCGAACGTGAACGCCTATCTCCATGGGCGTCTATGTCCGAAAACGGGTACGTGAAGAGGTGGGACAGACCGTATTTTTGAAAAAATGGACGTTTTTCAGCTGGGCGTTTGTTTTTTTTAGCGATAATGTAAACTAAAAACGCCCAGCTCAAAAATGTCCTAATCCGAGCCATTTGGTCATGGGAGGGGCCAGGATTCGTAGTACACTGGCCCCCCTGATATGCCAGGACACCAACTGGGCACCCTAGAGGTCAGTGCGGTGGACTTCAGAAACAGCTCCCACGTGCATAGCTCCCTTACCATGGGTGCTGAGCACCCAACCCCCCTCCCCCAAAACCCACTACCCACAAATGTACAACACTACCATAGCTCTTAGGGGTGAAGGGGGCACCTACATGTGGGTACAATGGGTTTTGGAGACCTCCCATTTACCAGCACAAGTGTTACCGGTAGGGGGGGATGGGCCTGGGTCCGCCTGCCTTAAGTGCACTGCGGTACCCACTAAAAGTGCTCCAGGGATCTGCATACACGCAGGCCTCTAGGACTTGTTGCTGCTATATAACATTGGCACACCAGTTGACACCTGAAGACTAATCTCTCCGAAAACGTCCTTTATTGGAATAAGCACGCTTACTCACAGTTAACTGCAGATCAGAGGTTGTGCCCCACTGGCAACGAGTCTCCCTGGTACTGAGATTAGCAGTAGGTCAGAGCTGGCAGAATGCTGTACAATGCCCACTTTCAGTAATGTGGGTAACACATGAAAGGGAGCTAAAACTGGCCACTACCTCATGGACTACTGGAAACAAAACTGGACACCCTCTGACCCAGTTAGCAGGGGGAAAAGCACCATGGGAGTACAGCCTACCAACTACCAACATCGTGAGCATTTGCCACAAGCTAGTGGAATTATGGAGCCCAATACCCTACACCCACCACAATGCATAGTTGATGTGACTCTGCAATGCGCATAACAGAAAAGGTGTCACACTCACCCGAGAGCCACATCAGAACCAGGGAAAGGCTGTCAGAGGATAGAACATATTCTGCTGTCATGGAGGTGGGTACAGCATTTGAGGCTGGCATAGAGGCTGGGAAAAAAGTTTTTAAAGTGTTTTTTTTTTGTGGGAGGGGGTTAGTGACCACTGGGGAAGTCCAGGGAGGTCATCCCCGATTCCCTCCAGTGGTCATCTGGGCAGTTGGGGCACTTTTTTGGCACTTGTTCGTGAAAAAAAAGGGTCCAAAAAAAGTGACCCAAAATCACGGTAAAAACGCCTTTTTTCGATTATCAGCTAAAGACGCCCATCTCTCCTCGGCCGATAACCACACCCCAGTTCTGCCTTCACCATGACTCCGACACGCCCCCATCAACTTTACCCGTTTCCGCGACGGATTGCAGTTGGAAACACCCAAAATCGGCTTTCGATTATACCGATTTGGGCGCCCATGGGAGAAAGACGCCCATCTCCCGACTTGGGACGCAATATATGCGTTTTTATCTTTTGATTATAAGCAGGAAAGTGTCTGTGTGTGCGTCTGAGTGAAAGAGAGAGAGAGTGTGTGAGAGAGAGAGAGAGAGAGAGAGAGAGCTGGTAGGAGTCTCTGTGACAGTAGAGGGTCAGTCGCTCCTTATAGGCAGTTGTTTATTGTTCTAATATTGTGTGTGTGTGTGTGTGTGTGTGTGTGTGTGTGTGTGTGTGTGTGTGTGTGTGTGTGTGAGAGAGAGAGAGAGAGAGTTCAGAGAGAGAGAAAGTGTGTATGTGTGTGTGTGTGTGTGTGAGAGAGAGAGAGAGAGAGAGAGCTGTGGGAAGATTTTTTGCTAATCTTCAAGATGAGTTGCCATCGATTCTTATATGTTAATGCAAGCCGTTAAGCCCATTAAAACGGGCAACATTTTTTATTTGTGAAATCTAATTCCCTTATTGTTGTAATATTTTGTGTGTGCTTTCTATCAGTGGAGTTTCTATTGCATGGAGGGGGAATCACTGTATCTGAAGTTTTCATATCAGTGGAGTCTCTATTGAGGGAAATGGAGCCACTGTACCTGGAAATTTTGAATCAGTGGAGTCTATATTGAGGGAAGGGAGAGTCACTGTATCTGAAGTTTCAATGTCACTGGAGTCTCTTGAGGGTGAGGGGATCACTGTATCTGAAGTTTCTTTGTCAGTGGAGTCTCTGTTGAAGAGAGTGGGTTATCCTTTTATCAGTAAATTCTGTATTGGGGAGAGAGGAAGTCACTGTATCTGGAGTATTTATGTCAGCGGAGTCTTTATTGAGTGAATGAAGTGTTAGTATCTGGAGTTTCTGGTGTCTCTAATGGGGTGAGGGAGTCACTGTATCTGGAGTTTTTGTCAGTGGAGTCTACTGGGGGGAGAGGGAGACACTGTATTAGAAGATTCTGTCAGTGGAGTTTCTTTTGCAGGGAGGGGGGATCATTGTATCTGAAGTTTTTGTATCAGTGGAGTCTCTGTTGGGGGGAATGTATCTACAGTTTCTGTTTCAGTGGCGTATCTATTGGGGGAGAGGGAGTCACTGTTTCTGGAGTTCCTGTATCACTGGAGTCTCTAAGGGGGCAGGGGAGAGTCACTGGGCAGAAAAAGTGTCTGTTGGCTTTCTTAGGAACAGAGCTTCTGCACTGTAGCGAACAGTACTCAAACAGCTCCCCAATGCACAGCTCTAATGCTATGCAAATCATATGCACACTGTGTAAGGAGGAGGAACATGTCTGGTGCATGTGCACAGAAGTTGTGCGGTAAGCAAAACACTTGTGCATATGCCCAGACAAACTGGGGAGCAGGGAGCCCATGCTTAAGAGATACACTGTGATTTTTCTTTGTTTCTGGACTTATTCCATGGCTGATCTACTGTTCCAGCTCCTCTCTTTTGGACCAATGGCCTCCTTCAGAGTTACACATGAGAGGAATGCTCAAGGACTGTAGCGTGCTCCTTATAGCTGAGCTTCAACATTCCTACCTTTCATTTTTCGAAAAATGCGACCCCCATCTGACCACACTGTTTCTGGAAAGGCAGGGGGAAGGGGGGGGTTGGCTTTCACCACCACGTCGCCTGTCTTGTTCGCCGAGTTCTCTGCTCGTTCGGCGAAAACTAACGAACGACTACAGGCTGTCAGGAGAGGGTAGTTTGTGCAAATGCGATGGCTGAGTCCCCGCCCAGGATGCGCGGCACGTCGGAAGAGATGTGTGACGTGCTGCGCATGCGTGGCACGTCGGTCACTCTTCATTTATATAGTCAGATGTAATGAATGTTCATAGCCTTTTAATCATGCTGAAAACTAAATGGTGTTAAAATGGCCATAAACATGTGTTAATACTGGATGGTAATGATTTGTCTTCCATGAGACACATTGTTAAACTCTAACATTCCAACATATATTAAGCAAACCTTTTGTGGGAGAGGGTACTCATGCTATCAAAAGTGACTGTGGTCTCATGCAGGCTGACCTAACAGAATGCCCATATATGGAAGCCTGACCTCTAGCGGTAATGCTATATTATTACTGCTAAAGGTCTCAGTGGCCATTTTGAAGGACCCAATAATTGGGGAGGGAATTAATATTGCTCCCGCTCCACTAGACCCTAAAGACCCCAGTAAACCTGAGGATTGCTTGAGGGGGCAGGGGTTCATATATTTGGAGGGGTTGGACTTCGGGGACACTCAAGGAAGTTGTATGGTACTAATATTAAAATGAACAGGAGTAAATGTTTTTTTTCACTCAATGAATAATTAAGCTGTGGAACTCATTGTCAGAGGATGTGGTATCAGTGGTTAGTGTATCTGGGTTTAAAAAGGTTTGACAAGTTCCTGCAGGGAAAGTCCATAGTCTACTATTGAGAAAGAGATAGGGAAAGCCACTGCTTGTCCCTGGGATTGGAAACATTAATCTTGCTACTGTTTGGGATGCACACTGACGCTGTTCCTGGCTGCTTCAGACAAGGAGAGAGTCACTGTCACTGTCACAGTCTGTGGTGGTGGGTCCTAGTCTGAAAGAGTACACAGCAGTATGTCTCAGACCAAAGCAAGGTCAGAGATCAAGTGGTTGTTGTCCCATGCTTGCAATAGCATGGGTGATGTCTAAGGCCAAGGGTAGTTCCCCTCTTGTATTGAGGGGGGCCAATGCTAGAGTAACAGATGATCAGCGGGGCCTACCTCAGACTTGGATGGAATGGGGAGGCCAAAGGCTTCTGGTAGAGAGTCAACGATTGTGAAGGGGAAAGCACTTTTATGGCAATCCCTGGTTCAAAGCTGTGATGTTAGTGCCTGGGCATGTCAGCGGTATAAGCCCCAGGTGGAGCAGATAATATACATAGTGATTAATGCAGATATAAAGGGAGCTGTGTAACTCAAAAGGCTAGGCTACTTGTTCTAAATGCTGTAGACAGAAATTGTCATATATCGGATTGCTGATTAACTGAAAAATGTATAAATAAAGAATTACTCAATACTGTGAATGTATTTTTACACACATAAGTTGGAGAATGCTGCAGCCATAATAAATTCTACTCTTTTCTCTTGGACAACTTGTCAAGTGTGGATATATAGTGTGTATGGTTTTGTATGAAAGGAGAGTGTCAAGGTGCCATCTGCCCAGTTTGTGTAGTAGATCAGTGAGGCAAGATTTCTCTTGACTAAATCCATGTTGGCTTTGTCTCATTAATCCATGTTTATGTATATGCTCTGTAATTGTTGTTCTTTATAATAGTCTCTACCATTTTGCCTGGCACTGATGTCAGATTCACTAGTCTATAATTTCCCAGATCACCTCTGGAACCCTTTTAAAAAATTGTTGTTACATTGGCCACCCTCCAATCTTCTGGAACCGTGCTTTGGGATATATTACATCTGGTTCCAGAGTGGAAGAGTAGCCTAGTGGTTAGTGCAGTGGACGTTGATCCTGGGGAACTGAGTTCAATTCCCATTACAGCTCCTTGTAACTCTGGGTAAGTCACTTAATTCTCCCTTGCCCCTGGTACAAAATAAGTATCTGAATATATGTACTACTTTGAATGTAGTTGCAAAAACCTCAGAAAGGTGGTATGTCAAGTCCCCTTTTCCCCCTTCAATTTGTCAGATTGCTCCACTACAGCTGTTTTAGTTTTTCTGACTCATCAGCATTGATTACCATCTCTGGCACTGATATGTCTCCCACATCTTCCTCAGTGAAAACCAAAGTATAGAATTCATTTCATCTCTCTGCAATGGCCTTGTCTTCCCTGAGTGCCCTTTTAACCCCTCAGTCATCTAGCAGTCCAACTGATTCTTTTACCAGCTTCTTGCTTCTAATATACCTCAAAAAGTTGCAACAGGTGAAAAATCACTATGGATTACTACTGTGAGAAGTAAAACCAAGTAGCAGTACACACTGGATCTATGACCTAGGCACGGCTCTCAAACACAGGTTGTCTAATCTTTTCCTACCTCAGGAGAGCAATTAGAGGGAGGGGAGAATTCTGCTCCTCCCAGCACGCCCTGAGACAGACAGTAACAAAAAAGCTCTAAAAGGCACTGAAAGCAGAACACTGGTATTCATAAAGGCTAATCAGAGGACTTCATAAATGCGGGGACCTGGTTCATTATACACAGCTTAATAAATATACAGACACATAATCTGTTACACACAGACAGCAAAGCTACCCCATGTAATAGGGGCAGAACCCTCACCATGTACCGTCACTTCCACCCCACCCCAAATAATTTCCCTAGCAAGTGCACTGCATACACAAACACATCCTAATCAAAAGAAACTCCTCTTCCACTTCACACCCCATTCCTGTGCAGTCTTTTTCCTCCCACTTATTCATTCCATTATTTTCTTTTTTTATTTGTACCTCGTGCTTTCCTACTCATGGCAGGCTCAATGTGGCAATGGAGGGTTAAGTGACTTGCCCAGAGTCACAAGGAGCTGCCTGTGCCTGAAGTGGGAATTGAACTCAGTTCCTCAGGACCAAAGTCCACCACCCTAACCACTAGGCCACTCCTCCACTCAGTTTTCCCTTTCTCTCCATTCCCCCCTCTCTCATCTATCCCCTAACTTACTCTCATCTTGATCTTTCAGTCCCTCTGTTTTCTTACCTAGCCGTTCATCCTCACCTCACCCTTTCATATTTACCCCTAACTCATTTTCCTCTCTAATCAAATCGTCCCATCCACCACCCCCTTCCTCCTGACTTACATAGGGTTACCATATGTCCGGATTTACCCGGACATGTCCTCTGTTTGAAATCCGGACAAACGGGCAGATTGCTAGCCTCCCATCCCCTTACTTACTACTGCCCTGGTGGTCTAGTGACCTCTTCCGCCTTCGGGGCAGGAAATATTCCCCTCTTTCCTGCCCGGAGTGCTGCCCTGTATGCATCCTTCCTGTTCGTGATCTTGGCGCCGATTCAAAATGGCCGCCTAGAGTTGAAGTGACCTCACGGGACGTCAACTCTCGGCGGCCATTTTGAATAGGCGCCGAGATCACAAACAGGAAGAATGCATGCAGGGCAGCACTCCGGGCAGAAAAGAGGGGGCTCTTTCCTGCCCCGAAGAGGTCACTAGACCACCAGGGCAGTAGTAAGGTAAGGGGAGGGGGTGACGGGGAGGGGGAGTGATGGGGTGTGTGACAGGGGAGAGGGGAAAATGTGACAGGGGCGGAGCGAGGGCGTGAAAGGGGGTGGGCGGGCGTGAAAGGGGGCAGGGCATATGTCCTCCTTTTTGGGGGACAAAATATGGTAACCCTAGACTTACATTACATTAATGGATCCTCCTTCTCTTCATATGGTGAGGACAAGGGATCCTGGCCAGCACCACTGCTCCACTCTGAAGCTTTCATTCTTCATCTGGCAGAGTCAGGGATCCTTGTTAGTACCGCTAGCCTTAGCTGTACATTTTTCTGTCTTCCTCAGCTGTGAAGATGGGCAGTGACGTACCAAGGGGGGGGGGGGGGGCAGTGGGGGCGTTCCGCCCCGGGTGCATGCTGCTGGGGGGAGGGGTGCCGCGCGCCGGTCAGCGTCGTTCATTTCCATGCTCCCTCTGCCCCGGAACAGGAAGTAACCTGTTCCGGGGCAGAGGGAGCATGGAAATGAACGACGCTGACCGGCACATGGCACCCCCCCCCAGCAGCGTGCACCCGGGGGGTTCTTTCGCTGGGGTGGGGGGTGTCCTTTTGCCGGGGGGGTCGCGCTTTACCAGGGGGGGGCTGCACCCGGGGGCGGGGTACATCGGCGATCCGCCCCGGGTGTCAGCCCCTCTAGGAACGCCACTGAAGATGGGGAACCCTCTAAAGTCCACAACTTTCTTTTTTCATCAGTTGACAGGAACCTACCAGTCATGCTGCTCTTTCAGTTCCCCTCTTGCAGCTTCTTTTCTGAGTCCTGTTTCACCTGTTCATGCACAGTTTATGTGCCTATTTGTCCTGCAAGCTCTGCAAATGTGAGCTGTTAGAAACATAAAGATTTTTTTATACCACAGAAAAGAATGTCTATGACTGGGTCTTATTTTTTTCAGATATATCCCTCATCTGGTAAAACAATGCCACCAGATTTAAGACATTCCATTATTTCAGCTATTATTAATGGCAATCCCCCCTTTTCCCCTTTCCGCTTCATAGACAACAAACCAGATGGCCTGTAGTTACCAGCCTCTCTCCTGTTTTCACCTCTACGAAAAGAAATTACACCTGCAAGTTCTCTCTGTTAGAAACGATTGGTCAGAATTATCAGCGAGGCTGCCATAAACTCTCTACATTGCTGCAGTATCCTAAGATATATCCCACCTGGCCCTATTGTCTTGCCCCACATTCAGTTTTGCAAGGACCATTGAAGCCTTCTGCTCTGCAAATGAACAAAAAAAAAAAAAAAGAATTCATTTTACCCTATGCCCTACTGCCATCTATCTGCAGGCCTTCAACATCACCTTTTTAAACTTACAGAAAAAAAAAGATATGTTTAATATTTCTGGTTTACATTAACACTTTGTACACATTTGTTCTTTTCACCTCTTAGTCTTAGTCTTATTACCCTTGTACCAAATTTCACTAATATATCTATTGTTTTGTCTGTTTAGTGCCTTAAATCGGATCACTTTACCAAAATTGCAGAGAGGTATGATAAGTCTTTTCTTCAGGCTTAAAATGAAGATGCCTGATGTAATAGGTGAAGCCATTGTCTTAGACTGTAACAGGCATGAAGGGTAATTTCAAAACAGGGCACCTATAAAGTATTTCCGCCCGATATTTAAAACCATTTAACCGATCAGGAATGGCTCCTGGTCGGTTAAATGAGAGTTAAATGTCGGTAAGTGCATCCACAGTATTTTTTTTTAATGGTCACACGCTAATGGCATCATTAATGCATTGCTATTAGTTGAACATATTGAAAATTGGCCATTTTCTGTCTGCAGTAAAAATGACCTTAGCGTGTGGGAAAAATCTGTGTAAGGGTACGCTAAGGCCAACTTGAATCGCAGCTAGGTGAAAGGACCCCTTACTGCCTTAAATATTTTTTCCTCTATTTGCAGCTTTGTTATTACTACAACCCCATTATTTCTGTAACACTCCTAAACACAAGCAGTGATATGCTCGATAATTTCCCAGTTCATCTTAGCCAGTACCATGGCTGGGCTAAACAGTGCCATGGATAGACAAGAGTGGAGGTCCCCTTCTGACATCATGGCTCTCCAAGAGCCCCATCCAATTCAGCCTTGTGAGAATAACCCCCCTTGAACTTGCTTCCACTCTTGTAATGACAAAGGCAGGATGGCACACTGGTGCCTTTCAGCTTGATGCCTTAGGCAGGTGCTCATCTTATTTACCTTTTTTGGTTGCCTTGCTATTGGCCTTTCTACATGTGGTTTTTGTCCTCTTCTTTGAAGTCCATTGTACGGAGAAACATAAAAACATGGCAGCCATTAAAGATTTTTCCCTGGATTCTATATAGTGTGTCTAAAGATCCGTGCTGAAATCCAATCTATAATACCGTGTGTAACTTAATTAGCTTAACAAGATAATCAGCACTGATATCAGCACTTAACAAGCAATCATTTGCACTAATTTGCACTAATTAGAATTTACGTGCACAACTCACTATAAGCGTATTCTGTAACTCAGTGCGCCTAATTTCTATGCAGCGCAAGTAAAAAGGGGTGTGGTTATCGGCGAGGAAATGGGTGTTTCTTGGGAGTTCCTAAATTTACATACATAGTTATAATATGGCCCTGTGCGCCTAAATCTACACACCGGGATTTATGCCAAGTTTTAGTTGGTGTAAATGGATACACTTAGATTTAGGCGCTGAAATATCAACTACATATGTGTCTAAATCTAGGCACCATTTATAGAATACGCTTAGTTGGTGCTGATTTCAGTGCTAATTTTTTAGGCGCTATATATAGAATCTCCCCCATATGGCCTATCCAGTCCACCAATCCATAGCAACTACTCCTCTCTACTATCTCTTTCTCTCCCTTAGAGATCCCTTGTGCCTGCCCATGCTTTCTTGAATTCAAATACAGGGGCCCTTTTACAAAGCCGCGCTGAAAAATGGCCTGCGGTAGTGTAGACGGGTGTTTTGTGCATGCGTAGAATCATTTTTCAGCGCACCTGTAAAAAAAATGCCTTTTTAAAATTTTTGCTGAAAATGGACACGCTGCGAAAATGAAAATTGCCGCACATCCATTTTGGGTCTGAGACCTTACCACCAGCCATTGACCTAGTGGAAAAGTGTCACACGGTAACCGGGCGTTAATGACCTACACATGTCAAATGCCACTTGACGCGTGTCCAATACACATGTCCGAAAATAAAAATTATTTTTTGGACGCGCGTATTGGACGCATGACAAAAATGAAATTACCACAAGATCCATGCGGTAACCGGGCGGTAACTCCATTTTGGTGCACGTTGGGTGCACGTAGACGCTTATGCAGCTTAGTAAAAGGGCCCCACAATCTTTGTCTCAACTAGCTCCCCTGGAAGGCCATTTCATGCAGCCACCACCTTTCTGTAAAGAATTATTTCCTTAGATTATTCCTGACTCTGTCCCTTTTCACATTCTCTCTATGCTCCCTTGTTCCTAAGTGCTATTATGTACATATTTTACATAGTACATATTTTACAGGTAGGTGTACAAATAAGTAGATTCTGGGGAGAGTATGGGTGGGACCAAGTAGGTTTGATTAACAGAAGATGGTGTGATGTCACAACGCTGATCCTGGTCCACCCAAGGAGGGTTTTCATTCTCCCCAGTGCAGCCGCCACCATCATGGTACCACCAAACCAATGTAATTGATAGGGTGACAAGCTCCGCCTACTGGCTTCAGGCCAGATAATGGGCCAAGCATACTTCTGCCATCTCCTGCTAATCAAACCTCCCTAGGTGGGACACGTGTAACTTACAGAATACTGTAAGCTCTATGGCTGGCATAAGTGTTCACACCTATTTTAAAGATGAGTATTTTCTAGAGTACACTAGTTTTCTATAAAGGAAAGTAGGTTCCTACATTCCTTTATAGTTTAGATTCTTACCAGCTGCCCATTTGAAATTGAAATTGGAATTTATTATTTCTAGCCTGCTCTTATCCAGGGTGGGGTACAAGAGAAACATTCATAATCAATAAAAACAAAATATACACATAAAATACAAAAAAGAATAATACATTTATAGAATTTTCCTCAAAACTCTGATTAATGTCCATAAACATTTTTGGATATTGCTCTCTCTATACACAATTCTAAAATTTATACCTTTCAGAACTGACAGTTGGCACTGCTGTGGTCCTTTTGGCACTGTCTACCATACTTCCTATTTGCTACTTTAATGAGAAATGAAGCCTCTTGCTCTGTTTCTTATAATTAGTATTTGATAGTAAAGCATGGCATGTTTATTGTCATTTGGCTGGAAAGTTGGTAGGGAGCGTCACTGGTGTTCACACTTACTCTCTTAAACAGTGCAGAACCCAGAATTTAATTAAGTAGAATGAAATAATCTATGTCAGAGGGTTCATGCCCTGTAGCACACAGCTTAGACTGCATGCATTGCTGGAAGGCAGCATTCATTAAAATTCAACAGATTCTACAGGAGAAAAATTGTCTGTGTGACTAAAGGTTTGATAGTGTATTTGGCTTAGTGCAGAAACCTTGGCTTTTAGCAAGTGAAAAATGATTTCCTAAATATACCTGAGCAGTGGTCTATCCGAATTCAGTCCCAAAGACTTTGAGCAAGCTGAAAGAAGGCCTGGCAGCAAACGTAGACTATTGGTTTTACAAATATAGTTTTATGTCTTTCATATTGTATGATGTATGCTAAGGATATTACTGCTCATAGCATTTTGTGAGTATAACATAAATGTGTTCAGGCTTTGTACAGTTAATACATCATAATTTTACATAACCTACATTTCAAGGTTTATCATAAACTTGGTCAGTTTTAAGTGCGCATTGTAATAATCTATGAAAAAGAGACCTAGAACATATTAAAACATTCAAGCAGGGGGGAAGTTGCTTGTTCAATGCAAGTGGAATCAGTCCCCGCAGATCCTCTAGATCAGTGGTTCCAAAACCTGGTCCTGGAGGCACTCCAGTCAGTCAGGTTTTCAGGACATTTATAATGAATATTCATGAAAGACTGGCAGGTATAGAAAATACATGTCACCTGATATCTAAACCACAAATTCTTGATATCCAGTCACGATTCAGTCAATATTTAATCAAACTTCTTATCACACCAGTCAGAACATTTAGAACTTTGTACCTTCAGATCATGTCATAGATGATTTTGCTGAGCTGGCGCTGAGAAGACTACAGGGGGAATGTCCTTAAGACAGCCCATGTTTGGACGAAATGTGCATGTCGGGCAGCTGATCCCCTGGGTCCGACAAATAAAACAAGCTTAAAAAAGATAAGTTAACTTAAAATACTTTGCTAATTATAAGAGGAGGCCACATTTAAAGAACTGATGAAGATGCTGATGTTTTATATATCGCTAAAGACCGAAATTGGTAGCGATTAACATCACTGAGGTTCTGGGGAAATTTGTATGACATGATCTGAAGGTACAAAGTTCTAAATGTTCTGGCTGGTGTGATAAGAAGTTTGATTAAATATTGACTGAATCGTGACTGGATATCAAGAATTTGTGGTTTGATATTTATGAGGATCCAGCTTAAAAACTATTGATTCGCCTTAATATTCAGTACCTGATATTTAAAACCATTTAAATGTCCAGGAAAGGCTCCTGGGTGGTTAAATGGCACTTAACCAGCTATCTGGCAATGTTCAGCGAAAGATAGCTGGTTATCTCCTGCTGAATATTGCCAGTTAACGCTTAGCAGATAGCCGGTTATATCGTGCAACATAACAATCTATCTGCCGATATAATGCATCACTGGCTAAGTTTGGCAGACAAATTAAGCCACCAAAATAGCTGGAATATCTTTGGCTGGTTTAAACTTAACCGGCCAGCGCTGAATATTGAATTGGCTGGTTAAGTTTAAACCGGCCAAAAAACACCTGAATATTCAGTGCTGCTCACCGGAAATGGCCCAGCATTGAATATCCAGACTCAGCGTCAACTACGGGAGAGAGCCTAGCTATCTTCCACGCTCTGAATATAGGCCCCAAGTTGGCGAGCACAGGGTCTTGAGCATCTGTGCATGCTCAAGGCCTGATGGCTTCCGCCCCTGTAAAGCAGGAAGTTTGGAGGGGGCGGGAGCTGGCAGGACTTGAACATGGGCGGATGCTCAAGGCCCCTTGCTGGCCGCTATACATTTATAGCTGCTGCCCCACAGTTACCAAGAATAAAGATTGTTGTCACTGTCTCAGATAACTTGGAGCACAAAAACACTAAATAGACCATTAATGATCTTTGGTCTGCTCTGACACTTGAAGGTTAAGGATATCTTTGGCAGAACTGGCAGGATAGACTGTTGTGATCCTACTCTTTTCCTTTTGTTTAACACTCACAATAACTGGGGGTGTGACCTCCATTGACACTGCATATGCTGTTTGGGGCTGCTTTCAGGGGCAGTAGAATCATGTCTGCTCCAGCTTCTCTTTCATGGTTGGCAGGAAAGATTCCACTAGCCCTTTGCTGTCTGATAATTCCATCATTCCTTATCCTATTTCTAATCCCCATGCATGATTTTGTGCCCACAGGTGTGCACAGAAACAGGTTTTAATGACTTAAATCAGGCCAGAGGTCTCATTCTATCCAGGTTTAATTATTATTATTATTATTATTATTATTATTATTATTATTATTATTATTTTAAATAAAGAATCCAAAGCTTAAATGCAATCTATTTACAAACTTAACTGAATGCAAAGTTTTGGATTTGGTTCCATTTCATTCAAACTGACCTACTTGAAAACATCTCAGAAACTAATAAAATTTATGGGGCAGGTATTCAAAGAGGTTTAAATGGGCAGAAGAGGTCTCTGCCTGCTGAGGGGTCCTTTTACAAAGGCGCACTGAAAAATGGCCTGCTGTAGTGTAGATGCGTGTTTTGGGCACGCACAGAATCATTTTTCAGCATACCTTTAAAAAATGCCTTTTTTTAAAAATTTTTGACAAAAATGGACGTGGCAAAATGAAAATTTCTGCGCATCCATTTTGGGTCTGAGACCTTACTGCTATCCATTGACCTAGTGGTAAAGACTCATACAGTAACTGGGCAGTATTGACCTACACGCGTCAAATGCCACTTGGTGTGCGACCAAAAAAAAGGTTTTCAGATGCGCATATCGGATGCGCTGAAAATTAAATTACCGCAAGAGCCATGTGGTAGACGGACAATAACTCCATTTTGGCACGTGTTAGGTGAGCATAGACACTTACACGACTTAATAAAAGGGGCCCCTGAAACCCTGATGTGTGGGCCAGGAAGGGCATTCAGTGGTAGTTAACCAGGCATTGCTGCTAATAATCTCCTCTGACCACTGCAGCACTGTCCTTTTAGGGTCAAGCAGGCTGTAGGTGGTGTTTGAGCAGACCTGAAAGATATGCAGCCTCTGGCAATTTTCAGTGTTGGTGCCCACATACCAAACTGGACAGATAAGACCGCATAAGCAGTCTTATCTTTGCCCAGTTAGGTATGCAGGTACTAGCATTGAATATCGGCCAGCACATGTATAACTTCTCGGTCTGCAGGGACCCAGATACTTAGGGGTCCCAGATACTGAAAAATTGATACGTGTGTGCCCAAAACCCATGCCTACACTACCACAGGCCATTTTTCCGGCCACCTTAATAAAAGGACCCTTGAATGCTGGTGCCCGGACATAGCCCAGCATTGAGTATGTGGGTCTAATTCAACTTGTAACAGCAGCTTAAAAACCGCTGACTGCCTTGGGCTGAATATCACCTGTTTATTATTATTATTTTTTTAAAAAATTTAATAGTAAATCTATTTTGTAACACATGAATATAACCTGGGTTTGAGCGTCACCTAGGCAGTCACCTAGTGCATGCCCAGAGTGGTGGCAGCTCGGTGCATAAACAGAATTTATTGCCTGTTGGGACCAGGTCTGGGACTAGTATACAACAGAAGGCCAAATAAGCAGCTTTTCAGACTTTTAACTAACCGAGCCAACTCCAAAAGAGGTTTATTCCGAACCAACTATTTGTTAAAGTCACATTCTTGATAAATCACATTCAATGCTTAGAGACAAAAGGCTCACAAACGAAGGCAGCAAGTAGCAAACAAAATACTTACAATACCTCTGAGGTTGTTGAGTCCAAAATCCTTCTCAGAGAAAGTTCCATGCTCCTTCTATCCTATTTTCCGATTTTTTAGGCACCATTTATTGAATTGCCACCTTACTGTTAAAATTGTGCCTTTGTTAACTGTTAATGTACATTCACTGCTGTGTTAACAGCCAACACAGTTTAATAAATAGACCCTGTCTCATACTCACTTCAAATAACTTATTGATAGAATAAACAGGCTCAGATAACCTCCAGGAACCACCATCTTGTTTCAATCTGCATTGATTTTAATTTCTTTAATGATGATGTTTTCCTTATATTCTATAAATCATTATTTAAATATTTACCCCAAATTCTGTAAAATTTGTCAAAAATTGTGTGTGTGCCCAATTTCCGTGCACAAGTTAATTAAATAACAAGCTAATTATCAACAATAATTGGCTTTATAACAAGAAATTATTGGCACTAATTAAATTTAAATTAAATTTAATGTATTAATGTGTGTAAATTATTTATGAACAATCAGAAAAAGGTGGGTGCAGAAATGGGAGGGTCATGAGCGGAATGGGGCATTCCTAAAATTAATGCGCGTTGTTATAGAACAATGGGGATACGCACCTAATATAAGCATGTATATTTGCACCATGTTTCAGTTGCTGCAAATGGCCATGCCTAAAGTTACAACAACAAAGTATAAACCAGAGGTTCCAAAAAGTGGATATATAATACAAGAGGTGGAAGGATGTTAGCTCACAAAACTAAACCATTTAATGGTCTATGTTATTTTTTTATTTTGGAGAGTTCTCAGAGTAATCACACACCCAAACAAGACTCTCAATTGTTAGTCTCCAGGGGTGGTTGAGCTTCTCAATCATAGAACCTCTCCGTGGTTTTTTTAATTTTATGTTTCTGAAAACCACTCACCAGTGCTCTAATATATTCCAGAATTCAAAAATAACTTAATATGAAAAACATTCACCTCCACCTCTTGTTCCACTTGTCCTCTTACACCATAATATCAAAAATGACCCAAAGAGGTCTAAAACACAAAAAAGAGGCACTTATCTCATTCTGTTGATGTTGCGTCGATTGGCTCTTCTTTTTAGCTACAATCGAATGCCTTCTCATACTATATTGTCCCATTGTTTGTCAACCTCACATTAACATCATGTTTGTTCTATTTTGCAATCAAAATTATCCCACCTCTTTGCAGGCTCAATGTGGCTTACAATAAATCATGGATAGTGGAAATGAGAGGAGAATTGACATTTAGTGTTACAGAAGTAATTTGGGTAGCATGGTAATGGAAGACAAGATAGTAACATGACATAAGGCATTCTTAACATTGTTAGATATGTGTGGGGATTTCACAAGTTTTGGTCTTTGTGGTATATCTTGTCGAAGAGATGGGTCTTCAGTTGTTTGTGGAAGTTGGTCAGTTCATAGGTCGCTTTTAGGTTCCGTGGCAGTGCGTTCCAGAATTGCGTGCTCATATAGGAAAAGGTTGATGCGTGCATTAGTTTATATTTTAGGCCTTTGCAGTTAGGGAAATGAAGATTAAGGAATGTGCGAGATGATCTTTTAGTATTCCTGGGTGGTAGATCGATCAGGTTCGACATGTAGGCTGGGGCCTCGCCGTGGATGATTTTGTGTATTAGGGTGCATACTTTGAACGTGATGCGTTCTTTGAGTGGTAACCAGTGTAGCTTCTCTCGTAGGGGCTTTGTGCTTTCGTATTTTGGTTTTCCAAATATGAGTCTGGCTGCTGTGTTCTGGGCTATCTGGAGTTTTTTGAGTATTTGCTCTTTGCAGCCAGCGTAGAGTGAGTTGCAGTAGTCTAAGTGACTGTGTAATAATGATTGTACCAAGTTCCGGAAAACGGTTCTAGGGAAGTATGGTTTTACTCTTTTTAATTTCCACATTGAGTGGAACATCTTTTTGGTTATGATTTTCGCGTGATTCTCTAGTGTCAGGTGCCGGTCAATGGTGACTCCTAGGATTTTCAGGGTTTCTGAAATTGAGTTTTAATTGAAAGGTGTCTGCCCATGAGTGCATGATATGTAGACTTTGGTTGAATTCATTGGAAATTTCTTTTAGGTCTTGTTTGAATGGGATGTAGATCGTTACTAGTCAAAAACAGCGAAGATGACACAAAAAACGGAAAAAAGGAAAAGAGAAAGAACGAAAAAAAGGGTAAACAAAAAAACAGTGGAAAAAAGAAAATTATAAAAAGTGAAAAATACAAAATGCACAAAAGAGAGAAAAAACTATAAAATACAAAATTATGAATAAAATATAAAAATAAAAAAAAAGGAGACGACACAAGCAAAATGAAAAAAAACTAAATAGATTTATTAGGGTGATATGACTCGACACAGCTGTGTTTCGGCCCAACTGACCATGTAGATCGTTACATCATCAGCGTAAATATATGGGTTGAGGTTTTGTTTTGATAATAGTTTGGCCAAGGGTGTCATCATTAGGTTGAATATTGTCGGTGAGAGGAGGGATCCCTGTGGAACTCCACATTCAGGTGTCCATGTGGTTGATGTTGTTGAATTTGATGTCACTTGATATGAGCGTGTAGTTAGGAATCCTTTAAACCAGCTGAGAACGCTGCCTCCGATGCCGAAGTATTCAAGGATGTGTAGTAGGATTCCATGATCAACAATGTTGAAGGCACTTTACATGTTGAGTTGTAGTAGTAATATATTCTTACCGGTTGCAATCGTTTGTTTGAATTTATTCATGAGAGTAACTAGTACTGTTTCAGTGCTGTGATTAGAGCGAAATCCTGACTGGGACTCTTGTAGTATTGAGAACTTGTTTAGATAGTCTGTGAGTTGTTTGGTAACCATCCCTTCTGTTATTTTGGTTATTAGGGGAATGGATGCTACTGGTCTATAGTTGGTTAACTCACTCGCGTTTTTCTTTGCATCTTTGGGTATGGGGTGGGTAGGATGTTTCCTTTCTCCCTTGGGAAGCGTCCATTTTGTAGCATGAAATTCACATGTTTCGTTAGATCTGTTATAAAGTGTTGGGGGGCCGATTTCATAAGGTTATTTGGACAAGTGGAACAAGAGGTGGAGGTGAATGTTTTTCACATTAAGTTATTTTTGAATTCTGGAATATATTAGAGCACTGGTGAGTGTTTTTCAGAAACATAAAATTTAAAAAAAAACACGGAGAGGTTCTATGATTGAGAAGCTCAACCACCCCTAGAGACTAACAATTTAGAGTCTTGTTTGGGTGAGTGATTACTCTGAGAACTCTCCAAAATAAATAAATAACATAGACCATTAAATGGTTTAGTTTTGTGAGCTAACATCCTTCCACCTCTTGTGCTATATATCCACTTTTTGGAACCTCTGGTTTATACTTTGTTGTTGTTATTTACCTTTACCAGAGAATTATTTTTGGGATTTATTGTTAATTAAGCATGCCTAACGTTAGGCACAATTCCTGGGCATAAGTGCTATTCTATAAATCATGCCTAACTATGGGCCCCTTTCACAAAGGTGCGGTAGCCTTTTTAGTGCGCAATAAAAATTAGCTTGCATTGAGGAGATTCTATATATGGTGCCTAAAAAATCTGTACAGAAAACAGCGCCAACTAAGCATATTCTATAAGTGGCACCTAGAATTAGGCACGGTATATAGAATACACGTAGTCGATATACCAGCGCCTAAAACTATGCGCCTCCTTTTACACCAACAAAAACATGGCTTAAATCTTGGCATGTAGATTTACACACACTGGGCCATATTCTGTAATTACATATATAAATTTTGGAATGCCCACCTAATGCCCATTTCCCCAGCCATAATTTTTGCGTGCATTCATTAGAAGTTACGCGCACTGCATTACAGAATATGCTAAGGGGTCCTTTTACAAAGGCAGGCTGAAAAATAGCTTGTGTTAGTGTAGGCATGGGTTTTGGGTGCGTGCTGATCCATTTGTCAGCGTGCCTGTAAAAAATGCCTTCTTAACATTTTTGCCGAAAATGAACATGTGGCAAAATGAAAATTGTCATGCGTCCATTTTGGATCAGAGACTTTACTGCCAGCCATTGACCTAATGGTAAAGACTCATGCGATAACCAGGCGGTAATGACCTACGTGTGTCAAATGGCATTTGGTTTGCATCCGTTACGTGCACCCAAAAATAAAAAAATATTTTTCAGACACGTATATCGGATGTGAGCCAAAAATGAAATTACCAAAGAGCCACTCAGTAGTCGCGCAGTAACTCCATTTTTGCATGTGTTGGGTACGCATAGATGCTTACGCGGCTTAATAAAAGGGCCCCTTAGTGAGTTGTGGGTGTAAATTGTATTTATTGACAATTATTGCTCATTATTGCTTGTTAAGTGCTGTTATCAATGCTGATTAGCTTGTTAAGGCAATTAAGTTATGCACATTGTTATAGAATATACTTAGATTTCAGAGCAGATCTCTAGGCATGCTATATAGAATTTATTTATTTATTTGTACATTTATACCTCACGTTTTTCCCACAGTTTTGCAGGCTCAAAGTGGCTTACAAATCACTGATAGGCTATTGCCAAATCAGAGGTGATACAGTTAGAATAGAATCAAATAGATAGAATCAGGGAAACAGATAAAATAAGATAATAAGTTGACAGGTGAAAAGAGTTTAAAAATGGTCCGCAAATATGTCGCTAGGAAGGACTTCAGGCAATATGTAGAAGCCTTGGAGTAGGCTGAATCTCTGTGGCTACCTGTGCAAACTCCGACGCTGAGAAGGTTTCAACCCATTGTGTGAGGCAGAATGAGATGAGAGCTGCCGAACCGGCCAAGTCAAAATAGCAGGAGGAGGTGAAAGCTGCTCTTCAACTGACCACACCAGCTCCCCAGGTGATGGCTGCAGCATCCAGGAGTCGCAGTTCAAAAAGGTCCAATGGCCCGGCCGCAACGATCAATGGTTGAAGGCAATGCTCGGCCGCACAGCTGATCGCATTCAAAGAAGACGGGGCCCAGGATGCAAACGGGCCCGTCAACGGCACCGCCAAGGAATAGCGCCGACATTAGATCGCCTGGAGCAGAGTAACCGGAACCGGCAAGGCAGGCTGAGACGTCCATGCAGTTGCTTACCGTACGAACGGCCCGAACAGGCGTCCGCATCTGGCCGGCGACAGGCACACGGAAACGGCGGTAACCTGCCGATTCAAGCAGCTGGACACAGCCTAACAGGCTCCCCATGACACCCCGGACCTTGAGAGGCGCAGGACCAGCGATGCTATGCCGATCTGTGGCCAAATACCGGCGGTAGACCCGGGGGTCCCGGGAGCAAACGGTTTCCTGTCCCACTATGCGGCGGCCATCTTGGAAATCTGGGGGTAAACGCTAAGATCCCCATTATATTCCTATGGGCATCTTAGCATTTAACACATGTGAATTTTGATCATGCACTAAAAGCACTAGCCAAAAAAAATACCGCACTGGGTGTGGAGGTACCACACAGAGCGTGGAGGTGCACTTAATCCCCACGAAACAAAATAAAGGGAAACAGAGGAGGGGTGGGGAAGAGTCTATCTTCTCCTAAAAGCACTAGCATACCTTTGTAAAAGACACCCCTTTAAGCACAACTTATCGAATAGCGCTTTTTTGGTGCTGATATTTTTGACACTATATATATAATCTAGCCCTTAAAATGTTATTGAGCTCAGATTTTGTCATATAAAATGGAAAAAAAAGTCTTTATTATTTTCCATATTTTCCAGCTCAAAGATTCAGCGCCAAATGTAGAAAATTCATTTGTAAAACACAAGGAGTAGTCTTTGTGTTGCATGACAAGGTGATCAATCAGGGTGAGAGCTGTAAATTATTGTGGGAGATCCAAAGGGTCTGGGGGTGGGCTGATGAGGTGTCAGCATGAAAGGAGTTGGACATATGAAGATTGATGGTGCCCTTATCAGAGCCAAGGAAATATTCAACAGCAACTGTTAAACTATCTATTGTATATCCCTTAACTAAGAAACTGATATTCATTGATTATCCAGAGCAATTACCATTTGCAATTAAAACGAAAATGATGGTGTAACACCCTACAGAATATCAAAGAGCTGTGCATATTCAATACTGCAGCACTGTCTTGGATTGCAATCCATTGATTTTTGTAAATTACCACCCCATGGTCACCCATTTACAATCATCCATTCACCACAAAGCACACTGACAAAATGCACATTTCGGAAAATGAAATAGCTCTACTCCGTTGGGCTCAATCAGTCAGTTTCTCTGTCTGCAGACAGCAAATAGTGATGAGTTTGATTTTGAAATGCATCCAGAACACATAGATGCTGATACAAATCTCTGCAGAAGAGGCAGGAAGAAATGAACAGTGGCCAAGGAGGAATGCAACATTCACTATCACTGCTGAAAAATAAAATTCAGACCAGCTACACATGAGCTACTTCTTGTGCCATGCATGTGCAAAATTATGTGACTTGCCAAGATGTCACCCATTTTCACACAGCACATATATAGGTGTGCTTAGGGTGGAGTTTGGGTAGAGTGCAGGTGGAATCATGCTTTATGTATGTTGTTTATTAAATATGTGCCTATGTGCACACTTTGGAAGAATTTAATAAATAGCACCAAACATTTGGCACTGAAAAAATTGAGTGCTAAGGGTCAGATTCTATATAAAGTGCCTAAAAAATCCGCACGGTAAATATTTCCACCAAAGTGTATTCTATAAGCAGCATATAGATTTATGTGTGGTATAGAGTACACTTAGTTGATATTCCGGCACCTAAAACTATGCATGTCTTACACCAATGAAAAATTGGCATAAATCTATGCATGCAAATTTACGAGCATTGGGCTATATTCTATAACTACACACATAAATTTTGGAATGTCCATGAAATGCCAATTTCCCCACCCATGGCCATGCCCATTTTGAACTGCATGCATTAGAATTTAAGCATAGTTTGTTGCAGAATACGCTTAGCGAGTTGTGTTCATAAATTCTAATTATTGCCAATTAGTATTCATTATTGATTGTTAGGTGCTGTTATCAATGATGATTAGCCTGGAGTCGGTCCAGAGGGCAGCTACAAAATTAGTAAGCGGTCTTGAAAACAAAAAATATAGGGACAGGCTTATGAACCTCCACATGCATATGCTGGAAGAGAGGAGATATGATAGAAACGTTTAAATATATCAAGGGCATTAATGTACAGGAAGTGAGCCTTTTTCGACTGAAGTAAAACTCTGGAACGAGGGGGCATATGATGAAGTTAAAAGGGAACAGACTTAGGAGTAATCTAAGAAAGTATTATTTCACAGAAAGGGTGGTGGAAGCATGGAATGGCCTCCTGGTGGAGGTTGTGGAGTCGAGGACTGTGTCAGAATTTTAAAAAGGCATGGGATAAGCAAGTGGGATCGCTTAGGAAAAGAAGAGTTAGGGGTTTCACAGGATGGGCAGACAGGGTGGGCCATTTGGCCTTTATCTGTCTTCATGTTTCTATGTTAATCCAATTAAGTTACCTGCATTGATATAGAATATGCCTGGATTTCAGAGTGGATCTCCAGGTGTGCTATATAGAATCTGGGGTTAAGCGCTATTCTATAAAGGGGCAGATCTGGCATGGATCTGGCGCCTAACTTTTCAGTGCCGTACTTACGCCTGCTAAAAGCAGGTGTAAATGCTGGCACTCAATTTAGGTACGCTAAGTGCTAATTCTGTAATTCTACACCAGTGGCGTAGCTACGTGGGGCCTGAGGGGGCCGGGGCCCCCGCAGATTCACCCCAGGACCCCCCTCCCGGCGAACCCGCCCCCGCAGCCACCTACCTTTACTTTTGCTGGCGGGGGATCCCACTCCCCGCCAGCCGACGTCTTCTCAGCCCTTCCTGCTCTTCAATTTGTTTGCTGACGTCCTGCACGTACAATTACATGCAGGACGTCAGCAAACAAATTGAAGAGCAGGAAGCGACTGAGAAGAAGACGTCGGCTGGCAGGGAGTGGGATCCCCGCCAGCAAAAGTAAAGGTAGGCTGCGGCGGCGGCGGGTTCGCGGCGGGAGGGGGGGCGGCAATGTCGGCGGTGGGGGGGCGGCGCCGGGGGGAGGGCTAAAATGTGCCCCCTCCCCCCCGGGCTCTGGCCCCCTCCCCCACGGAAGGCTGGCTATGCCCCTGTTCTACACACAACGTTTTACATTCTCCCGATATGTCCCTGGCCACGCCCCCTTTACAAATATGTGCTATCCTCCGAATTATATAAATGGCACCTTAAGTTGTGCATGGCCAAATTGCTCGCACAACTTAATTGATTAAGATTAACAAGCCAATAAGTGGATTTAGAATTTATGTGCACAATTTTCTAGGCATATGTTGAAAGGGGGCTGACTCAAGAATAATGTCAGGAAGTATTTTTTCACTGAGAGGGAGGAATGCCCTCCCATGAGGAGGTGGTAGAGATAAAAATGGTAACGGAATTCAAAAGTGCGTGGGACAAATACAAAGTAATCCTGTTTAGAAGGATTGGATTCAAAGAAGCTTAACGGAGATTAAGTAGGAAAGCTGGTGCTGGGCAGAATTCTATGGTCTGTGCCCTGATTGAGGCTGAATAGGTTTGGAAGGGCTGGAGTAGAGTTATTCAGGGACTTTGACAACAACTTCACAAATTTTAGAACGAGGCCAGTGCCAGGCAGACTTCTACGATCTATGCCCTAAAATTGGCAAGGACAAATCAAGATCAGGTATACATATGATGTGGTGCATGTAAATTCTAATGTGCACAGACAATAAGAGAGTGTGGCCATGGGTGTGGAATGGGTGGGTTGTGGGTTTTTCAAAAAATTATGCTCACTATCATAGAATACACCTGATCTGTGCCTGTTAGGCGCAAGTATTTAGGCCTGGTTTTAGGTGGCCTAAATGGTTGTGCCTAAATTTTAGTCACAAGAATGGCTGCTAAGCATATTCTATAAAATTAAACAAAAAGCAAACTTAGCTTTGGTGAAAAAGTGCTCGTCAGCTTGTAAACATTCAATCAGCATTAGAATGTGCCTATTTTTCAGAGTCTTGTCGATGTGGTTGTTTATAAACTGAAGAGCACCATTTCACCTAAGTTATGGGGCCCTAAGGCCCTACGCACATCCAATGTGCATCAATTTGGAAATACCACCCGGCTACTGTGAGCCCCAGGCGGTAATTCCATTTTTTACATCCCTCCGATACGTGCAGCAGAAAATATTTTTTTATTTTCTACCACGTGGCGCTAATCAGGTGGTAATCGGCTGACAATTACTGGCCAGTTAACGCATGAGACCTTACCACTAAGTCAATGAGTGGTGGTAAGGTCTCATGCCCAAAATGGATGCGCGTCAATTTTTATTTTGCCGCACTTCCATTTTCTGCCAAAAAAGGCCTTTTTTGCAGGCACGCTGAAAAATGGACCTGTGCATGTCCAATAAACACGACCATTTTTCAGTGCACCTTAGTAAAAGGACCCCTAAGGTTTTTTTTTTCTCCTTTTTAAGCCACAGTGTTCTGGTCCCTTTGAGTTGAAGACAAATGAAGTTTTAGCAATCTTTTCTGACAAGGTTGTTTTTTATGCCTGTGAAGAATTTAAACCTGCTAGAGATCCTATCACCTTTTATATAAAAACAAGGGTGGAGGAGAGGGAACTGAGGCTTGTTCCCTTTTTGAGAATTTTTTCAGATTGCACTTCATTTGTTTATTCAGGTATTGAAGTACTATTGGCAACATATTTTGGAAAAGAGTATATGTGGTGTTTGGAAGTGATTTTCAGCTTCAGTCTTGCCATGATTTCTGACACCTTTCTTCTATCATTTTATAATGACACATTACACATGTAAATTGCATACAAGTGTAAATGTGGTTATTTACATGTAGAGATCTACACCACACAGAGATTTCAAAGGAGCATGGCGGGGCGTGGATTGGGCATGCATTGGTTGGGACAAAAATCTACACAGGTACTATATCCTCATTTTACAAGGGAATACATGCAATTTCTTCAACAACTGTTGTGTTTAAATACCAATCTTTATTGAATATTTAACTCATATAACTATCATTGTCATTCATAATTTTTAAAAAACCTTCTCACACACCACCACGCATATCAGATTCTCACTACCATTCACACTACACAGAATAATACTCATATATATATCAAATTCTAAAATTCTAATATTGTCATATGTCTCCAAAGTCACTTCAAGGAATTGGTCCAGTGATCAGTCCACCAAAGTAACAGTCTATTGTACATGAGACTAGTTCACCATATAATAGCATTCATGTTTCTTCTCGTAAGTCCAAAATTATATCTGTTTGATCACAGCAAAACTTTCATCAATATACCATCACTTTCTCAGTCTTCATACTCCAAACTGCTGTAAACTTGTTCCAGAATCACTTTCCGAACTTACTCCTTCATAATGACGTACTATTGTCCACGGAGTAATCCACTCTCATTATGTTAACTCCTTTGATTTATTATTAGTCTTTCTTATAAATCAGAGTTCACAAACTCTCCCGTTCCTTCAATATATCTGCTGTTACAAGTAACCCAAAGATCACATAAACATCACATCACCTCCCTCAGTAGCGATAAACTTGATACTGGTTTCTTCTGTTATAGCAAATTATTTCTCTCACACCAAGACCCTACACGCACGCATTTCACTCCATAGACCGTCTTCAGGGGGTCATTTATTTTAAACGAATAACAATATATTGTTATCTATCTACACATACATTCAAAATATACAAAAATATATCTTGCTTACTGACTACCACAGGTTGTTGAGCACTCAAAACCCAACTGCTCGTGAAAGCGCCTAGAAAGACGCCCACGCATGCGTGTAGAATACTACAGGATCTCAGTATTTAAACACCATCATCTAAATGCTCAACCACTCAATTTCTTTGTTGAGGCCGTAAGGAATAACCATATTCCACCTAAAAATTAGGCGTTGTTCCTTTCTTAATAACATCAAAGGGACATTGCCCCCTCTCTCAGATTTTATTTAACACTACAAAACGTAATTTTTGTATATTATGTTCTTTTTAAAAAAAAATTATTTATTAATTTTACATTTTAATTCAAGCGTAATTCTTGAAGTTAGAAAAAGATGATTTTAAGTCAAAACATTGTCAAAGGAAATAAAAGGTTTACATTTTTAAGCAAAGTATTGATCTATTACTCATCTTTAGTCCAATATCAGGAGGCATTACACAATACTTAAGGAAATTAGAATCTTAGGATAGATTAATAGCATCTAACACTAAGGAAAAGAAAAGGCTGCCGAGAAGAGCTCCCGGGAATACTTATACTTGTTACGGAGTTGAAATTGTTATGGTCCTCGGATGTAACATAGGTGACTCAGCCAGTTTAGCTTCCAGAAAAGAGTTTAGCTGTTTTGATTTAAAAAAAAAATGTATTTGACGGAATTAAGTTTTAAGACATATTTGCAGGGAAAGTTCAACCAAAATAAAGCGCCCAATTGCAAAGCTTTCGGGCACAGTTTAAGAAACTCTTGTCTTTTCTTTTGTGTTGTTTTAGAGACATCTGGGTAAATTCTTATTTTACAGTCCAGGAAAAGTTGTTCTCTATGAAAAAAGTATTGTTTAAGTACCAAGTCTCTGTCAGGTTGTAGAATAAAAGTTACTTTAAGTGTAGCAGTTGTCAATCCCACTTTGTCATCTTGAAGTATTTGAGTTAAATTCATATCTAAAGTTTCTACAGGTTGGTCAAGTCTGTCTCCAGATTCTTGTTGTTTCTTATGAAAAGGCTGTATGTAATATATTTTTGATATAGGAGGGTGTGATACTTCAGGGATTTTCAATACCTCAATTAGATATTTTTTAAAAGTTATCAAAGGTGAGATTGAAATTTACTAATATGTTATTTTAATTGCCAATGAGACACTATGGGGGCTTCTGTGCGACCAGTGCGCAAATTACTCAACTGCTGGGAAAATACGAGTTTTAATTTTCTGTGTGGTCTGAATACCATAAACACAGTTACTTGTGTTACAGTCTGTATATCCCATCAATTTATAATTTCTACCATTTGTATGAGGGATGACAATTTGCCAAACTTGCAATGCGTATTTACAGTATACACAGTGATTACACACAGCAGTTCACTATTTATACATTTGCATATTTTTATTATTATTATTTAGATTTTTTTTCCATTGCTATATATACAAGAAAAACAAACAAACAAAAAAAATTGACATTAATGAGGATACAATGAGGAATTATCAACACTAGACTACACTTAGGTGATCAAGACAAAAATTTGCAAAACATTTTACACATGATAGGCTATGCGTGAATGTTCACTATCAAGGTAGGCTTTAAAAAGAGGTATTTATGTGAAGAAAGAAGCCACATACTGACATTTGGGTGTATTGTTTGCATGTTTCCAGTTGTTTTGTACATTATTTCAACAAACACTCATATACAACTAGGGGTCCTTTTACTAAGCTACAGTAAAGGGAGGCCTGCGCTAGCATCAGTGCATGTTTTTGATGTATGTTGAAACCCCCTTTTACCACAAAGGGTAAAAGGCTGTTTGTAGTTCTGGAAAAGAAATGGCCATGTGGTAAGTAAACCACTTGCCGCACAGCCATTTCAGGGGGGGAGCCCTTACCGCCACCCATTGAGGTGGCGGTAAGGGCTCCCACGCTAAACCAGTGGTAGCCAGGTAGCACTCAGAGCTGTCTGATTACCACTTTGTAAGCACCAGCGCCACAAAAATAGAAACTTTTTCGTAGCACCGGAAATGGTGAGCACTAGGAGTGGAAACTACCACCGGGCTCCTGCGGTAGCTCCGGCTTGGTGCATGGCAAGCCTGTTTCTGCACGCCAGCCTGTTAGTAAAATGGCCTCTTAATACCTTAGGGGCCCCTTTACAATGGCACGGTAGGCTCTACACGCATGCAGCGCGCACCAAACTGAGAGTACCACCAGGCTAGAGTTCCCCCTGGTGGTAATTTCGGATTTGGCACACGCCCATACCTTCAGGACAAATTATTTTTTTCTTTCTTACTGTGTATGGCGTTTCCAGCGTTAATCGGCAGTTGGCGCACACCAACCGGTCACCGCGAGTGTAGCATGTGAGCCCTTACCGCTAGATCACTGGGTGGCGTTAAGGGCTCAGCCGTAAATAGGCTTGTGCTGGTTTCAATTTTATCACAGGTCCTTTTCCCGGCCCATTGTAAAAAAGCCCTTTTTCCCCAGACGTGATAAAAACTGGCCCAGCATGCGTCAAAAACATGCACCCACACTATTGCAGGCCACTTTTTTGCTGTGGCTTAGTAAAAGGACCCCTTAGTACATTGGCCCCTACTGTATGTTAGTAAACACCTGTCTAATCAACTTTTAAGCAATGAATAAATCATAGCAATAGATCAGTCAGTCTTTGTTGCACTTCAGTTAATTGCATGGTTTATACTGTGTATTTTTCTATAACAATGCTCTGGTAACGTTAAAACAAATAATTTAAAATAAATACATAATATCTATCCAGAAGCTAACTATAGCTTAAATTTGGTTGACAAAGAATCTTAATTTTATTTAAAAAACTGAAAAGTCAAGAGGTAGATTATAGTGAATGAGTATCAAGGAGTGATCGGGTTGGATTGGGGGGTAGCAGTGGAAGGGTCAAACAGTAGTTGACAGATGACCTTCAGCTGGAATAAGATCTGGGCAATTTCACACAAGGCCTTTGAAGGATTGAACTTTCTTTACAGATGAGCATTGGCTGATAGCCTGATGAGATGTGTTTTGTATTCTTCTCTATCAAGCACAATACCTAATGCGGTTCTCATGTGCATGCAGCTGGAAAACAAGAACAAGTCGGAGACCAAAAGAGTAGGGACACCCTGTCATTTCAAAATATTCAGCTGTAGTGGCTTGTGGCTTTTTATGGTGTTTTAAAAAAATGTGTATTCAGTGCTGCATAATAGATAGGGCTCCCATTATGAAACAGCGCTACCGATGAGTGTTTGCTGAATGTGAAGAAGCCCATTCAAATCCCATGGGCTTCTTTGAATTCATCACATATTAATCGGTAGCATTGCTTTGTAAAAGGAGCCCATAGTGAGTGGCACCCAATACACATGGAGGCTGCTGACCACTGGCAGCTATATGTATGGGGTAACTTTGAGACACTTTATAAAACTGTGGCCTGCCCTTACATGGGTCATTCCCACATGCTAATGCCAATTTTTCTGCAGCAGTAAAATGGTCGCTTTTTCTATTTTAATGACTACAAGCTAATTTCCTCACTAGTGTGTGGCCATTAGTGCGTGAGCCCCTACCCAGTAGTGTGCTGGAGCAGGCTCTCACAGGCTCGCAAGAGCCGGTTGTTGAGTTTTTAAGAATTTTGGGAGCCGGTTGTTAGAGCAGGGCCCTCCATGGCTACTTTAACAACTGGCTCTCAAAATGTGGGCTTGGGCCCCCTGCTGAATTATCTTTTACTTTGCTGGTGGGGATGCTGAGCCCTTCCAGCCAAGTAAATAGACTACTGCTGCTCCCCACTCCTTGTTTCCAGCTCTGGGCAGCAGGCCGGGACTTCTCGAGCATGTGAGAGAAGTTCCAGCATGCTGCTCAGAGCAAGATGTAGGGAGTGGTGGCAGTCCATTTATTGGCTGCCAGCAAAGGTATGCCTAGCGTGCCCGCACAAAGGGAGGGAGGAGAGAGAGGAAAGTGTCGCTTCCCCCACCCCCCACCCCCCGGCCACCCCTGGCCCTTCCAACTGTAGAGCTGGCTACGTCCGGAGAAAGAGCCTGTTGTTAAAAATTTACCAGCACACCCCTGCCCCTACCACCACCTATTTTGATAGGCAGTAAGGGCTCACACACTAATTATGTGCTAATTGGCAATGCAGCTGCACTAAGGGGCCCTTTTACAAAGCGGCGACAAGCTAATGTGGGGTTACCACATGCTAATCTAGAACTACGACCGGCCCAATGCAGGCACCAGTGGTAGTCCCAGCCCCAGTGTGCGCCATTTCCCGTGCTAGTGGAAATATTCAAAAAATATTTCCTCAGGCGTTAACCCAGTGGTAATTGGGCAGCACTGTGCGCTACTCGGTTTCCTCTGCTTTGGCACAAAGAGCCATAGCACGCTGCAAAACCGGCCCCTGCTGCTAGTGCAGGGCCCTTTTTACCACAGCTTAGTAAAAAGGCCCTTCAGTGATTAGCACAGAACATGCCTACTCTCCACCTCTGTGACCCACCCCAAAATTACCACAGGATGCCTGAGTGCACCGCAAGGTAAGGCCTTTTTTGCTATGGGAAGAACGCGTTAGTGCTTTCCACTGCTTAACGAAAGGACCCCTTTATAATGGATTGTCCATGCATAAAATGCCTCTTATAATATTACCTTTCCATAAAAGTAAGCATGGCGACAACTAGGCGTGTACAGAAAAATCCATAAACCATTTGGTAAAATAATTTAATGGCCACCTGCTAATGCTAACTTTAGTGCATGGCCAAAATTGAAACAAATAGAAAAAAGCCCTTTTTCACTGCCGCACTAGAAATGTGCTTAGGGTGTGGGAAAGGCCTAATGGAAGGGTATACTAAGCACAATTTAGTAAATAGGCCTCTAAATAACAAACAGTGATGGAGATCATGAAAAGGACTTTACACCTCTGCATCCTCTCAGAAGTCTTGGACTTGGGGAAAAAAAAACGTAAGTCGCTAAATAGTCCTTTTATGCCGGAGTGGAAAATGAAAGCCTCAACCCAGCACCATCCTTAAAAAAAAAAAAAACATTGACAGTATTATTAGTCAACACTGGCATAAGAACATTCCTAATATGCAGCATGTTTGATGCTTTACAATTAGTGGATTATCTGCTTTACCTGCCATGTTCAGTATAATCAGAAAAATGGACAAGCACTGAAATTTCTAAGGTTTATCCAAATATATTTGAAGACTATAGAAAAGGGAAAGCTTGAAGCATCTGTTAAGGGCACTGATAAGGTTCTCTGAAGGTCTTTAAAGCCCTTTTTTCAACAGTAGTATTATGTAGGCTACACATTTCCATTCTGTTTAGTTTCTTGAGTTGATTATGAGATTTTTCATTTTATTAAATTTATTATTTATTTTTCATTTGGGGGGGGGGGCAAAATTGTTAATAATGCACACTATTACTCAAATAGTGCACATTATTGCACAGTAGTATACTGATTCATAAATAGTGGGCATTATTGAGATGATAGTATACACTATTACACAGTAGTATGCCTATTTATACATTGTGCCCATATACAAACTACCTCCCATACATATGGAATTTACCATAGACCTCAGCGGTGTCACTTACTGAACTTAGACTTTTCAATCAGTAAGATTTACACACCCACCTCCTCATCGGTCTAAAGGTAGAACCATTTTCAGCTTTCATATTAAATTTTTCTAAGAATGAAACATGCGCATATTTCTAATGAAAATACTCATCTCCAGATGAAGACCATAACGATCAGTCAGGGGATTACTTAATCATTGCAATTTATGTGAAGGATTGAGAGAGGCTGGCACTGTTTAAAGCAGGGGGTGTTCCTTGAAACAGCTCCAGGGCGAAATATAGTCTATGTTGGATTAAGTAATCCCGTGACTGATCGTTATTGTCTTCGTCTGGACATAAGTATTTTTGTTAAATTAATTTTACTGAAGTGTTAAAGAGAAAAATACATTTATCCACATATATATAAAAGAAGTTGAAAACGTTTTGGAAAATTTTAATATGAAAGCTGAAAATGGTTCTACCTTTAGACCGATGAGGAGGTGGATATGTAAATCTTACTGATTGAAAAGTCAAAGTTCAGTAAGTGACACCGCTGAGGTCTATGGTAAATTCCATATGTATGGGAAGTATTTTGTATATGGGATCTATAAGAACCTCCTAAAAAATTTGTTGCTATTGGTGTTTGGTATTTATAAAGTGTGTGCATTATTGAGATGATAGTGCACACTACTGCACAGTAGTATACTTATTCATAAAGGACTAGATTCTATAAATGGTGCTGAAAATAATCTAATATAATAAAACGCACCGTGAACGTTCTGAAGACAACGTTCTGTGAAGCCGGAAGCTTGAAGCCGGAAGCCTGAAGCCCTGAAGCCTGAAGCCTTGAAGCCATCTGACGTCACTCCCAGGCTGAGGCTGAAGGGTTCGTGGATTCGTGGTGTGAAGCCTTCAAGCCAGCCAGCCATCTCTGCCCCGCCCTCGCGACAAAACAAACAAATCCGGAAGCGAAACGTCAGGGAAGGAGGCGGCGCTCCCGACGTCTAGCCTTCCCTTCGCTGTGTTCCGCCTTAAAAAGAAGGCGGAACACAGCGAAGGGAAAGCTAGACGTCGGGAGCGCCGCCTCCTTCCCTGACGCTTCGTTGCCGGAACCACGGAGGTAAATTGAAAAAGAAGAAAAAAAAAAAACGATGCATGGATGCGAAGGGGGGGGGGGGGCAGAAGAGGGCGGGCCAGGCTGGGACATGGGAGAGAGAGTAGCATGGATGCGACGGTGGGGGCATGGAAGGGCGAGAGGGGACTTGCTGGAAAAGGATGAATGGAGGCGGCAGGGGACAGAGGAGCATGGATGGGTATGGATTGGGAGGGCAGGGCACAGGGAGAGAGGGGAATTACTGGAAATGGATGAAGGGAGGGGGCAGGGGACAGAGGAGCATGGATGGGCATGGATTGGAAGGGCAGGACTCAGGGAGAAGGGAATTGCTGGATAGGGATGAATGGAGGGGACAGATGGGCATGGATGGATATGGATTGCAGAGCAGGCCTCAGGCAGAGAGGGGAAATGCTGGATAGGGAAAAATGGAGGGGCCAGGTGACAGAGGAGCATGGATGGGCATGGATTGGAAGGGCAGGACTCAGGGAGAGGGGAATTGCTGGATAGGGATGAATGGAGGGGACAGATGGGCATGGATGGATATGGATTGCAGAGCAGGCCTCAGGCAGAGAGGGGAAATGCTGGATAGGGAAAAATGGAGGGGCCAGGTGACAGAGGAGCATGGATTGGAAGGGCAGGACTCAGGGAGAGGGGAATTGCTGGATAGGGATGAATGGAGGGGACAGATGGGCATGGATGGATATGCATTGCAGAGCAGGCCTCAGGCAGAGAGGGGAAATGCTGGATAGGGAAAAATGGAGGGGCCAGGTGACAGAGGAGCATGGATGGGCATGGATTGGAAGGGCAGGACTCAGGGAGAGGGGAATTGCTGGATAGGGATGAATGGAGGGGACAGATGGGCATGGATGGATATGGATTGCAGAGCAGGCCTCAGGCAGAGAGGGGAAATGCTGGATAGGGAAAAATGGAGGGGCCAGGTGACAGAGGAGCATGGATGGGCATGGATTGAAAGGGCAGGACTCAGGGAGAGGGGAATTGCTGGATAGGGATGAATGGAGGGGACAGATGGGCATGGATGGATATGCATTGCAGAGCAGGCCTCAGGCAGAGAGGGGAAATGCTGGATAGGGAAAAATGGAGGGGCCAGGTGACAGAGGAGCATGGATGGGCATGGATTGGAAGTGCAGGACTCAGGGAGAGGGGAATTGCTGGATAGGGATGAATGGAGGGGACAGATGGGCATGGATGGATATGGATTGCAGAGCAGGCCTCAGGCAGAGAGGGGAAATGCTGGATAGGGAAAAATGGAGGGGCCAGGTGACAGAGGAGCATGGATGGGCATGGATTGGGAGGGCAGGGCTCAGGGACAGAGGGGAATTGCTAGAAAAGGATGAATGGAGGGGGCAGGGGACAGATGGCCACTTTCACTCTGACTCTCAAACACTCACTCTCACATACACTCTCCCAAACATACACACTCAGAGGAAAACCTTGCTAGCGCCCGTTTCATTTGTGTCAGAAACGGGCCTTTTTTACTAGTATTCTATAAACCACTCAAGTATAATTTATAGAATAGTGCCAGGAATCATGAATACATTTAGACATGACCATTTACACCAATGAAAACCTGCTGAAAATCCCTACATGTAAATTAGGCACAGATCCCGCTAATTCTATAACAATGCACATAAATTTTAGGAATGCCCCTTGCACCCGCATGCCCCTCCCATGGCCACGCCTTCTTTTCAGATCCACACACTAGAATGCACACATTCTAGTGTGGAGTGGAGGAGTGGCCTAGTGGTTAGGGTGGTGGACTTTGGTCCTGAGGAACTGCGTTCGATTCCCACTTCAGGCACAGGCAGCTCCTTGTGACTCTGGGCAAGTCACTTAACCCTCCATTGCCCCATGTAAGCAGCATTGAGC
Organism: Microcaecilia unicolor; assembly: GCF_901765095.1. Classification (NCBI taxonomy): domain Eukaryota; kingdom Metazoa; phylum Chordata; class Amphibia; order Gymnophiona; family Siphonopidae; genus Microcaecilia; species Microcaecilia unicolor. The sequence goes on from NC_044032.1 coordinate 54,849,737, forward strand.
CTGCCATGAGTGGGAAAGCGCAGGTTACAAATGTAACAAAAATAAACAAAAATAAAAAATCTTTATAGAATATGCAAAAAAGATGCTTGTGTACATTCTAATTAATGCCAATAATTGCTTGTTATTAACTAGTGATTGGCTCATTGGCCCATTAGTTAAATTGCACGTGCAAATTGGATATGCATCCGTATTTGCATGCATAACTCAATGCACCATATATAGAATCTGGAGGAAATAGTGTGCATTCTTCAGAGACAGTGAACACTATTGCATAGTAGTACAGCTATTCATAAATAGTGAGCATTATTGAGCAATAGGACACAGTAGTTGAGCAAGTGTGTTCTATTAACAATATAGGGGAAAATAGAAATTTACATTTTTTTCCTGTCTTTTTAGATTAAAAGCAACATACAACGACAGAGAAAAATCATTGACGTTTCCAATGTCATTTCAAATTCACATTCCTGTTCAGCAGTGCTTTAGGATAAATGTGAAATGAGATATCATAAAAGCTGCAGTTATTAATGAATACAAAAATGTTCACCTTTGAATGTATACCTAGCAGGGATCGGATGATGATTTGGAGCAAGGAAGACATTTGAAAGGACATCCCTGGGTCTATAACGTCAAACTTGTAAAAGTCCACATGGTAGAGATTTTTTTTTTTTATTATTACATTTGTACCCCATGCTTTCCCACTCATGGCAGGCTCAATGCAGCAGGCAATGGAGGGTTAAGTGACTTGCCCAGAGTCACAAGGAGCTGCTTGTGCCGGGAATCAAACTCAGTTCCTCAGGACCAAAGTCCACCACCCTAACCACTAGGCTCCTCCACCCACTGAAGTAAGGAACATCTACTGCAAAGAATCCCTAAGTAGACCAGAATGCAAACTGGTGAGCTTAAACTACACCCAGCTGATAGATTGATTAAAATGCAGAGACAGGCCAGAGAATGGAACAAGACAAAAATGCAGATGGCCACCGAGACCCAAACTGCTTTCACATTGCAGGCAGAAGCCATAAGAGAGCTCAAGACAAATTTAATAGTAGTAATAAAAGATAAAGATTTCTAAATTGCATTAATTCATCAAGAAAATGAAGTAGGACTGGACTTACAAATAGGAACAGGGAGCTAAATGTAATGGCAAAATGTCAATATGGAAGATAAAAAGATATAGATGCATGAATGGCTTATCTGTACCCACCACAGAAAAATAAAAATAAGCAAACAAAAAATAGCTCATCTGCATTAAAGATAAAAAAAAATAGAGAACTAACATTTTGTTTTATGTCCTTCAGGCAAGTTCCAACAAACAGATTCGACCCAAATAGTAGGGAGTTTCTGGGCCCAACCATAGGAGAAAGGGCTGCTCAATGTGAAATAGAGGTCAGATACCAACCAAAAGGAAAGGATAAAAACACCTACAGTGAAAATACCAAGAAACAGAGTAGGGGAGGAGCAAAGAAATTCCAGCAGTCAAGTATAGAAAATAATCCACACATTTTTATTGACAAAGCACCAACTTAAAGGGACCTGACTAGGGGCCGTGTTTTGGCGGTGAACCACCTGCTTTGAGGGGTTAGAAATACTCTGCCATACAATTGTAGTAGCAACTGGAAGTCACCTGGAAGCTGTCAATAGAATAAACTCACTGCTTGCCTCAAGAATTCAGCTAAAAACAGTGAAATAGGTGCATGGTCTGGTTATCCTGAAAGACAATGCTGATACATTGCACCCAGTAATATCAAAAATTCTGAATTGTGCAGAATGACATAACGACTAATGACAATGTGTAAAAAGAAAATAGACAAACTCTTAAGGTCCAAATGTTTTTATTCCATAATTCTCCAGTGAAGGTTTCAGAGAACAGGTGATCTATCATGCTGTATTGCACTGAACTTCATGATCACAAAACAGTCTCCAATAAAAAACAAAGATCACCTACAAAAACCCAAGCAAAATGTTTGACAAGGCAGAATCGTTGAAAGCATTCCTGGAAAATCAAACACTAAGCTGAGTATCGTATGTAATTACAATAAGGAGGGTTTTTTTTTTAAAGGCTTCTGTGACTTTTACACATGTACATTGTAACGTTTATACATGTACATGGAAAATATGTGCAAGCAAGTTCAGAAAGCTGCTATTTAAAAAAGTAGATCCTTAGCATGCAAGGTTTTCAAGGGTATGTGTTTGGGGAAGGCCAGAAAATTATGCGTTTATTTTTGAAATACAGAAATTGTTTAAAAATCTAATTGTCGACTTTTACCTCTGCTTCAAAGCATGTGTTACTGTCAGGTAGCTGCTTGTTTGTAACTGGCATTTGCACCAGTGATTGATAAGGCAATGGTGTATACTTTGTTCATGTTTAAAATGACCTCATAATGTGGTGGAGTGGTCTAATGGCAGAGGCGCACTGACAGTAACCTGGGCCCCCAAGCAGTAAAGGTCATAGGGCCCCCCTGGCTGATGCTTCCACCGCCCTCCTCCCATACAGTACAGCCCTACCGCTACAGCTGCTGCTCCCTCCTGCACACTACAGTCCTCCGAGCCTCAGTGGGCCCTTCCCGGTCCTACCTTGAAGGGTCCTGGTTATAAAGTGACTTCTTCAGGGGCAGGAAAGAACCCCACTCTTTCCTGCCCACTACTGCTATTCTGCCCTGTGCCGCCATGTTTTCAAAATGGGTGCCGAGACTTCCCGCGGTAGTCTCATGGGTCTCAACAGTCTTTTGAGACTTCCACAGGGAGTCTCAATAGACATTTTTAAAACATGGAGGCGCCTGGCAGAATATTGGCAGTAGGCAGGAAAGACTGTTGTTTTTTTCCTGCCCTCACAGAGGCCACTAGACCACCAGGGTTCTTCAAAGTAGGACTGGGGAGGGCCCACTGAGGCTGGGGGGGGGGGGGGGGCTGTAGTGTTAAGCAGTGGCAGTGGAGGAGAAGAGCCTCTGGGGCCATTTTACCCACTGGGGTAAAATGGCCAGTTTTTGTATTTTCTCTATTAATGCCCATGCACTAATTTTCCCATTAGTGCATGAGCCCCTACTGCCACCCATTATATAGGCAGTAAGGGCTCATGCCCTAAACATGTGATAACCGCATAGTGGGAAATTCTATATATGGCACCTAGAAAATCCATGCGGAAAACATTTTCACCTAAGCATATTCTATCAGGGGTGCCTATGTTTAGGCGCGGTATATAGAATATGCTTAATTGATATCCTAGCGCCTAAAACTACACACTTCCATTTATACCAACAAAAATGTGGCATAAATTCCAGCACGTAGATTTAGGCACATTGGGTCATATTCTACAGCAATGTGCATAAATTTTGCATTATAATAAAATGCTCATGTCCCCACCTATAACCACACCCCTTTTTGCCTGCACACATTAGAATTTAGGTGCAGAATATGCTTAGTAATTTATGTGCGTAAATTCTAATTATTGCCAATTAATGCTCATTATTTCTTGTTAAGTGCAGTTAACGCTGGTTGGCTTGTCAAGTCAATTACGTTACAAGCGTTCTCACAGACTGCTCTTGGATTTTGGCGCAGAAATCTAAGCACGCTATACAGACTCTTAGGGAGAGTGCAGTACATCAGAAAAGTGGCCCTGTTGAGGGTGCAGAGGGAGCAGACTGCCGACAGCACTGGCGCATATTTTAAATGTGACAGATTGCGTCAAAAATAGGTACCGGTGCTGTCGAAAGGCCATCTGATGGAGCTGCCGCTCCCCTGACTACCCACCTAGCTACACCTCTGCAATACATGCTCACTTTCCACCCCCAGCACACAAAAAAATTAATTTTACTTTAGGGCATGGGTAACACGTACACATTGAAAAATTACCATGGGATGCCTAAGCATGTTCCACGGTAAGGCATTTTTTGCTGCAGTTAGGGGTCCTCTTACAAAGGCGCTCTGAAAAATGGCTTGCGGTAGTGTAGGCTCGGGTTTTGGGCACATGCCAATCCATTTTTTAGCGCGCCTCTAAAAAAGGCATCTCTTTTGCCAAAAATGGACGTGCGGCAAAATCAATATTGCTGCGCGTCCATTTTGTGTCTGAGACTTTACTGCCAGCCATAGACCTAGTGGTAAAGAACCTGGGCGGTAATGACCTACGCGTGTCAAATGTGAGTGGAGGAGTGGCCTAGTGGTTAGAGTGGTGGACTTGGGAACTGAGTTCAATTCCCACTTCAGGCACAGGCAGCTCCTTCTGACTCTGGGCAAGTCACTTAACCCTCCATTGCCCCATGTAAGCCGCATTGAGCCTGCCATGAGCGGGAAAGCGCGGGGTACAAATGTAACAAAAAAAAATGCCACTTGGCGCACATCCGATATGCGTGCCAGAAAATAAAAATATTTTTAGATGCGTGTAGCGGATGCGCGCCAAAATTGAAATTACCGCAAGGGCCACACGGTAACCGGGTGGTGACTCCAATTTGGCGCACGTAGGCGTCTACAAGGCTTAGTAAACGGGGCCCTTAGTGCTTACAGTTGATGCTTACCAGAGCTTTAAGAAAGGCCCCTTAGATTGTGAGATCACTAGGCACAAAGAATTAATATTAAAAAATGTGTTTTCATTCGCTAGGGACAGGCAGGTTCTCTGGAGTCTTGCAGAGCTTGCCTGTCCTTCATTATTGAAAATGTGACAGTGAAACAGCCCCCCCCCCCCCCCCCCCACACACACACACACACTGGCAGGACTGTAAGTGGAGGACTCCAGCTCAGCCTACAGTGAACAGTGCCCTCCACTGCAAAACACTGCTGGGCAATATTCAAAGTGATTCAAAACTAAATGGCAGAATGATGATATCTTTCAAGCAGTTTAAACAGTACAGAAATTATGTGAAATAGTACAGTAGGATGGAGAATGGACTCCAGGGTCAGAAATGAAGGTCAAATAACTGAAAGAATAACATCTGTTCTTCAGTAAAGATCATAGAAATTGCCAGCAGCGCCCCAGTAGCTAATACTATCTGTGTACTATCCATAGCCACAGAGACTTTGAGATTGAATGCTTTAGCTTTTTAACACTGGCACAAACCAAAGACGCATGTCACCACAAAGATATCTAATCAAACTGAAAGTGCGGAAGTCGGAGAAGAGACTCAAACCCCTAGGTCCCAAGATTTGCTCTAAAGCATCTTTGAATGATAATTGAAATGCGTGTAAGATTCACTGGTGGTGTAGCAACGTAATGAGGTACTAAATACAGCATAAAAAAGGGTAATTTCAAAACAGAACACCTTTGTGAAATGTGCTTTTATCTTATAACATGGAACATGCCTTTTAAAATGATCCCCAAATAGCATCATTGAGAACATTGCTATTCCTCTACGAACAACTGGTTTTGACTTTGATTGTTTGTCTTAATGTGGACCATCCAAATTACTGCATCAAGACACCTCCCCCCAGAGGACCCCCCCCCCCCCCACTCCCCAGCTGTGCAGGAAGGCTCACCCCCCCCCCCGGGGGCCTACCTGTATCCTTGGTGGTCCAGTGGGGTTCCCTTGCTCCTGCCCCTTGCTGCTTTCTCTAAAATGGCTGTTATGACCTCTCACGGCAGCTCGTAGTACTACACAAAGAAAAGCAAGCTGTTGTGAGAGGTTGTGGCAGCCATTTTAGACTGGAGCCACAAAGGCAGGAATCAAGGGGCTGTACTCTTGCCCCCAACGACCCCACTAGACCATCAGGGATATAGGTAGGCCCGGGAAGAAGGCCTACCAGCACGCTGGGGTGGGAGAGAGAAGGGAAAGAGGGGACATTGGTGGTGGGGGGGGGGGCAAGGGGTCTTAAAAAAAGAAAAAGTTAAGTGGGCTAGCCGGCCCGATATTCAACCGGGGCTCCATAACTTTTATACAGCCCCAGCTGAATATTGGCCAGGCACCAGCTGAATGTCAGGGGGTATATACAAACGTGTGCAAAAACACACTCAGAACCTTACCATATTAGCACTAATTCTCAAGCAGGGCAGACTGACCATTAGAACAACTGGGCAGTGCCTGAGGGCCCACAACAGTAAGGGGCCCATTCTCCATCTAGTTTAATCACTTTTGATAGATGGTTAGGGGCCCATGACCTCTATTGCGCAGATCATTGTCAGCCTGACCTTGTTCCTAGGACTTGAAGAGTTACAATCTCAAACATGAAAAGGCAGCACTGTAAATATTACACCGGGCCCTAAAACATCAATAAACTACCCAGTAAAAAAAACAAAACAAACAGGACTGCAAAAAGATCTCTACAAAGATACTGCATGCTAGCAGAATACTGCACCTTGGTCACATATGAAAGACACATCTCACAACAAATATGACACATGGGAGCAGAGATCAATAAGAGATATAAAGACAAAAACTGAACTAGAAACCTCAAGAAGTCAGACTTAGCATATACTGAAAAGCAAAATATCAGAGATGTGCATTTCCAAAAGCTGACATCTTACAATTAATAATTTCAGAATAAAATGTTTGGGTTTTCCCCCCTACCTTTGTTGTCTTAAGTAGTTTATTTTTCTATTTGCTTTGGTCCTAAAGTCTTTTTTTCCTGGGTTTCTGTGTGTTTTTTTTCTTGTTTTTGCAATGTCTCCTGTTCATTTGACATTTCTTCTCTCTCCATGTCCACCATCCTCCTTCTGTGTCCTTATCAGTCCTATTCAACATCTCCCCTCTGAATCCCTATCCCTGTCCTTCATTCAGTTTCAGCAACTGCCCTTTCTTTGTCCCAATCCAACCCTTATATTCAGCATTTCCCCTTCAAACCTCTGTCTTACCTGTCCCTATGTACTATGACTATGCATTTTCCCCTCTATTTCCTCTCCCTCTTTCTGTGATCAATATTGTCTTTCTGTATCTCCGTGATCCCTGTGATCAGCATTGCCCCTCCATGCCTAGCATCTCTTCTCTGTCTCCCTGTCCTTCCCCTCTCTCATTTCACCCTCCCCCCCCCCCACACACAGTTCAATTTGACTCCCTCTTGGATCTCCAATGTCTCCCCCTTATCCCCCCCCCAATCTCTCTCTATATCCCCTCCAGCTGCTCCAGCATCTATCTCTCCCCTCGCTCTTCCCATCCAGCACTTCTTCCTGTCTGTTTGTCTGTCCCCTTCCTTCCCTCCCCCCTCCTCAGGCTAGTAGAGCAGGACTTAGATCTCCTTTCCTGGATAAAGCACTTCTCTCCCAAACATGTCCAGTATTTCTCCCCTTTTCTTCCCCCTCCCTCTCACTCCCTGCAGCCTGCTTGCGCTGCTCAGATGCCTTGATTGCTATGATAGAAGGGAGATGTCTCAGACCTCTGTCTTCCCTGTTATATCAGAGGAGGCAGGACAGGTCACAAGGAAGACTGAGGCCCAGAGATCCCCTTCAATTGCAGGGATCAAAGCATCTTAGCGCATCAGCAGGCTGTGGGAAGTAAGAGGGAGGGAGAGAAGGAGAGCTGACAGAAGCTAGAGCAGGCGTAAAGCCGACAGCAGCCTTGAACAGTGCTTGGTGGTGGGCTCTAGTACCTTGCCCTGCTGTGTGCTGCGGTTGCTAGCGGTTTTCAAGTTTGTGGCGGTTTTGTTTTCATTTGGCCATTTTTTTCATCAAGAAAGCAAAGTTGTTGACAGTGTGCCCTCTTTCAAAAGAGTACACAATGTGCAAAGAAAGTGCATGCTTTCTAAAAGAGTGTGCACTATCCACACATGCACATTGGTTTGTATACATGCAATAATTTGAGAATGCACAATGGGTGCCCTCTTTGCAAATAATGCACACTTCCTTGAAAGAGTGCATGCTATTATTGGCAAATGATAAAATATTTTTCTTGTTTTCATTTGATAACAACATACAACAACATGGGGGTATGTTGTTGACATTTCTCATCTCATTGCAAATTAATGACCATCCCTTGACAACAATTACTTTTCTAAACATGATCCACCTTGAGACCATATGCACTATGCATTGCCTTCAGTTACGAGGTTCCTTCTCTGTGGAATTCTCTACCTGTCAATCTCAGAGATGAATCTTCTTAACAGTATTTCAAGCATGCTCTAAAAACCTATTTGAAAAGGCTTTCCTTGAGAACTGACCCTCTTAAACCAGCAAGGTCAGGCACTGGTACATGCTTTTCTCTCACCTTTACTATGTTATCCTCTATGTTTCTTAGTTAACTTTTGAGAATTGCAGCCTTTTCCTTTATTTATTATTATTTTTTTTTTTAATAATTTCCTTTTCTCATGTATCTTTGATTTTTCTGTATGGAAAATGCATCAATGTAGTTCAATCAAATTATTGAAGAATAGAAAGAAAGGAGAAATTAATATTCATACTAGGAACTTTAGAACCTAAGAATTGCTATACTGGGTCACACTAAAGGTTCATCTAGTCCAGTGCCCTGTATCTAACAGTGGTCAATCCAGGTCACAAGTACTTGGCAGAATTCCAAGAAGTAACAAGACTCCATGCTACCGATCCCCAGGGACAAGCAGTGGCAGTGCTTGTATGCTGAACCTATAAGAAATAAACAATATACTACTTCTACGGAGTGGAAGTTCTTACTGGATCAGAGGGGAGAGGTGGGGATTCTCTGCTCTTGGAGTCCAAAAAGATTGATTAGGATAAAAAAATATTTACTTAACAGATTGATACTTAATAACACATTTACAAGGATAGTTCAACCAAAATAGGGCCCCAAGCTGACCTACTCGAGGCCTGAAGAAAAGAAACTACTACTTCTCATTTGGGTAGATTGTGAGATATCTGAAAAAAACCTGAACTCTGCAGTTAAAAAGTAATAAGCACTATTTTATTTATTTATTTATTGCATTTGTATCCCACATTTTCCCACCTTTTTGCGGGCTCAGTGTGACTTCCAATACATTATGAATAGTGGAAATACAATTTGTTACAATTCAGGTTATGGATTACATTGTGAAGAGTTGACGAGATGAAATCAAAATCATTAAGAAATCAATCAATTGAGAAGAACAATGAGACAGTGGAAGGAGAGAACAGGAAATTAGAAGCGCTATATGAAGTGTGTGGTGTACATTTTTCTGTGAGTAGAGGTATGAGTGTGGTGAGATTAAGGGTTGAGAGTTCATAAATGGATGTATTAATGTATTACTGAACAGTGAGTGTGAGCTTTATGTGTTCTTTCCGTAAATTTTCTCAAAAAGATGTGTCTTCAATGACTTGCGGAAGCTGGTTTGTTCATAGATCGTTTTCAGGTTCCGCGGCAGTTTGTTCCAGTACTGCGTGCTCATGTAAGAAAAGGTCGTTGCGTGTAACGTCTTGTATTTCAGGCCCTTGCAGTTAGGGAAGTGGAGGTTGAGGAAAGTTCGGGATGATCTTTTGCATTTCTGGGTGGTAAGTCTATTAATTCATACTGGGACAGACCAAAGGTCGATCAAGCTCAGCATCCTGTTTCCAGCAGTGGCCAATTCAGGCCACAAGTACCTGGCAAGGTCCCAGAAAAGCTTCAGCATCCACTCCTGGTCTGGCTCCAATACAAAATTAGCAATTAAAGTAGCTGGAGTGGCTGTTTCATCACTTTTTTCTATTAACTGAATCACATTTAAAGAGTCGGAAGAAATTTCCTGAATCACACCTTCTTACAGAACTTCCTCCTTTCTTGAAAAAAAGGGGAATGTAATAAACTCTTGACAGAGGGGGACAGGAATATTCCGGAATCTTCAATAGCTCCCCAAAATATATTTTTTTAAGTTAGCGACACAGCTACAGATGGAACCTGTGGAAAACTGATAAAACATAAAGGGGTCCTTTTACTAAGGTGCGCTGAAAAATGGCCTGTGGGTAGTGTAGACACATGTTTTGGGTGCGCAGAATTATTTTTTTTAGCACACCTATAAAAAATGCCTTTTTAAACTTTTGCCGAAAATGGATGTGCGTCAAAATTTCACACGTCTATTTTGGGACTGAGACCTTACCGCAAGTCATTGACCTAACGGTAAGGTCTCACACAGTAACCGTGCAGTAATATATTCTCTAAATTCCCCAACTTTCGATGTAAAAGTTCATTATCCTTAAGAACAGCAAATTATTGGTCATTCAAAAACTTAAAAGAATCCTCCATGGGAGCGACTTTAGCCTCTATAATAGAAACCCTCTGGTCCAAAACAGTAAAATTACCCAGAGAGTTTTGTGTCAAAGCAATCAAAGTGACAAATGTATTCAATATGAAAACTCAAACTTGGCAAAAGGCTCCCAAAAGGTATCCAAGGTAATTAAAGATGGTTTTACTATAAATTCTTCATTTCCTTCTCCTGCGAGCAGACTACCCACCGCTCCTTCCTCCATTCCAACTAGCCTCACATAGATGGTCCCAGCTGTTCCAACAATGGCCTGTAACAGCAGTCCCAGCAATCGCACTCCCTCTGCCTCCGATGCTCTGCCTGCACCATTGGCAAGCAACTGCACTAGATCTTCAGGACTGACATCAGACGCACGCACAGAAACTTCAACAGGTGTTCATTCAACAAGGAACGCCACGCAGCCCAGAACAGCACTTCGGATCCATCAGCAGAGGTACGCGACGGCTTCAGGGGAGGCATTTCGGAGGAAAGGGTGGTGTCTAGAGGGTCGCGGCAGGGGGGTCCAGGGGTCAATAACGTGAAGGGTAGGTGTTTAAATCTGAGGGAGGGGGGACTCTGCAACTCGGTGGGAGGGGCGTGAAGGGGGCCTTGAACTGGGAGGGAGGGAGGGGGTCTGCAACTCGGGAGGGAGGGAGACACGAAGGGACGGAGGAGGGTCTGGAGGGAGGGAGGGGGGGTCTGCAACTTGGAAAGGAGGGAGAGAGGGACGGGGGTATGGAACTCGGCAGGGAGGGAGGATGAGTGGGAGTTTACCTTGCTAGCGTCCGTTTCATTGCGTTTCGAAACGGGCCTTTTTTACTAGTACTATCATAAATACAGTGGAAAATGGCAGCTTACCCAATGTTGAAACAAAGTAGTTAGACCCTTCTTTGCCAAAGAACTGTAGATCAGCGTCTGGTTTTGTTTCTAAGTTAGGAGCACTTGCAAGCTAGTTTCTTAGTTAGAACCATTTAAAGATTTTGCAGAAAAGAAGAACCGACTAGATTTTCATCAGTCAGGTTTCTGTAAGGCCCATAATACAGAAACGACTTTGGTATCAATGATTAGTGATTTTCATAAACACGTGGACAAGGGGCTGGTTGCGCTTACTATTTCATTAGATCTATCTGCAGCTTTTGACCTTTCGACCATAATCTATTTCTCTGTTGGAAAAAAAAAAAGGATTTATGAGTACAGTTTTTTTTCAATGGTTTTGCTCTCTTCTAATAGAAAGATTTATTAATGTATTCCATAGTACTGATGAGTCTAACTTGCAGGACTTATCATGTGGAGTCCCATGAGGTTTCTATGTTGTCTCCATTGCTTTCAATTTATTTTTAAGTCCGCTGGTGTTACTGACACAAGAGCTTGGAATCTCAGCTCATTTTTTTAAAGATAACCTTCAACTCATTATGCATGTACATAATGAGGAAGCTAGAAGAATGGTCTAAGGTTTGGCAATTAAAATTCAATGCAAAGAAATGCAAAGTGATGCACTTAGGGAGTAGAAACCCAAGAGAGACTTATGTGTTAGGCGGTGAGAGTCTGATAGGTACTGAGGGGGAGAGGGATCTTGGGGTGATAGTATCCGAGGATCTGAAGGCGACGAAACAGTGTGACAAGGCGTGGCCGTAGTGAGAAGGTTGCTAGGCTGTATAGAGAGAGGTGTGATCAGCAGAAGAAAGGAAGTGTTGATGCCCCTGTACAAGTCGTGGGTGAGGCCCCACCTGGAGTACTGTGTTCAGTTTTGGAGGCCGTACCTTGCGAAGGATGTTAAAAAAATGGAAGCAGTGCAAAGAAAAGCTAGGAGAATGGTACGGGATTTGTGTTCCAAGATGTATGAAGAGAGACTTGCTGACCTGAACATGTATACCCTGGAGGAAAGGAGGAACAGGGGTGATATGATACAGACGTTCAAATATTTGAAAGGTATTAATCCGCAAATGAATCTTTTCCGGAGATGGGAAGGCAGTAGAACGAGAGGACATGAAATGAGATTGGATGGGGGCAGACTCAGGAAAGATGTCAGAAAGTATTTTCTCACAGAGAGGGTGGTGGATGCTTGGAATGCCCTCCCGCAGGAGGTGGTGGAGATGAAAATGGTAACGGAATTCAAACATGCGTGGGATATGCATAAAGGAATCATGTGCAGAAGAAATGGATCCTCAGAAGCTTAGCCGAAATTGGGTGGCGGAGCAGGTGGGGGGAAGAGAGGTTGGTGGTTGGGAGGCGAGGATAGTGGAGGGCAGACTTATACGGTCTGTGCCAGAGCCGGTGATGGGAGGCGGGACTGGTGGTTGGAAGGCGGGAAATACTGCTGGGCAGACTTGTACGGTCTGTGCCCTGAATAAGGCAGGTACAAATCAAGACATACACATATGAGTTTGTCTTGTTGGGCAGACTGGATGGACCGTGCAGGTCTTTTTCTGCCGTCATCTACTATGTTACTATTTAATGTTACATCCTAGGCAACCAAACCTTTCAATTTTTAAAACTTTCCTTCATAAGAGAGCACTGTTTTTGGAGAAACACCATTTAGAACTAAACCCGACCAAATGTAAACCAATTTAGATAGCTGACTACTTACCTATACCAAACAGGTCTCCATAACTTCTTAGGCATACTCTGACACTCAAATCAGTTATTAAAATATTAGGAATGACCTTAGACTCATGCCTTTCATTTGAGCCTCTTATTGATTCTGTTATTCATAGTTGATTTTGTGCTATACACATGATTACATCAGTTTGATGGGATTTTTATTTGGAAAAATCATTATTGCATAAACTAATCCATTAATTCTAAGCAGACTTGACTATGGGACCTCCTTATTTATGGCTTACCCAAATACTCTGTCAATCATTTTCAGTCAATTCAAAATATTGCTATGAAGCTTTTCACTGGAGCAGGCTGTTTTGACAGGGTTGCACCATTTTCAGAGAAGGCTCATTAGTTACTTTGTTCTAACTTTATGAGGATAATTATTATTCAAAGGATATTTGACAGAAAGCTTTAAACCAGACTGGAATGCTCCATTTTAGTACTGTAATTTCTACTATCACTTGAACAGCTAGCAATACAAAAGAGGGAATCAAAGGAGTTAACAAATTAAAGTGAAAAAATATATATAATTCCAAATTAAGGGGCCTTTTACTAAGCAGTGCTAAAATGTGTCCTGTGCTATTATTCACACAGGGCTTTCCTGTGCCACTTCTAGTGTGGCTGTAAATTGGCCACATTTTCCATTTGCTCCATAAATGGCATGGGCTATTTTCCCCATTAGAGCATGGCCATTAGTGTGGGAGCCCTTACCGCCACCCATTATATAGGTGGTTAGCTTGGGAGCCCTTACCAAGCTAACTACATGATAATTGGTTAGCTCGCAGTGATGTAACTGCACTAACCAATTAGTGCAGGGCATACCTATTCTCCGCCCCCCCCAGTGCTAAAAAATATTTTCTATTTTTTTAGCATGTGGGTAGAACGTGCTAAATACAAAATGAATGCAGGACCCTGTGGTAAGCATGCATTAGTGCTTGCTGCAGCTTAGTAAAAGGGCTTCAAATTTATTTGCACCTTAATTAAGGGGGATCAGAGACGCCGATTACGACAAATTGAGCAGAAATTGATTTTTTCTTTGAAGACAATTGAACCAGATGGAATGAATATTAGGGTTGAATGGGCAGCGTTTTCTTTTTTTTTTTTTACTTATGGTGAGGGATGTGAGTGACTACGCAACTCAAGATTGTTTTTTTCAAAAGATGACGTAGGGGTGAAGGATGTATTTTGATTGGCCAAAAATGGGGGAGGAGTGGATCTCCCCGATTGAAAAATGGAGGCGTTCGGTAGTTAGCACAGTTCCTCGTCTTCAGAGTGCAGCAGAAGAGACACAGGAGTATTATTGTGTCCATTGATGGCAACAGATGAGAAATATGTGAATCTTTACATGAATAGTGAAACCCCTGAAGCAGCGACAGCGAAACAAGGATTCCCTGTTGGGTGAAAACGGACGCAACAGAGCCAGTTTGATGAGAACTTAAGTTAAGTAACTGGCAGTAGTCACTTATTATTCAACTGTAAAGGAAAGTAATGTATAGATATTAATCCTGTGAGCTATGGATACATGAGGCGCTTAGCAGTATTTTGTGCACATATTGACTATTGTGGAGTTTTTTCTGGTGAAATGATAAATATGAAGAAAAAGAGATAAAAAAAGAAAGAAGAAGAATTGATACTGCTGGGTTTAGAGCGTGTCTTGTATCCATTGTAATACACAGCATGTGTGAAGCTGTGTGTTTTGAGTTGCATCTTAATTAATATGCCAAGTCCCGCCTTCACTTTGGTCGTCCCCACGACGGAAAGCAGTTGAGGACGCCCAAAATCAGCTTTTGATTATGCCGGCAACCCTGTGAGAAGGACGCCCATCTTGTGATTTGTGTTGAAAGATGGGCGCCCTTCTCTTTCAAAAATAAGCCTGATAGTTGTCTAATATTTAAAAAAGCAGTTTTTCAATACATTATAAGATGGAATTAGACTTTGATATTCTGCCTTTCTGTGATTACAGTCAGTGTTTTACATATTACATATAGGTACTTATTTGTACCTGGGGCAATAGAGGGTTAGGGCCCCTTTTACCAAGCTGCAGCAAAAGGGGACTGGCGCTGACATTGGCGCATGTTTTACAAATGCGCCGAGGCCCCCTTTTAACACAGCTGGTAAAAGGGAAGTTTCATCTCCTTGCAGGAAATGATCGTGCAGTAAGTAAGGCACTTGCCATGTGGCCATTTTAGGGGGAGCCCTTAAGGCCACCCATTGAGGTGGTGGTGAGGGCTCCCACGTTAACCTGGCATTAATTTTTGTAGCACCGGAAATGACAGCACACTAGGGGTGGGATGTGCTGCTGGGCTGCTGTGGTAGCCCTGTGGTACTTCCTGTACAGTGAGCGGTAAGCCTGCATTGGGCTTACTGCTACTTAGTAAAAAGAGCCCTTAGTAATTTGCTCAGAGTCACAAAGAGCTACAGTGGGAATCAAGCACAATTCCCCAGGATCAAAGTCCACTGCCCAAACCACTAGGCTACTCCTCCACTCCAGAGTTACCAGAAACCCCCACAATGGGAATCAAACTCACAACACTGGTAGTCAGTCACCACAACCCTAACACCTACACCAAGAGTATTCCACCTTAAGGAACAAACTATAAGGCAGCTTTAGTTCATCAGGGATAGGGTGTATTTGATGACTTAACCCAGGGGCATAGCTAGGTGGGGTCACGGGGGATGGGCCACCGCAGATTTAGCCCTGGCCCTCCTGCTTTCACCCCCCCCCCCCGCTGCCGACCCTCCCCGCCACATTCAACCCCCCCTCCCGCTGCCGCTGCCAACACTCCCCCACCACCGCTGTCAGGTATCTTTGCTGATGGGGTTCCCCAACCCCTGCCAGCCGAAGTCCTCTTCAGCGCCGGTCTCCAGAGCATTGCTGATCTGGATTCTGTTTCTGTGAGTCTTGACATCCTGCACGTAGGAATGTGCAGGATCTCAGGACTCACAGAAACATAATCCAGATCAGCGAATGTGCCGGACTCAGAGACCAGCGCTGAAGGGGACTTTGGCTGGCGGGGTTTGGGGACCCCCGACAGCAAAGGTACCTGGCGGTGGTGGGTTGACGGCAGCGGGAGGGAGGTCGTAAGGGACGGGGGAGGGGTGGTGGCGCCGGGGGGGGGGGGGCTAAAATGTGCCCTCTCACCTCGTGCTCTGGACCCCCCTCCCGCCAAAGTCTGGCTACACCCCTGACTTAACCATAACAATGTGATCTTATCGCTATTAAATTGAAAAACATGAGTCTTACTTTTATGTTTAATCAATGTAATGAAGTTAGATATCTTATAGTGTTCTTCCATTCATCCTCTACAGGTACTAGCAAACTCATAGAAAACAACAAAACAAGCGGAAGATATCCAGAAGGACCAGACTGAAGCCACAGATGTTGGAAACCAGAATAATTTATTTCCAACATCTGTGGCTTCAGTCTGGTCCTTCTGGATATCTTCCGCTTGTTTTGTTGTTTTCTTGTTTTTTTGCGGGAGATTTTGGACTCTCTTTGTTCTTTTTACTAGCAAACTCATAACAATTGCAAACGAGTAAAACTCTACCCCCTCAAAAACTAAAGCCCTGATTCAAATGAATGGGGGGCCCCGTATTGTGGTCTCCAGCTATCTGACAATGTATTATTCATGCTTTCCCGCTTCAATAAATTATTATTCTCTTATCTGTCACATGTGGCCTTCTCTATATCTGTTGCAAATTCCCAAAAGGGAACTCTGCTGGGCATTTCTCTTTGAAAATCAGCTTGCAATTTTGCAGATAAAAATTAACCCGGGACTACAATCCCCACTAGCATTTTCAGAATTGCCCTCACCAATCCTCATTAAAAATAAATAGATAATAATAATAATAATAATAATAATAATAATAATAGCCAACTTTAACTTACTTATATTTTGTTATTTGTTGAAGGTTTGAGAGATGAGTGACTGCATATTTTGTCAAGTACAGTTTTCCAAGTTTTCCTTTGAAGTTGCTGTCTATATTATTTATACAGACTTATTAATCACTTTGCCAAAAATGACAAGAGAAATGACAAGTGACAAGTGGCAGAGCACATGCTTTTACATTCTCTATTTTACTTAAAATTACACCCACCAAATTGTAACTTGAAATATGAATCTTGCATACAGATTTATACTGTATACTTGTTTCTTCTTGCGAACATTACAGTAATGCAGGAGAAGAGAAAAGGCAAGAATATAATAACAGCATAAAAAGGAAAATATGTAAAAGATCGGTGACAGTATTTAAAAGTGATTTTCTAGTCAACATCTGCTCCTGGTTTTTAAGGGGGTCATTTACAAAGGCACGCTAGCATTTTTAGTGTATGCTAACTTTTAGCACATACTAAATCCTAGAGACATCCATGTATTCCTATTGGTGTCTCTAGCATTTAGCACAAGCTAATTTTTAGTGTGCACTAAAAGTGCTAGCATGCCTTAGTAAATGGACCCCTAAGTGCTTTTCTTTGAAAATTTGCCAATCGTACATGGATACATATTGGCTACAGTGGTGGAAATAAGTATTTGATCCCTTGCTGATTTTGTAAGTTTGCCCACTGACAAAGACATGAGCAGCCCATAATTGAAGGGTAGGTTATTGGTAACAGTGAGAGATAGCACATCACAAATTAAATCCGGAAAATCACATTGTGGAAAGTATATGAATTTATTTGCATTCTGCAGAGGGAAATAAGTATTTAATCCCTCTGGCAAACAAGACCTAATACTTGGTGGCAAAACCCTTGTTGGCAAGCACAGCGGTCAGACGTCTTCTGTAGTTGATGATGAGGTTTGCACACATGTCAGGAGGAATTTTGGTCCACTCCTCTTTGCAGATCATCTCTAAATCATTAAGAGTTCTGGGCTGTCGCTTGGCAACTCGCAGCTTCAGCTCCCTCCATAAGTTTTCAATGGGATTAAGGTCTGGTGACTGGCTAGGCCACTCCATGACCCTAATGTGCTTCTTCCTGAGCCACTCCTTTGTTGCCTTGGCTGTATGTTTTGGGTCATTGTCGAGCTGGAAGACCCAGCCACGACCCATTTTTAAGGCCCTGGCGGAGGGAAGGAGGTTGTCACTCAGAATTGTACGGTACATGGCCCCATCCATTCTCCCACTGATGCGGTGAAGTAGTCCTGTGCCCTTAGCAGAGAAACACCCCCAAAACATAACATTTCCACCTCCATGCTTGACAGTGGGGACGGTGTTCTTTGGGTCATAGGCAGCATTTCTCTTCCTCCAAACACGGCGAGTTGAGTTCATGCCAAAGAGCTCAATTTTTGTCTCATCTGACCACAGCACCTTCTCCCAATCACTCTCGGCATCATCCAGGTGTTCACTGGCAAACTTCAGACGGGCCGTCACATGTGCCTTCCGGAGCAGGGGGACCTTGCGGGCACTGCAGGATTGCAATCCGTTATGTCGTAATGTGTTACCAATGGTTTTCGTGGTGACAGTGGTCCCAGCTGCCTTGAGATCATTGACAAGTTCCCCCCTTGTAGTTGTAGGCTGATTTCTAACCTTCCTCATGATCAAGGATACCCCACGAGGTGAGATTTTGCGTGGAGCCCCAGATCTTTGTCGATTGACAGTCATTTTGTACTTCTTCCATTTTCTTACTATGGCACCAACAGTTGTCTCCTTCTCGCCCAGCGTCTTACTGATGGTTTTGTAGCCCATTCCAGCCTTGTGCAGGTGTATGATCTTGTCCCTGACATCCTTAGACAGCTCCTTGCTCTTGGCCATTTTGTAGAGGTTAGAGTCTGACTGATTCACTGAGTCTGTGGACAGGTGTCTTTCATACAGGTGACCATTGCCGACAGCTGTCTGTCATGCAGGTAACGAGTTGATTTGGAGCATCTACCTGGTCTGTAGGGGCCAGATCTCTTACTGGTTGGTGGGGGATCAAATACTTATTTCCCTCTGCAGAATGCAAATAAATTCATATACTTTCCACAATGTGATTTTCCGGATTTAATTTGTGATGTGCTATCTCTCACTGTTACCAATAACCTACCCTTCAATTATGGGCTGCTCATGTCTTTGTCAGTGGGCAAACTTACAAAATCAGCAAGGGATCAAATACTTATTTCCACCACTGTATATAAGGCAATCCACAGTAAACAGTTATCAGTATAACAAGAAGGGTCCAGAGGCATTCCAGGAACAGGTCAAAGGTTATGTGGATAGGAGAGATATTTAGCTGTTATCTGCATAATATATCTGTTTGTTTGCTAGAATTATTAACATGTTCTACCATATTAGTTAGTGCTAACACTGTTAGTACGTTATTTTACTAAAGGTTTCTCTTTTGCATTGAGATCTAGTTACTAATAATACACATTAAGGCAATAGTGTATGCTAATTGTGGGGCCCCTTTACAAAGTTGCGTAAAGGCCTACCACATGCAGCGCGCGTCAAATCGGCATTACTGCTCAGCCTGCTTGTGCACCTGGCAGTAATTCCAAGTTTGGCCTATGCCGAAAACATGCGGTAGAAATTAGTTTTCTATTTTATACCGCGGGGGTGTTCCCAGCAATAACTGGCAGTTGGCACGTGCTGAATGGTTACCGCACAGGTAACATGTGAGCCCTTACAGCTAAGTCAATGGGAGACATTAAGGGTTCAGGCTGTAAATAGATGCGCACTGGTTTTCATTCTGCCGCATGTCCATTTCCCAACCCCCCCCCCCCCAAAAAAAACCCCTTTCTTCCGTACACGCTGGAGAAATGATCCAGCGCACATCCAAATCAGGGGACCACACTACCGCAGCCCACTTTTTGGCGTACCTTTGAAAAAGGACCCCCATATGTCAAAATGCAGAAATTATGGCCTGAAATTTAAATGAATAGCTTAACTGTACCATAGAAAAGTGGTATATCAAATCATGACCCATACTCATTATTCCCTGGATTCTATATATATGGTGCCCAAAATTGCGTACCAGAATTTGGCATGCATCAGGCATTTTCCATAATTGTATGCGCAACTAAATTGACAAATGACCAATTATTTGGCAATTGGGCACTAAGAATCAATTATTAGCACTAATTGGCAACAATGTGGATTTACAGGCGAATCTTGCTAAGTGCTGTTCTATCAAGGTTCTATTAATTATAGCTACATCATGCAAGGTTCCACGTTAGGAGTCACGGACCAAGAAAGGGATCTAGGTGTCGTCGTTGATGATATGTTGAAACCTTCTGCTCAGTGTGCTGCTGCGGCTAAGAAAGCCAATAGAATGTTAGGTACTATTAGAAAAGGAATGGAAAACAAAAATGAGGATGTTATAATGCCTTTGTATCGCTCCATGGTGTGACCGCACCTCGAATATTGTGTTCAATTCTGGTCACCGCATCTCAAAAAAGATATAGTGGAATTAGAAAAGGTGCAGAGAAGGGCGACAAAAATGATAAAGGGATGGGACGATTTCCCTATGTGGAAAGACTAAAGCAACTAGGGCTCTTCAGCTTGGAGAAAAGGCGGCTTAGGGGAGATATGATAGAGGTCTATAAAATAATGAGTGGAGTTGAACAGGTAGATGTGAAGCATCTGTTCACGCTTTCCAAAAATACTAGGACTAGGGGGCATGCGATGAAGCTACAATGTAGTAAATTTAAAACGAATCAGAGAAAAGCTTTCTTCACTCAACGTGTAATTAAACTCTGGAATTCGTTGCCAGAGAATGTGGTAAAGGCGGTTAGCTTAGCGGAGTTTAAAAAAGGTTTGGACGGCTTCCTAAAGGAAAAGTCCATAGATAAATGAACTTGGGGAAAATCCACTATTTCTGGGATAAGCAGTATTAAATGTTTTGTACATTTTTGGGATTTTTCCGGGTATTTGTGACCTGGATTGGCCACTGTTGGAAACAGGATGCTGGGCTCGATGGACCTTTGCTCTTTCCCAGAATGGCAACACTTATGTACTTATGCACTTATGTACACAAAACTCTTTTAGTGTGCAACTGAAAAGGGGGTGTGGCCATGGAGGAAGCATAGGTGGGACAGGGGCATTCACTAAAGATGTGCACACTATTATAGAATTTGGGTGATTTGCACCTAAAATTGGGTGTGGATCCCGGCACTAAGCACTATTCTATAAACAGTGCCCAACTTTGAGCGCTGTTTATAGAATAGTGCTTATCACTCTTTTGGGGGGCACCATTTATAGAATTAAGTCCTATAGGGATAAAGTTATATAAATAACTTATCATATAAAGTTAAGGCCACATGTTCATTGGTCTGATTCATAAGGATAAACCAGCTGAAAATCCGCATAAAGATATATGAGTAACTTATTGACATTTGAGGATTGCCTAACTGTATGTTGACCTAGTCATTAACAGTGGATGACTGTATGCAGTGGCGTACCAAGGGGGGGGGGGGGCGGTCCGCCCTGGGTGCACGCCGCTGGGGGGTGCTGCAGCGCGTGCCTGTGGGCTCCGACTTCACTAACTTCGCTCATTGGCTGCAGCTCTCTCTGCCCCGGAACAGGTTACTTTTACCGGCCTTTTACCGGTTTGGATGGATTCCTGACCCATCTTTGCTGAAGAATTAAGTTCCCCGGATGACACCAGTTTAGTGGTGAAACATGATCCATGTGGGAATAGGGAATTTGGAAAATTCACTTCACACAATTGAGAAGTAAAGGTGTTATAGTAGCCTCTGTTTTAAATCAGCATCCATGCAGAACTCTTCCCAGCATTCTGAGCAATCCCACCTCAAGCTCCTGGGACCCTTTTTCACTCAGGGTGAGCTGATTCTCAGTATGCAAATTGTATGCAGATCAGCATGCTACCCTTTCTCGCTCAGGGTGACCTGGTTCTCCAGAGGCAAAAATTAAACAGGTCTCACCAACAGCATATTCCTCAGACAATTCTTTATTCCAGCCCCTGGGCACACTTCTTCTAGCTTAAATCTTTTATACATTCACATATCTTCACACTGAACCTCCCCACACAGATACCTGGACTCAGTACTAACTTCAATACTTTGGGGACTTCTAACCCCAGGCTTTGCAGCCTGCTTCTCAGTACTGGGACAAACAGCCCCCCCCCCCCCTCCTTTGGACACACAGTCCTACTTCTTCTTTGGACACACAGTCCTGGCCACCCAGTCGTTCCTTCTTTGGACACCCAGTCCTTTCTTTGAACACACAGTCCCTCTAAGTACTGAGACTACATAGTCCAACACTAATGCTTTAGGGACTTCTTACCCCAACCTGCTTTTCTTCCTTGAGCACACAGTCCACCACAAGTCCATAGGGTTCAGCCAGTTCTTTCCAGGGAGATCCTCTTTCTTCAGCTACCAGCTCTCTTTTCTTCCTTTCACCACTCAGGTGGGGTATAAAGTGGTTAATAGCTAAACAGGACCCAGCCCATAACTGCCTGCACCTGTAGCCATCCCAGGACTCTCCCCGGTCCTAGCGACCTCCATTTATGCACTCCCCTACTGGCACCCTCTAATGACACACCTGGACATTTTCCCTGGCCATTTTTTAAGGGAACAGCGTCATCTAGTGGCCTGCCCAGGATAGGACAGCCTCTTACTTATCACAAAGTCCACTGCAGTGCCCCCTAGGGTGCCCGGTTGGTGTCCTGGCATGTGAGGGGGACCAGTGCACTACAAATGCTGGCTCCTCCCATGACCAAATACCTTGAATTTGGCCGGGTTTGAGATCGCCGTCATTAGTTTCCATTATCGCTGGAAACCGATGCCGGCCATCTCTAAAGCCGGCCCAAATGCTGAGATTTGACCGGCTCCGACCGTATTATTGAAACAAAAGATAGCCGGCTATCTTATTTCAATAATACGGTCAGGACGCCGGTTTACGGGGCCGGCCATATAGATGGCTGGCCTCGTTTGATTATGCCCCTCTGTGTAGAATAGTGAATAGATGTAGTAAAAGAGCAAGCTTCAAACATTATTTTTTAAAATTTTATTTTTATTGTTTTGCAAGGTAAGCTTGTTTACAGGTCAATATTCATTATAATATTTTCTTTTAAACAAAAGTTATGGAGGTGGAGGCATTAGTTTTCATTTAACCCTCATATATAGCCCAATGAATTTGGAATACTTTTGAAAAATATCTTCCAATTGAAAAGTGTCAATAAAAAGTGACATTATTCTCATTAAATGTAACTACATGTAAAAGGGAACCATTTTCTTTTTCTACCCTTAGGGCTGATGCTTCTAAGCTAAAAGTCAAAAACCTTGTTCTTTTAGTTTCATTCACTTTAGAAATATCAATAAATACATATATCCATTCATCTAGAAAGTCAGCTTTCCTATGTAAGAAAAATAGGCTTCCAACCCCTATCTGTTATAAATAAAAGTCAAACAAACCAAAGAAAGGAAAATAAAGTGATACCTTTTTTATTGGACTATCTTAGCACATTGTTTGACAAGCTTTCAAAGGCAGAACCTTTTTCTTCAAGTTAGGTATGAGCAAATATGACAATATCAAGATATATCTGGAGAGAAAGAAAGCATAACTTTCAGGATGGCCTGCGTCATTACATCATTCGTAGACTGCTCCAGCATAGTGGTTATGGTCAAGCTATTCATGGCGAATTGAATAGTTGATTGTTTGCCTTGTGCATCAGGGCAATCTCATCATTTAGCAGGTGATAATTAATAAGGACCTTCCTCACAGAAGGTGATAATTAATAAGAATCTCACTCATGGCTTTTAGAATGTCATGCAAATATGAGAGAAATTAGGAGCCCTTTTCTAAGCTGTGTTAAGCAGCTAACTCAGGTCTGTGCTATTGTCTACTGTGCTAAAACAGGGGCCTTTATATAAAAATGTGTAATGAGGGAGTGGGCCAGTTATGGGTGTGACCAGGGCAGGGGGAGGTATGGCCAGCATGGGTCTTTTTCGTGTGCTAGATGTCCCAACTGTGAAATTACCACCACCTCAAGAGGAGGAAGTAAGTACAGGAACGCTTCTAGCAGTCCTTAAGTGTAGCTGACACTTCTGATCCCCTCCCTGATATGGCAAACCCTTCTGCAATTTCAGACCTGAGATAAAGTACCCTTTCCGATCTCACTGACATGAAATACCCCTTCTTAATTGGCTTTCCACACCTCAAGACCCACTTCTGACAACTAAATGCCTGCTCTCTACCCCCACTTCTTGATTCCCCCCCCACCAGGACTTTCCCAGAGGCTCCATTGGTAGTACAGAGGTTCCAGGGTGACAGCAGTAACCGTCTGCTGCCACTCTGGTCTGCACCATCATCCAAAATGGTGGTGATGGACCCTAATGGTAGTGTCTCAGAACTGCGGTAGTACAGAGAGACTACCACTAGGCATTGTATTTACTGAAAGGACTGCAGCTTTTTCTGAAGTAATTCCTACATGTGGGAAGGTAGAGGAAAGAATACGTAAAACAGAGGAATTCAATAAGAGGCTTGAATCTAAGAAGGATTTAGATACATAGGAGGATGAGGTAGCATAGGAGCCAACTTTTCAAAATGATTGGGGGTGCTGAAAAATTGTTTTTACAGGTGGTGCATTCCCCACCCCAGCCCACTCCTCTCCCCCCTCCCTGCCTCTCCCTTCCCCCCCTCTCCTCCCCCCTCCCTCCATGTTCCAGGCCCTCCTTCCCTCAGAGTTCCATTCCCGCCCTCTCTCCTAGTTCCAGGCTCCCTCCTCCCTCCCAGTTCCAGGTTCCCTCCTCCCTCCCCTCTCTCCTTTCCCTCCCTCCATTTGAGTTCCAGACCCCCCTCCCTTCTCTTCTTTCCCTCCCTCCGAGTTCCAAGGCCCCCCTCCGTCCGAGTTCCAAGGCCCCCCCTCCGTCCGAGTTCCAAGATCTCCCTTCTCAGTTCCAGGCCCTCCCTCTTCCCCCCCAGTTCCAGGCCCGCTCTCCCTCCAAGTTCCAAGGCCCGCCCTCCCTCCAAGTTCCAAGGCCCCCCTCCGAGTTCCAAGGCCCCCTCCCTCTGTCCAAATTTTATGTTTAAATCATTTTTATTAGGAAATAAAGTACAGAGTCACATGTCTCAAAAGTCCATAACAACATTCCTAAACGAGATCATGCATATCTAGCAATAAACTTTAGCCAAATTTTAGAAACATTCCCCCTCCCCCTTTCCCCGCCTATCTCCTATCCCTCCCCTGTTCCTCTTCTCTCCCCCCTTTCCCCCCATACCCCCAACCCTTAAAAGATACATATGAAAGGCAGTCAGCCCATAGAGAATTTTAAAAGCCCTCTTTTTGCCTCGTCAGTGAAAAGCGTGCTCTGCAGGTTCGTTGCTTCAGCCTTCCTTTCTGTCTCTCGGCTCTGGTCCCACCCTCATTTCCTGTTGAGGGCGGGACCAGAGCCGAAAGACAGAAAGGAAGGCTGAAGCAACGAACCTGCAGTGCACGCTTTTCACTGACGAGGTAAAAAGAGGGCTTTTAAAATTCGGACGGGCGGAGGGAGGGACGAAGGGTGGGCCCTGGAATCGGAGGGAGGGAGGGAAGGACGGACAGCCCGACGGCCCTGGAACTTGCATGGACTTTTAAAATTCTGGCTGGGCTGGAACGAAGGGAACTTCCAGTGCTAAAAATATTGGGGGTGCTCGAGCACCCACAGCACCCCCAGAGTCGGCGCCTATGTGAGGTAGTATGTGGAAAAAAACAATAGGCTGTACTATAATAATGGCGCTACATCTTTCTGTGAAAGGAAAAAGGATCCTTGAGGACAAATTCAGACAGTATGTTTAAACTAAAGAGTGGGGGTGACAAAAAGAAGCAGGGAATTCAGAAAGTCACCTCCAGAAAAAACATGATGGCAGAGAGAAAGGTCATATAAATATAGAAAACCACCCAAGCTCACTAGGCATATGGAAAGCAATTAGCACAAATGCTTATAGTCTAAGTATTAGTGTATTTTTGCACATGGAAGAAACACAGAAAATAGGATGCGAAGGCAGTTAAGGATCATGATGCTGCTCTAGTCTGCCAAATATATGTCCTCTTGCAATACCATAGACTCCAGATGATCTTTCACTTACCCTTCACTTCCTTCTAATTAAGGATTAGCTACCTTCAGTCTTGAGCATGGAATCAAGCATTCTGCTGCACTGACCTTACAAAGCATATCTAGGGCACACAAATTGGATTGCTGTTATATTTTGTTTCATTTGCTTGTTCAAGTGACTTTATTTTTGCCACACACAATTTTTCTACTGTTTGGAAGATTCACTGCACAATAAACAGCCAGGAAACTCATGAGACATGATATTACTTTGATTTGTAGATGTAACTGATTGGTTCTTCCCAGCAGTGGAAAAATTAAAACTGTACTGCATGATATCTAGTGACTATTTAATACAACTGTAACTTATCTCTAGATATTTTAAATGCCACTCCATATTCATGCAATTCTGTTACTGCACATGAGATGAACGTGCTGCAAAAGCCACATATTTCATTTTTACTTCCTTCTCCACTTATCTTTTATGAGAAGCAAGAAAAAATTGTGAAGGTAATTGTGAGAGCCATTCATCCAGGTAAATACCCAGTTACCTGGATAAACTGGTCTATCTGAAAATCACCCTCCTTAGAGCCAGGGGCGTATCTGAACTGCGGCGGTAGGGGGGGCCAGGGCCAGAGTGAGGGGGCACATTATAGCCCCCCCCCCCCCGCCGCCGCCGCCATTGCCGATCCCCCTCCCCCCAGCCGCTGCCATTGCCAATCTCCCCCCGCCGTTGCTGTCACCTACCTACGCTGGCGGGGGACCCCAACCCCTGCCAGCCGAGGTCCGCGTCCTCCTGCCGCTGCCGGCTGCCTTTAAAAGAATTCCGTCAGCTGGCGGGGGACCCCCAACCCCCGCCAGCCAAGCCGAGGTCCTTTCATTTCTTCCACTAAAGCTGGCGCCGAAAGTTTCTTTTGAGTCTGACGTCATTCTGTTTCTGAGTCTGACGTCCTGCACGTACAACGTGCAGCGACGTCAGACTCAAAAGAAACTTTCGGCGCCAGCTTTAGTGGAAGAAATGAAAGGACCTCGGCTTGGCTGGCGGGGGTTGGGGGTCCCCCGCCAGCTGACGGAATTCTTTTAAAGGCAGCCGGCAGCGGCAGGAGGATGCGGACCTCGGCTGGCGGGGGTTGGGGTCCCCCGCCAGCGAAGGTAGGCGAGCAACGGAGGGGGAGGGTTGGCAGCGGTAGGGGGGTCCAGGGCGAAATCTGCGGGGGCCCAGGCCCCTGAGGCCCCACGCAGATACGCCCCTGCTTAGAGCACCTAAAAGTAAGAAAGGGCTTTCATAGCAAGTGTACTTTAAGAAGGATTAAAGGGAGGTAATCCTGGGGCAGCAGGCGGTGCTTACGTCAGGGGAGTAAAACAGGATGACTACACGAGATTTTCAAAATTATGCATGCTACGTTAATGCTGTAGAGATATGCACATTTTATTAAAAAATTTAATTGTGATTAATCGCACAATTAAAAAGGTATGTTATTTGTTTCTCCTACTTCAGATCCTCATGACTTTGGGCAAGTCACTTAACCCTCCATTGCCCAGAGACACAAAGAGTTGCAGTGGGAACAAAAATAAATAAATAACATACCTTGAATCGTGTGATTAATTGTGATTACAAATTTTAATCAAAATGCAGTCCTAAATAAATTAAAGAATCAAAAGTAGCAGAGTGAGCAAGGGTGTAGCACAGAGCCTCGACTGACAGTCACTCAGGACTCCTTTAACTAAGCGGCGGTAAGCCCAACGCAGGTTTACTGCTCGCTAAACAGGAAATACCGCTGGACTACTGCAGTGGTATTGCCCACCTCTAGCGCATCGTCATTTCCGGCACTACAAAAATATATTTATTTTTATAGCGCCGGAGTGTACCAGATTGTAATCGGGCAGTGCTATGTGCTGCACGGTTACCGCTGGGTTAGCGTGGGAACCCTTACCTCAAGGGCTCCCCCCTGAAATGGCCACACGGGAAGTGCTTTACTTGCCGCATAACCATTTCCTGCAGGAAAGCAAGTCTTCCCTTTTACCCGCTGCGGTAAAAGGGGGCCCAGCGTGTGTGAAAAACACGTACCAATGCCAGTGCAGGCCCCCTTTTGCCACAGCTTGGTAAAAGGGGCCCTCAGGGAGATGAAAGTTAACAAAACATTTTGGGGTAATTCTTTACATTGGTACCTCAGTTTAGGTGCCCCAGTGCTGTGCATTTAGGGCCAGATTCTATATATGGCACCTAGAAAATCTGCATGGAAAACATTTCCACCTAAACATATTCTATAAGGGGTGTCTATATTTAGGTGTGGTATATAGAATACGCTTAGTTGATATCCTAGTGCCTAAAACTAGGTGCCTCCATATATACCAATGAAAACATGGTATAAATCACAACACATAGATTTAAACGCAGAGGACTATATTCTATAACAATGCATATAATTTTGGAATGCCCATGAAATGTCCATTTTCCCACCCATAACCATGCCCCTTTTTGCTGTGAGCATTAGAATTTAGGTGCAGTGCGTTACAGAATACACTTTGCAAGTTACGTGCATAAATTCTAGAGCTCATTATTGCTTGTTAAGTGCTGCTAACAATGCTGATTGGCTTGTTAAGCCAATTAAGTTACACACGCTGTTACAGAATACACTTGGATTTCGGCATAGAACACTAGGCACGCTATATAGAATCCGGGGATTAGTGCCTCCTCTGTAATGACATCTTGGCACCAACATTCTATTATAGAATACTAGTAAAAGGTCAGCATTGGCACCCATGTGTAAGTGTGCCCTCTGTGCCATGTCAGTGGCAGGCATACGTTGGCATGCCTATGTTCACCAAGAGGGGCATAATCGAAAGGGACACCCAAGTTTTCCTGAGGATGTCCTCGCAGGACGTCCCGGCAAAGTGGTGGGGAAACCCATATTATCAAAACAAAATGGGTGTCCATCTTTCGTTTCAATAATACGGTCGGGGACACCCAAATCTTGACATTTAGGTCGTCCCTAGAGATGGTCGTCCTTAGACTTGGTCGTTTCTGATTTTGGGCGATAATGGAAACTAAGGAAGCCCTTTGGTCATGGGAGGAGCCAGCATTCGTAGTGCACTAGTCTCCCTGACATGCCAGGACACCAACCGGGCACCCTAGAGGGGCAATACAGTGGACTTCAGAAAAAGCTCCCAGGTACATAGCTCCCTTACCTTTTGTGCTGAGCCCCACAACCCTCCCCCCCAAAACCCACTACTCACAACTGTACACCATTACCATAGCCCTTATAGGTGAAGGGGGGCACCTACATGTGAGTACAGTGGGTTTCTGGGGGTTTTGGAGGGCTCACATTTACCACCACAAGTGTAACAGGTGGGGGGGATGGGCCTAGGTCCGCCTGCCTGATGTGCACTGCACCCACTAAAACTGCTCCAGGGACCTGTATACTGCTGTGATGGACCTGAGTATGACATTTGAGGCTGGCACAAAATATTTTAAAACTATTTTTTGAGGGTGGGAGGGGGTTAGTGACCACTGGGGGAGTAAGGGGAGGTCATCCCCGATTCCCTCTGGTGGTCATCTGGTCAGTTCGGGCACCTTTTCATGGCTTGGTCATAAAAAAAAAAGGACCAAGTAAAGTCGTCCAAGTGCTCATCAGGGACGCCCTTTTTTTTCCATTATGGGTCGAGGACGCCCATTTGTTAGGCATGCCCAAGTCCCGCCTTCGCTACGCCTCTGACACACCCCCAGGAACTTTGGTTGTCCCCGCAATGGAAAGCAGCTGGGGTCGCCCAAAATCAGCTTTCGGTTATACCAATTTGGGCAACCCTGAGAGAAGGATGCCCATCTTCCGATTTCTGTCAAAAGATGCGCGTCCTTCTCTTTTGAAAATAAGCCTGCAAGTGACACACATAGGGCTAGATTCAGTAAACGGTGCTCAAATTTAGGCACTGGGGAAAATCCACTCCCTTTATAGAATAGTGCTTAAAGCAGATTCCTCAGCCCAACTTTGGATGCGAGGACTTATTTCAGCTGAAACCTGGTGTAAATCCTGGCACACAAGTTAGGCATGTAACCCTGGTGTTCTATTACACTGCACCTAAATATTTGAAATGCCCTGACCCATCTATATGGTTTTCCCATGGCCATGTCCTCTATTGGGTTTTACATGTGACATTTTGTGCATACAGCATTATAGAATAGTGTATAGGCAGATGCATGCTGTAGCTGGGTCACCCATCCAGGACCCAGCCAGGCTCAACTCTGCTTAGCTGCTGCTTCCTCCACACGACTGTTGCCTTCACTCCACAGCAATCTGAGCCTTGGCTCCAGGCCCTGTGAACTCCCAGGACTTCCTCCTCCCTCCGTTCCTTTCACAAAGGCACATTCAAAGCCCAATGTTTATAAGTAAGAGCTTTTATTTTCTTGCTTCAAATCAACCAAACACCCTTCACTCCAGGCTGTTTAGGCTAGCAGCCCAGAGCACAATTCAGGTTCAGGTTCAAAAACAGTCCATATAACTTCACTTCACTTTACCTCAGATTACTTCACTTAGGGAACAGTACAGTATCAGAGGGAAAAACCAAATAGCTTGGTAGGTTGCAGCCCAGACCTTTTTAGTATGAAACAGTTTACACAGTCTTTCTTGCACCTTCTTACAGCACGGTTACACAGCTTTATTCCCACCTGGTTCAGGCTGGGGTTTCAATTGTGCCCAGCTCTCTTTCTCTCCCACAGGCTGCACCTGTTTCCTCTTTAGTAGAGATTTCCCCCAGTACCTCAGCCTCTCTCCTCCGGTCTTCCACCAGGCTCTCCAATGTACAGCTAGCCACCCTCTTACAGCAGCTTTTCGGGTTTGAGCCAGGGCTCCAATCTCCATCTGTTCCTCCCCTAGTCCTTCAGTAATCTCCATTTTATCCTCCTCTTCAACTTCCCCCGCCCTCAATCTCTCCAGCTGGCCCTCATCTCCTTCCTCAGAGACCATTTCCCAATCTTCTATCTCCTCCCCTAACTCTTGCACAGCCGGGTGGGGAAGAGAAGGATTCTGGGACTGGTAGTTCCTCCTCTTCTTCCTTAACCCAGCCAACCTCTCTGCCTCTGGTAGCCCAGCTTTCTGAATGTGGGTGTTGTGCACATGAAATCTGCCCCGTTGGGATTCCCCGGCTCCCTGTACCCCCTTTCTTCGTGCCTTCCCGGATCCCCTTTCACCTGCACTCTCACAATGCACACATTCAAATTACTGCCAATTAAGTGCCAATCAACTCCAATTAATGTGAATAATTGTTTTTAGCACCCAATTGACTAGTTAGTTTGTGCAAGCATCTGAGTTCCATGCTCAACGTTGGATGACCTATATAGAATCCAGGGGATAGTTCACATTATTCCATAAATTAAATGTATAACTGGGAGATGTGCCCAAGGCCCACCCATACTCCTCTCATGTGTATGGCACTATCTTACAAAATAGCACCTAGGGCATATAGAGGGGCATTTTCAATATGACGTCTAAGTCTGACTTCGGAAGTTTTGCACAAAACGTCCAAGATCAAATAGGAAAGAAGGTCATTTTCAAAGAAAAAAAGTCTATTTTTTTTTCTTCCAAAACTACTGTTTCAAACAAGGTTTTGTGCTTTGGACATTTTGCTTTTTGGTCCATTTAAAAAAACAAACAAACAAATAAGTGCAAAACGTAGAGATTCATGCTATGGGGATGTTGGAGGAGCCAGCGCAATTAGTAGACTGGTCCCTCCAGGCATCCCAGAAGAGCAATGGGACACTCTAGAGGGCATGTCTATGCGCTTCATAAAATTGCTCCCAGGTGCCCATCTCACCTTTCCTCCCTTATCTGGTTCCCTGAGCTCTCCAAACCCACCCAAAACACACTACCCCCCACTATAAGCCCTTATGGGTGAAGGAGGCACTTACATGTGGCTACAGTAGGGTTTTGGTGACTTTGCGAGGGTCACAGTTTTCACCACAAGTGTGACAGGTAGACGGAGATAGGAACCTGAGTCCCCCCACTCCATAGTGCACTGCACCGACTACTACACTATTCCAGGAACCTGCATGCAGCTCTAATAGACCTGATGTTTTAACATCTGATGCTTTCATAGAGACTGATAAGTCATATTTTTATTCACATTTTTCTGGGATGGGAAGGGTCAGTGACCACTAGAGGGTATTGGGGGGGGGGGTCACCCAGATTCACTCCAGTGGTCATTTAGGGTACCTTTTTGCGCCTTACTCATTCTGAAAACAGATCTAGACCAAAACGTGTTAGTTTTAATCCTAGTTGTTTCAGTTTTGTTCCATTATAGCTGTAAAATGTCCAAGTGTTAGGCACGCCCTAATCCCACCTGCAAAATGCCCCTAACACACCCCCTTGTGATTTGTATGCACTGCAGACAAATTGCATAGATAAACATTTGCAAAATAGGTTTGAAAATATTGATTTGGACGTTTTGAGAAGAAAAACATCTAAATTGGGCTTTATGACACTTTTTGGACATTTTTCTTTTTTGAAAATGAGCTCCATAGGTACCTAACTGCCACTTTATGGCACTTTTGATACATGTAAGTGGATCCTACCTCTAGGCACCAATTTGTAGAATTGCTCTTTTATTGTTCCTTTCACAGACTTGATACGCTTAAGAAATAAAGTCTGTTAGAATTCAATTATAATCTCCCTGCAGCCCTATCTCTGACAGGGTCCCACAATCTTAGTGTGCACTAGTCTTTGTTTTCAAAGTTAATCAAAACCAGGCCTGGCTTCCAAGATTGGGATTTCACAAGAATCCAAGGTAAAACACAAATGCTAAAGGGCTGATCTCGTCTTCCCTGGACCTCTCTGGTCTGCTTGTGTTCAGAAATTTATCTGGCTGCCTAACCCACATTCTCCCTGCTCTTCCTTGACTGAGCCATGCCATTTTTGCTCTGCACTGCAGGATTTAATGTAGATCTGTGAAGGAGTGTTGTTAAAGGGAACAAGTAACTTCGTATACATTCTATCACACAGCCTTTTTTCAATTTGTTTCACACGTATATCCTGTATAATAATTCTCACCTCCAACGTTCTATGCGTCTGGCTGCCTGTGTCCGTGACTTTCTTCAGAGTTGGTCTGCTAGGCTCTGAAGCCCTGGCTGACATCACCATTGCCATTGTGGCCACACCCCTGGGGGTGGGGCTGACCTAGGAGGGGGCGGGGCGTGTGACGTGGACGTGGATCCTTGCGCGCTGCCTGATATCCCGATTACGGAGGCTAACACGGAGGGACGGAGGGAACGACCCTGAAATACGGAGGGAGGGAGGGGACGACCGTGAAACACGGAGGATCAACTGAGCATGAGACACTAACGGCTGGACATCAAAAACCTCCAACAGGGATTGGACTGTACACCACAGCCACTGTTACGTCACTTTATCGACTGGGACCCCAGCAAGACGAACTTCACTCATAACCGCAACGATCCCTCCATAAGATAAGTAGAGAGTTCATTCTAAGTTTAAATCAACAATGTTTCCTTCTCCGTATAAAGGATAAATCTGGAGGGGACGACCCTGAAACACGAAGGGAGGGGACAGCCCTGGAACTCAGAGGGGGGGAGGGGATGACCCAGGAACTCAGAGGGAGGGGACGACCCGGGAACTCGGAGGGAGGGAGGGAGGGAATGACCCTGGAACTTGGAGGGAGGGAGGGAATGACCCTTGAATTCAGAGGGAGGAAGGGAGGGGACAACCCTGGAACTCGGAGGGAGGGAGGGGATGACCCTGGAACTCGGACGGAAGGAAGGGGACAACCCTGAAATTCGGATGGAAGGAAGGGAGGGGACGACCCTGGCACCTGAAGACAGGGAGGGAGGGAGGGGATGACCCTGGCACTTGAAGACAGGGAGGGGATGGACGAACCTGGAACTGGGAGGGAGGGGGCCTGGCCCACACTCTCATTCTCACACACACACTCTCTCTCTCTCACAGACACACTCGCACCCAGTCTCACTCTCTCTCTGTCACACACACACATACACTCGCACCTTCACTCTCTCTCACACACACAGTCACTCTCACACACACTCTCTCAAACATACATACTCTGAGGAAAACCTTGGTAGCGCCCGTTTCATTTGTGTCAGAAATGGGCCTTTTTTACTAGTTTTATTCGATCTTTTAGTGGGAGCCAGTGTAATGTTTCTCTAAGGGGTTTGGCACTTTCATATTTTGCTTTTCCAAACTCATTCAAACTTTTTAATGTGCACAAATTGACTTTTGATGCACATTACTTCTCAAGTTAATACATATTTAATGCCAGGCTAAGACAGAGAGGAATTTGAAAATACTTGTGAAAATAATAGTGTTTTTCTGGTGATTATTCAATAAATACCTATTTTAGTGTCCTTTTTACAGAGCAGCAGTAAGTCAAATGTGAGTTTACTGCTCGGTCTTCTGGGGCTACCACCAGCTCAACACAGCCACTGGCAGTAGTCCCGCCCCAAGCGCACATCATTTCTGAGGGAAAAAGAAAACCCAAGAAAATTGCTTGCGCGGCGATAACCCAGTGGTAATTGGGCATTGACGCAAGTTGTCTGGTTACCGCTGGGTTAGCGCAGGACACCTTATTGCCACCTCAATGGCCACGGCTCCCTGCCACATTGCCATGAGGTAAGAGTTGAGGTAAGAGGGGTGCATGGCCATATGTACTGGGAGCTTTTTACCCGCTGTGGTAAAAAAGGTCCCGGCACACGGGAAAAACAGCCCCCACTGCTAATGCATGGGCCTTTTTCCCATAGCTTGGTAAAAGGACCCCTTAATTTTTTAGCATTAGAGGGTTTTTGTTTTAGTGTTTATCAGATAAATTAAAAAATCAGGTGCATCCTAGAACTTGGATGCTATTTTCCCAGGGACTGGGAACTTAATGCTTTGTCTCTCTAAGCCCCTCCTCCCAGTCTGGAGTCAAGATGAGATCATTTTGGCTGCCATTGTTGATGAGTATTAGTCTCACCCACCCAGTGATATCACCAAAAAGCAGAGTGAAGATGCCATCCCTGTCCTGAACATCATGTTTCAGGCATTAAAGAAACCCTTAGAGTAGCTTTTGAAATTGTCTTTTGTGGAGAACTTAGGGTACACATTGTAGTTGGAGAGGGTGGATGGTTGAAGAAGTGAAAATATTGAGGTTTTTGAGAGAGATAATATTGTTGAGATCTTAATATGTGGTGAGCTATCTACTTTGGGAGAAGGGATATGAAGTGTTTTTGTCTTGCTTGGGAAAGGGAAGTATAGTGTTGGGGGAACTAGGGTAAAATCAAGGAGGGGAGGTAGATATTTTTAACCAAGTTTTCACTTTTCATCCTGTTGAACAGATAGGAAAGACAGCCCCTAATGAAAAAATATATTTATGACAATATAAATTTTATTAGAAATGTGCACACGGTAATTAGAGATTATGAAATGATTATCAGCTGTTTACTATACACCAACTCATGGCTCAATGAAGCTGACTTCCTGCTCCAAAGTGAACTCTGTTTTGTGAAGTATGCATATAAACATCAACCCAGGGTTGGGAGAAAACGGTAGTGTTTGGTTAATTTAGAGACTTGTTTGGCTCTAGGTAAGGTCCCTTTCCACCTTATAATTGAAAGAGAAAAACACCTAGATTTCGACCCAAATCGGGAGAGAGACGTTTATCTCACAAAAACGAATAAATCGGTATAATGGAAAGCCGATTTTGGACGTTTTCAACTGCACTCCATCGCGGAAGCATACAAAGTTGATGGGGGTGTGTCGGAGGCGTGGCAAAGGTGGAACTGGGGCGTGGTTATCGGCCGAGGAGAGATGGACGCCTTTCGCCGATAATGGAAAAAAAGTATGCGTTTGTAGCTAGAATTTAGGGCACTTTTCCTGGACCCTGTTTTTTCACGAATAAGGCCCCAAAAAGTGCACTAAATAACCAGATTACCACCAGAGGGACTCGGGGATGACCTCCCCTGACTCCCCCAGTGGTCACTAACCCCCTCCCACAAAAAATGATGTTTCACAACTTTTTATTTTCACCCTCAAATGTCATACCCACCTCCCTGGCAGCAGTATGCAGGTCCCTGGAGCAGTTGTTAGGGGGTGCAGTGGACTTCAGGCAGGTGGACCCAGGCCCATCCCCCCCTACCTGTTACAATTGTGCTGCTTAATGCTTAGTCGTCCAACCCCCCCAAACCCACTGTACCCACATGTAGGTGCCCCCTTTCACCCCTTAGGGCTATAGTAATAGTGTAGACTTGTGGGCAGTGGGTTTTGAGGGGGATTTGGGGGGCTCAACACACAAGGGAAGGGTGCTATGCACCTGGGAGCTCTTTTACCTTTTTTTTTTGTTTTGTAAACGTGTCCCCTAGGGTGCCCGGTTGGTGTCCTGGCATGTGAGGGGGATCAGTGCACTACGACTCCTGTCCCCTCCCACGAACAAATGCCTTGGATTTATTCGTTTTTGAGCTGGGAGTTTTCATTTTCCATTATCACTGAAAAACAAAAATGCCCAGCTCACAAATTGTCGAATAAAACATGGACGTTTATTTTTTTTCGAAAATACGGTTCGGTCCGCCCCTTCATGGACCCGTTCTCGGAGATAAACGCCCATGGAGATAGACGTTTTCGTTCAATTATGCCCCTCCATGTGATTGACTGAAGGGTGTGGAGAGATATGGGTTCAGTTTCAGGATTATTTTGTAGTTTTGATATATCAACCTCCATATCATCATGAGGATATTTGGAATCAATTATCTCAGCGGTCTTGATGAATGTAGTGATTATTGTGGATTTTAATCTCCATGTGGATAGCCTAAATGACCCTTACATTAACCTGTTTAATGATTCTATGATTTCACTAGGGTTTTCCAGATGCAATGCATATCACTGGACATACTTTGGACTTGTTATTTGTACCAAGCCAAATAGGTATCTTTTTCCATGAAGGTTTCAGAGTTCTTTGACTGGACCACTGATTGTTGCTCAGATCCAGGTTGCAGGATGGAGGTATGATGTTGGGGGTATGTTAGAAAAACACAGGGCCCAGTTGACAGGTTGTTTTTTTATTGATTAGTGGGAATGGGGGAAATTAACTTTACAGAGGAAGATCCCTACACTTTTGTTGATAAATAGCTTACATGTTGTTGCACTAGCTCAAAACAGAAGCTTTACAGGGTGACTATAGGCCTGGTGTTCTGCTCAGTTGAGATATTTTACACTGGAGACGCAGAATGAAAGGAGGTAGTGAAGTAAGCTCTGCATGAGGATAAGTTGCTTCTATTATAGTTTACAAATTCATATCATAAGGTGAAGTAGCTAAAAAGCAAATTATTTTTACTAAAAAAAAAACAAACAAACTGCTGTGAACTATTCTAAAGAATTATTTGGAGTGAGTAAATCTAATTCAGAAGCCTGTCAAGAGCAAGAACAATGACTGCCTTTTAGTTAGCGGATTATTTTATGTTTATGTTTATGCTTAATCAAGACTTGATATACCACCTCTCAAGTCAAGAGTCAAAACAGTTCACTAATAAAAAATAAGTGCAGAAAAGGGAAAAAAACTATGAATTATCTATAGGACAAGAAAGACAAGGAAAAGTAAAGGATAGATAAGGAAAGTATAGGGAACAGTTAGAAGCCACTGTTTACTGTGAGCCAGATTAATCCTACAACCCCCTTGGGAAAAGCCTGACAGCATGAAAAGATGGGTCTTAATAGCAGTCTTGAACTTAGGGTAGGATTGTTCCGACCTAGTCTAGGGGGGAAGAGAATTTCAGAGGGAGAGTGCAAGACAAAAAATGCAGAGTGCTGAGTTAATTACAAGCGTGAACAGAAAAGTGGCAGAGCTGTTAGAAATTTCTGAGAAGCCAAACGGGGGGAATGGGAATGTTTATAGGGATAAATGAGTGAGGAAAGGTAAAAGAGGGTTTCTGAATGAAGGACCGTGTGGACTAATGTCAAAATCTTACACTGGATGGGATAGGGGATGGGGAGCTTGTGGTGGTGAGCCAAGAGGGAGGGGGGATATATGATTATAAAAAGTGGGCATGAGAAAGCAACCCGATAACTAAGTCCTGAACAGTTTGAAGCCTTTTTTGGAAAGCTTTTGGTAGGCCAGCATACACTACGTTACAATAGTCCAGTCATGATGCAACAAGAGCATGGCACAAGCAACATCATCCAGATAACTGGGAAAAAAACAAAACAAATCAGGTGCAAAGAAGCAAAACAGGATCTCACAACTAAGGAGAGAAAGCTTAAAAGAAAGCTGTGAGTCAAAGATGACTCCTAAGTATTTCAAGTCTTCAACCAAGGTCAAAGGGTGCTTCATAGTCAGGGGACAGCTGAAAAATAAGATGGACAACCAGTGATCCAAATGACTGAAGTTTTGGATGAGTTC
The DNA here is from genome assembly GCF_901765095.1 of Microcaecilia unicolor. Classification (NCBI taxonomy): domain Eukaryota; kingdom Metazoa; phylum Chordata; class Amphibia; order Gymnophiona; family Siphonopidae; genus Microcaecilia; species Microcaecilia unicolor. The sequence goes on from NC_044032.1 coordinate 54,887,764, forward strand.
AGTACTAGATGATTGGAAGATGAGAACATAAGAATAGCCATACTGGGACAGACTGATGGTCCATCTATCCCAGTATCCTACTTCCAACAATTGCCAATCCAGGTCACAAATACCCAGCAGAATTCCAAACACTAGCAAGATAAACAGCTGTTCACTGAGTCCACAAATTTTTGAATAATTGACAGGTCAGGATTTTAAGGGTCATGAATAGAGAGAAGGATGTCATCTGCATATAAGTAGGGCTTGACAATGGATTACTGAATCAGGAACACTAGGGGACTCAGGAAGATGATAAAAAGTGGAGGGGGCAGCAATGAGTCTTAGGAAACCCAGTGAGAAAGTTGTGAAGTGTCAGAAGCCAAGGATGACAATGAAACAATGAAAGAGCAACCGGTAAGAAAGGAAGAGGACCATTTTAGAACTACACTAGAAATGCCAATGGAGGAGAGCCTAGAAAGGAGAAGCAAATGACTGACAAGATCGAAAGCTGCACTAAAATCCAAGGAGATGAGAAGAGCTGCATTGTTATGATCAAATGCAGAGCATAAGTCATTGAGCAAGGAGGCAAGCACAGTTTCAGTAGAGTGACCTTAACAAAACCCAGACTGGTAGGGATGTATGAGATGAACTGCTTCAGCTTGTTGAGATAATTGCAATAGCACTACATATTCTGTGAACTTTGAGGGGAAGAAAAGTTTGGAAATGAGTCTATAAGTGTACAGATGTATCCAGTGAAGAGCTTTTCAAGATGGGATGAATAAAGGCAGTCTTCCACGGGGAGGCACTTCACCCAAGAAAAGGCTACAATTTATAATTAGTAGGGTGAAAGGGAGTAATCTGTGGGCTTTAATATTTATCCAGGAGAAGAGAATAGGGTCCGTGAGTAAGTAATCTTTTTGGAGGATTCAATTAGCTTTTCAAAGGAGGTTAGGGAAAGGGGATTAAAGTAGAACCAAATATGACAGAAAGAGAAAAACAGAAAAAGGTGGGAGGAGGAGAGGGGCTTAGGGGAGGAAGGAGAGGAAAGGAGGGGAGGAAGGAAATGTTGATTAGAAGGATACAAATTTTGAGGAAAATAGGCAGTGAAATCTGACTTTGAAAGGCCAAAATCAACAGGCCAACTTGGGGGTAACAGTGAAAAGTTGGGAAATGATGGAGGAAAGCTTCTTAGGATGGTTGGCTAACTTATTTATCAAGCCAATTTAATAAGAGCAGCACTGAAATCTAAGTTGTGAATGATAGATGTGAAGCAATTGCTTGCAACTTTCACCTCTGCCAGTATCACTACAGAAAAGGTGACTATTCTTCAGAGACCTTTTCATGGCTATGCTACCAAGGATGCTTAGATGGTGCCTCCTAAGAAGCAGGATATATTAACTTTTTTTTTTTTTTTTTTACAATTGCAGATGTCTGATGTTATAGGGATGAAAATATAGGCTAGAGCAACAAGGTGTTTCTTGGATCCCTGACTCTCAGGGCCTGTACTGTACTGGGGGCACTGGAGGATATGAGCTCCATTCTTGGATATACAATTGTGGCTTCATTAAAAGCTGGAATGTATCCAGCACTTCTATAGTAGGTTGTATTGTAGCTTCTGATAAAGAATCCAAAGTTATACTGCAGCAATTTCTAATTTACCATGTTTTTAGTAAAATAGTTGAGAAATGTGTTTTCTACCAACTGGATGATTTCCTGGAAGGGAATTCAATTTTGGATTGTTATCAGTATCGGTTTTGACACAGACACAATACTGAGACTTTCTGGTTATTCAGTCTTAATAGGTTCCTTGTTTGGTTTTGGTGCACGTGATGCAGTGGATAATTTTTGATAGACTTTTTTCCTTTGGGGTTTCTGGGAATGTGCTTCAATGGCTTTGGCCTTTCCCTCAAATTAGGCAGTTACAATTCATCATTGGTGAATCGGTGCTCTCCTTGAGGATCCTGGAATTGGGGATGTTATTTGGTTCATTGCTCTCAACTAGTTTGTTCAGTGTTTATTTGGAACCTCTGACTGTGCTTTTGTAGCTGTTAGGCATTTCAATTCACATGTATACAGATGATATATGTTACATGATACATGTCTGATCTAATAGATCTACCACCCAGAAATGCTAAAAGATCATCCCGAACTTTCCTCAACCTTCACTTCCCTAATTGCAAAAGCTTGAAATACAAGGCGCTGCACGCGTCAACCTTTTCTTACATGAGCACGCAATTCTGGAATTCACTGCCGCGCAACCTGAAAACGACCTACGAGCAAGCCACCTTCCGCAAACTATTGAAGACCCATCTTTTTGAGAATACTTACGGAAAGAACCAAAACACATAAAACCCACACCCACGGTTCAATAATGCTTCAATACAGCCACTCTGAATTCTCATCCCCTGTAATCTCACCATACTCATACTTCTACTCACAGAAAATGTATACTATATGCTTTCTTGTTGTTATGTACTGCCCCTTTTAGTTTCCCGTTGTTTCCCCCAATGTTTCACTGCTCTTTTCCATTGTTATATTCCTTAATGATACTCTGAGTTTGTCTCGCATAACTCCTCATAATGTAATCCATAACCAAGTAGTAACAAATTGTATTTCTATTACTCACAACTTACTGTAAGCCACACTGAGCCCGCAAAAAGGTGGGAAAATGTGGGATACAAATGCAATAAAATAAATAAATAAATAAATAAATTCATTGTTGGCCTAATCAAGAAGAAAAATTGTGTTTGATGATTTTCAACTAGTGTTTCAGGCTATGGTATTAAATTCACTTGATTATTAATATGTAATGTATATAAGACTACCTATATACCAGCTATGTGCATTTAGCTTGTATGTCACTACTCAGTTAGTTACTGGGTGCCAGTTAAGGTACAGGGTTACTTCTTTCCGAGCTTCTCTGCCTGTTGTGCAAAGAATTTGTTGTTTATTTTTTTAAAGCCACAAATGGGATGGTCCATTATTTATAAAAGTGCTTTCGGAGATCTATGCTTCCCCCAGAATTCTCTGTTCTGCTGGAGAGCAGTTGTTGTCAGTTCCATCCATTTGTGATGTTACAGAATTTGCTTCCTAGATATTTACAAGGGGAATATAACAATTTGAAATTCTGGTCGCCATATCTCAAAAAACATATAGCGGAATTTCAAAGAAGAGCGACCAGAATAATAGAGGGGATGGAACTGTTTTCATATGAGGAAAGGCTAAGGAGGTTAAGATGCTTCAGCTTGGAAAAGGGCTGGATGAGGGGGGATATGATTGAGGTCTACAAAATCCTGAGTGGTGTGGACCAGGTGGAGGTGAATCAATTTTTCACTCATTCAAAAAGTACAAAGACCAGGGGACACTCAATGAAATTGCATGGAAATACTTTCAAAACAAATAGGAGGATTGTTTTTCACCCAATGAATAGTTAAGCTCTGGAACTCAATGCTGGAGGATGTGTTAATGGAGGTTAGCATATCTGGGTTTAAAAAAGGTTTAGACAAGTTCCTAGAGGAAAAGCCTATATTTCTGTTTTTGTGATGGACATGGGGGAATCCACTGCTTGCCCTGGGATTGGTAGCATGGAATGTTGCTACTATTTGGGTTTCTGCCAGGTACTTGTGACCTGGATTGGCCACTGCTGGATGCAGGATACTGGGCTAGATGGACCATTGGTCCAACCCAGTATGGCTATTCTAATGTTCTAAAGCCATGTTGTTTGAACAAGCATTTTAGGGGAGTCTTGAGGTGATGCTTTATAACTAATATAGGATTTTCTATTCTCCTGTATATGCGTACAGTGGGCCAGATTCAGTAAATGATAGTCAAATTTGAAAAGGATGGAGAGTTCCAAGATGGCCGCTGACTGAGACAGACGTGTTTTAGAGCTCCTCCAGATTTTACTGTTACTCTACTACTACTACTATTTAGCATTTCTATAGCGCTACAAGGCATACGCAGAGCTGCACAAACATAGAAGAAAGACAGTCCCTGCTCAAAGAGCTTACAATCTAATAGACAAAAAATAAATAAAGTAAGCAAATCAAATCAATTAATGTGAACGGGAAGGAAGAGAGGAGGGTAGGTGGAGGCGAGTGGGTACAAGTGGTTACGAGTTAAAAGCAATGTTAAAGAGGTGGGCTTTCAGTCTAGATTTAAAGGTGGCCAAGGATGGGGCAAGACGTAGTGGCTCAGGAAGTTTATTCCAGGCGTAGGGTGCAGCGAGACAGAAGGCGCGAAGTCTGGAGTTGGCAGTAGTGGAGAAGGGAACAGATAAGAAGGATTTATCCATGGAGCGGAGTGCACGGGAAGGGGTGTAGGGATGGACGAGAAGGGGCAGAACTGCTGCTACTGCAGCCCAGCAGCAAAGACCTTTGATATCTTCTGGCTTGATTGAATCTTATCTGCAACAAGCTCAGGTTTCAACAGCAGCGTCGGTGAGCAGTTCGCTGGAACAGCCCAGGATAGGAGACCAGGAGCTGAACCTTGAACTGGAAGTTTCTTTCAGCCCCCACGCAAGGGCCCCTCCTCCCCAGCCTGTGAGATGTAGTTCTCCGGTGGCGGCGTCCTTAGCCCTGAATACCGAAGTGTTACAGGGTGGAACTGGACAGGAGGCAGTGTTAGCCTTAACGGAGAACGTGGGAGATTTGTCAGCTTCTTCCCTGTTATCTCACACTGCGGGAAAAACACAGGAGGAGTTGCAAGGGACATTGGAAGGTGAGAAACATGTTTCACAGGAAGAGAGTGAGAGCATTGCATTTGGTAAACTTTTTCAGAAACCAGATGAAGTGACATTGGACAATCTATGGCAGTTGATTGCAGAAATGGGGAAGTTTTTGTGCCCCCAGATGAGGAAAATAAGAAATGAAGTTGTGATATTAGATGGGAAGGTAACAGAAATTGAGAATGAGGTGAAAATAGTTAAAGCAGATTTGGCTAAACAGGAAAAGGATGTTTTAGAGTTGAAATCACAGCAAACAACAATGTTTAAAGACTTGGTTAATTTAAGGAGAAAATCAGAAATGCTGGAAAATACTTCAAAATCTAATAATCTGCGTTTTATAAATTTTCCGCGACAACCACTTATCTCCCCTCGGGAGATGCTAAAAAATTACCTCAGAGAAATTCTAGAGATAGAAGATAAAGATATGCCACCCTTTTCACAGGTTTTTTATATACCTGTGAAGGGTTTGGATCCTTTACAAAGGAATAATATTCAGAATGTGCAACCATTGGATGTTTCTGCCCTTCTTGAAATGTCGGATTCAGAACAGATAACACCAACTACTATGTTGGCCACAGTAGTGTTACCTTCGGATAAGATCTGGATTTTAAAGAAGTTTTTTTCAGAATAAAGAAAAAACCTTTTCGTGGTTTGCAAACTCGTGTTTTTCCAGATCTAGCGAGGGAAACGCAAAGGCGACGACAATAGTTTTTACAGATGAGACAGGAGACACTTCAACTTGGCGCAACTTTTTACCTTAAATATCCTTGCAAATGTTTAATCTCCTATCAAGCCGTGAAATATGTTTATTTTGATCCTGACCAATTGTCATCTTTTTTAACATCTAAGAGAGCTCCTAGTTAAGTAAAGTTGAATAGAAACTCGTCTGTATCTCAAAATTTGATTATAAAGTTTATTACCTGTTTTCTCCTATTTAGGAATCTTGGACTCCTGTTGTGGACTTTAAATGAAGCTATAATATTTAATTTGTGTTATGAATAATATCTTTAGATTTAATTGTAATAGTGGATTTTTCTTTACAAGTTTATACTTGTTTACTATGTATAAAAATGATAAATAAAATATATATAAAAAACATGATAGTCAAATTTAGGCACTGGGGAAAATCCGCACTAAGTACTATTCTATAAAGAGTATGACAGGCTCAGCACTCTTTATGGATTAGCACTTAGAGCAGATTCCCTTAACAACTTTGGTCGCAAGAACTTATGCCAGCTGGAGTGAGCTTTGACGGCAACATTAGTAGATGGAACATAAGAACAGAGCCGAGTAGACTTCTACGGTCTATGTCCCAGAAACATCAAAGAAAGACCCGTGATAAAGTATATATATATATCACATTCATTAATCTTGAATTGATAATGAGTGTGACTGTTGAGCAGACTAGATGGACTGTTCAAGTCTTTATCTGCCGTCATTTACTATGTTACTATCTTCTATATTTTATTATAAATGTTATCTTTGTATTCTGCATTGATCAGTGTCTTTTGGATTTATGGTTTAAAACCCAGAGCAAATAAATAGGGCAAGTTCTACAAACCATTTTGCATTTGGACCTCTCACCAGGGTCTTTCTGTAATTATACCAGGCAGTGGTTAGAACTAGTCTCCTGCCACTTTCCTCCTTTATGTCTTCCTTAGTCTAATTTGTTATACATCTTTTACAAGTAGGTGTGCATCACTAAAGAGGACCCATGATTATACTAAAGATCTATGTACTGCATGAGGCTGAAGAGTGATTTTTGGTTTGTTTTAGTCATGCATCAATGCAGTACGCCCTGTCTGCTTTCAACAACTTCTGTGACATTTGTCTGTGATGTTTTCAGTGCAATATTTGGTTATAAGAGCTATCTCCGGATCAGGATGATACATATGCAGAGGGTTGGATTTGTCACAATGAAACCCTTTTTCTGAATATTGGTCTTTAGTGATTATAATTTATTTATTTGTTACATTTGTACCCCACATTTTCCCACCTATTTGCAGGCTCAATGTGGCTTACATGGTACCATGAAGGCGAACGCCAACTCCGGTAGAGAACAAATACAAAGTGATGTTACAGTCAGATAGGTTCATATGTTACAATCGCATTGGGAATCGCAGAGAAGAAGAGTTATATAGTGTTCATTATGAGCTTTGGTTATGTTGTGTTGCAGGGTTCAAGCACTTATGTTGGGTCAGGAGGGTATGCCTTTCCGAACAGGTAGGTCTTTAGTAATTTCTGGAAGTTAAGGTGGTCGTATGTTGTTTTCCCAGCTTTTCGTAAAGAATTCCATAATTGTGTCCTTATGTAGGAGAAGCTGGATGCATAAGTTGACTTGTATTTGAGTCCTTTACAGCTTGGGTAATGGAGATTTAGGTGTGTTCGTGTTGATCTGACTGTGTTTCTGTTTGGTAGGTCTATGAGGTCGGTCATATAACCCGGTGCTTCGCCATAGATAATATTATGGACCAGGGTGCAGATTTTGAAATTATGGTTATTTCAAGGTTTTTGGTCCAAACAATAAACAAAATGCTTTCTACAGCTGTTTTATATATGTTTTGAGGTAAGAAGGAGGCATTGATCATATGGTGCTGTCCTGGAAGGATAACTGTACTGAAGAGACAAATGATGTTACATTACAAGAGAATGCAAAACATTTTAGAACATTCTGGATCATAACAAATATTGAGGGACTTCTGGTTTGCATACCGAGGGAGGAAGTTATCAATGTAGGCTTACTGTTAAGATGGGTTGTTTTACTATTAGCCCATGTGTGAGGAAGTGAATGGTATAGCAGCAGGTGTCCCTATGAACACTCCCTCACTGAGGTTGCAGTTTAGCCACCTTACAGCAGGTGGCGCTAAACCTGCCATGTCAGAGGCTGAGTCAGAGGGTTGGGGCTCAGGTAAGGAGGTGGTTATATTCCCTGAGCAGAAGAGTTTAGAGAAACCCAGGTCTCCATGAGAGAGATCCCAAGTTCAGAGATCTCCTGGAGGGAAGCTCTAAAGGAAGGAATTCTCCTTAAAGTATTGGCTGGGCTGCAGTATCTGTGGGGGAGTCTCGGGGAAGCAAAGAGTGGCCCTAGCTCAGAGGTTTGCATGAGAAGGAACAGAAGACTGAAAAGGTGAAAGAGTGTCTTTATTTACTATGAAGACCCAGGCCCTGAGTGTTCTAGTTGGAGCCAAGCCTGGACTTAAGTTTGAGTGACCGGGGTTGTACTGGAGAAGATAGAACTGCTAAGAGAGAAGCAAGTGAATGTTAATGGGGTTGTTAACCAGTCTTAGAAAGAGTCTGTAACAAGGGAACATATTGTATTGCTTTAATTATTTTCTACCAATAAAGTTTTCCTTTAACTTTGCACTATAAACTACCTGTGTCTGTGAAATCTTGTAGCCAACCACCAGTCATACCATGTTATCCTATATAATAAAATGCACCTCCAACATTCTGAAGCTGACTGCATGGCTGAGGCATTCCTGCTCTCTGTATCCATCTCCTGAATTGACATCACGTACTTCCGGGTTCGTCACAAGCAGAAGTGACCAACCACACAAGGTTTCTCGGCTTCAGAATGTTGGAGGTGCATTCTATTAAATAGGATTGGTCAGTTCCTTGAAGCACAGCCAGAGCTCAGCGTCCTGCACAGTAACACTCAGACACCAGAGAGAGGGGGGGGGGGGCTGACACCAGAGAGAGGGAGGGAGGGGGGGGGCCTGACACCAGAGGGGGGGAGGTATCTCTGTCACACACACACACTCTCTCTCTCTCTCTCTCTCTCTCTCTCTCTCTCTCTCACAACTCTCTCACAGTCAATGTCTTTCTCTCTCTCACTCTCACACACTGTCTTTCATACACTCTATGTCTCACACTGTACCACATTCACTCTCTATGTGTCACACAGTCACTCACGCACTCTCTTGGTCTCATACACTCAGTCTCACAGAGAGTCTGTGTCTCACACACACTCTCTCTCTCTCACACACACACTGTATCTGTGTGAAACACACTCTCTCTCTCTCTCACACTGTCTCACATACGCACTTGCACACACTCTCATTCTCACACACACACACTCTCTCTCTCACAGACACACTTGCACCCAGACTCACTCTCTCTCTCTCACACACACACACACTCGCACATTCACTCTCTCTCACACACAGTCACTCTCACATACACTCTCTCAAACATACAGACTCCGAGGAAAACCTTGCTAGCGCCCGTTTCATTTGTGTCAGAAACAGGCCTTTTTTAGTTAGTAAATAAGTGTCATTGCATAAAATGGGACATATGATAAATTAGATTGAGTTAGGGGTAAAATAACCCATCATAATAATAGCCCACACTGATACCTCCCCCCCACCCCCCGAATTGGGTAATATTGAAACTGTTTATGATAAATACATATGGTGATTTGTAAGTCTTAGAACATTACCTACAATCCATAATGAAAAGAGTATGGGTACAGCCACATTTTATTTCTGGAATTAAAACAGAATCAAGTTGAAGTAAATGTATGTAGATCTGTAGGCTTCTGGAGGCAAATAGAAGGTACATATGCATGTGGATGAATACATCTTCATGGCATATCTGTTGATAAATTGGAGGACGCAAATGAAATATCTTTGAATCTTAGGAATGTATCTTCTTTGTTAGTATGAATGGTTAAGCATGACAAAAGTGGACATATTTTTCTGTTCATATACCTCAAAATGAGTCAAATTGGTAAAGGGTTAGTGTGAGCTGAACTCAATATTGGACTCATTTTAATAGCAAACCATGCCCACGAGGGACGGATGGTAAACAGATTAGAGCCACTGAGAGAGGAAGAGAAGGCAGGAGAACAAGGCCATTGCAAATCATGTTCAAACTTTTTAACAAGCAGCCAACCAAGCCTACCACTGCCACCCATTCCCCAAATCCCATAGCAGATGATATCAACCACACCTGACTAGTAAAATAAAACAAAACAAAGGAGGCACCATTTTCTGTTTTGCCATGAGATAGAGAGGATCAGAGAGAAAGTTGCAAGACAGAAATGTTTTTTTTTTCTAAAAGTTTGCAGAGGTGGGAGGAAAACAGAGAAATCATCCAAACAGCAAAGACAGACCCAGGAGAAACAGAAGGTTAGACAGCCTGCAGGCTGCTCTTAGTCTCACAGGAAAGTACATTTTTTGTAAAATCTGAAAAGCTTTATCTGCCTGCACCTGTGCAATGACTATCATTGAACACTGCAGTAGTGTACTGGTTAGTGAGGGCTGGAGGAAAATAAAATGCACAAGAGAATATAAGAGAGGGGCCACAAAGATGAAAATTCACCAAGGACAACTAATACCTTGCTATTGTCCTTACTTAAAGGGCTATTGCTTAATTTAAATAAAAGTTACTGTAAAAATATGGTTTGTTCATTTAAATACAACAGACTGGTTTGCATTAGCTAAGTCTCAAGATAGGCAGTGAGCAATATTAAACAACTTTGCAAAATGTATTTCTGATATTGAAAGATGCAGGCAGACTTCTTTGTTTACCGATGAAATTGCAAGCTTTAAATGTGCTTCCACTGATTACTGTTGCAGAAGAACTTTTAAAAAGACCTGAAAGTGGATGTAATAGACAGATAATTAAAGAAAATGGTTCTAGTTATAAAGAATCAAACCTAAACCTGTATGATTTGACTTTTAATCAGAGAGCAAATATTGCGCTGCCTCACTTGCCACTTGCTGACATTACTGGGGTGGTTTCTAGCATAAAGCTTCTATTGCACCCTTCCCTATTCTCTGAGAAACTAGAAGATGTCTACTGTGGAGAGCAGGCAGAGAATGCCTAGGGTTGAACCTGAGCAGGAGTCTTCCAACTACATTGCCGACAGTGGGGGTTGGTGTTTTCAATATTGTGTTTTCAAATGCTAGAGACAAGCAGGTTATCTGGAGTCCTGCAGAGCTTGCCTGTCTTTCACTATTGAAAATGTGATAGTGAAACAGCATTCCCAATTGGCAGACTATAGATAGAGGTCTCCCGCTGTGCTTAGAGGAAACAGTGGTTAGACGATCAAGTGTAGAGAGGATTATAGGCTACGTTGGGAACATAGTAACATAGTAGATGACGGCAGAAAAAGACCTGCACGGTCCATCCAGTCTGCCCAACAAGATAAACTCACATGTGCTATTTTTTGTGTATACCTTACCTTGATTTGTACCTGTCCTTTTCAGGGCACAGACCGTATACGTCTGCCCAGCACTATCCCCGCCTCCCAACCACCAGCCCCGCCTCCCACCACCGGTTCTGGCACAGACCGTATAAGTCTGCCCAGCACTATCCCCACCTCCAAACCACCAGTCCCGCCTCCCACCATCGGCTCTGGCACAGACCGTATAAGTCTGCCCAGCACCATCTCCACCTCCCGCCACCGGTTCTGCCACCCAATCTTGGCTAAGTTCCTTAGGATCCATTCCTTCTGAACAGGATTCCTTTATGTTTATCCCACGCATGTTTGAATTCCGTTACCGTTTTCGTTTCCACCACCTCCCACGGGAGGGCATTCCAAGCATCCACTACTCTCTCTGTGAAAAAATACTTCCTGACATTTTTCTTGAGTCTGCCCCCCTTCAATCTCATTTCATGTCCTCTTGTTCTACCGCCTTCGCATCTCCGGAAAAGGTTCGTTTGCAGATTAATACCTTTCAAATATTTGAACATCTGTATCATATCACCCCTGTTTCTCCTTTCCTCCAGAGTATACATGTTCAGGTCCGCAAGTCTCTCCTCATATGTCTTGTAACGCAAATCCCATACCATTCTCGTAGCTTTTCTTTGCACCGCTTCAATTCTTTTTACATCCTTAACAAGATTTGGCCTCCAAAACTGAACACAATACTCCAGGTGGGGCCTCACCAACGACTTATACAGGGGCATCAACACCCCCTTTCTTCTGCTGGTCACACCTCTCTCTATACAGCCTAACAACCTTCTAGCTATAGCCACCGCCTTGTCACACTGTTTCGTCACCTTCAAATCCTCAGATACTATCACCCCAAGATCCCCATCCGTACCTATCAGACTCTCCCCGCCTAACACATACGTCTCCCGTGGATTTCTACTCCCTAAGTGCATCACTTTGCATTTCTTCGCATTGAATTTTAATTGCCAAACCTTAGACCATTCTTCTAGCTTCCATAGGTCCTTTTTCATGTTTTCCACTCCCTCCGGGATGTCCACTCTGTTACAGATCTTAGTATCATCTGCAAATAGGCAAACTTTACCTTCTAACCCTTCGGCAATGTCACTCACAAATATATTGAACAGAATCGGCCCCAGCACCGATCCCTGAGGCACTCCACTACTCACCTTTCCCTCCTCCGAGCGAATTCCATTAACCACCACCTTCTGGCATCTGTCCGTCAACCAGTTCCTAATCCAATTCACCACTTCGGGTCCTATCTTCAGCCCATCCAGTTTATTTACGAGCCTCCTGTGGGGAACCGTGTCAAAAGCTTTGCTGAAATCTAAGTAGATTACGTCCATAGCTTGTCCCTGATTCAGTTCTCCTGTCACCCAATCAAAGAACTCAATGAGATTTGTTTGGCATGATTTCCCTTTGGTAAAACCATGTTGTCTTGGATCTTGCAACTTATTGGCTTCCAGGAAATTCACTATCCTTTCCTTCAGCATCGCTTCAATTACTTTTCCAATAACCGAAGTGAGGCTTACCGGCCTGTAGTTTCCAGCTTCTTCCCTATCACCACTTTTGTGAAGAGGGACCACATCCGCCATTCTCCAATCCCTCGGAACCTCTCCCGTCTGCAAGGATATATTAAACAAATCTTTAAGAGGATCCGCCAGAACCTCTCTGAGCTCCCTCAATATCCTAGGGTGGATCCCATCCGGTCCCATGGCTTTGTCCACCTTTAACTTTTCAAGTTGTTCATACACAGTCTCTTCCGTGAACGGTGCTCTATCCACTTCAATCTCATTTGTACTTTTTCCAGTCTATCGCGGTCCTCTCCAGGATTTTCTTCTGTGAAAACAGAACAAAAGTATCTATTTAGCAAATTTGCTTTTTCTTCATCATTATCCACATAGTGGTTCGCAGTATCTTTTAGTCTCACGATTCCCTTTTTAGTCATTTAGTGAAAGGGCTCCTTAGACTTACAAAGTTCCGTAGGTTACTATACATAACTTATAAGTCTAAGGGGTCCTTTTAGAAAGGCGCGCTGAAAAATGGCTTGCGGTGGTGTAGGCGTGGGTTTGGGGCACGCGCCAATCCATATTTTAGTGTTCCTGTAAAAAAGGCCTCTTTTTTTGCCGAAAATGGATGTGTGGCAAAATCAAAATTGCCGTGCGTCCATTTTGGGTCTGAGACCTTACTGCAAGCCATTGACCTAGTGGTAAAGAATCTGGGTGCGCCAGAAAATAAAAAAAATATTTTTCAGACGAGTGCCAAAATTGAAATTATCGCAAGGGCCATGTGGTAACCGGGTGGTAACTCCAATTTGGCGCATATTCGGCGTGCGTAGGCGCCTATGCGGCTTAGTAAAAGGACCCCTAAATGCTTTGAAAATACACCTCTATGTAACTTTGTAAGTCTAAGTGCTTTGGAAATGAGTACTTATATTTCTTAAGGCTTATAGAATTAAACAGTACCGGCATTGTTGTAGATGTGAGTGAATGAGGATTTATGTTATTAGAGTATATTACAGGGAATTTGGACCTCTGTGCTCTGTCAAAAAGACAGGCTGCTACTTTAAATTCTGAAAAAAGGGCAACACTGAAACAATCTTTTCGGATGCTGATTCTTTTTAGAAATTTTTTGAAGAGGTGAATACATGCATGCATGACAAGCTTTGAAACAGGTTCACTTTATTATTATTATTGTTATTATTAAGGAGCACATTCTGTAGATTTGATTATTTGATAGTTTCAGCATCCCAGAAAAGTCAGCCTTTTTAGGCTAATGGAAAATCGCCCCAGGTCCATAATATAAGGCAGAGAAAAGCCTTTGTTCAACAAGCAGTTTCAAGGGAGAGAAAATGACATGATGTCAATTGTGGGTCTGTTGAATGATGGAATAGCAGTCCCATGCTGTGCTGCCTATTCAAAACAAATTGAATAAAATGACTCCAAATACAGGTGCTACATTTTTTTTACCATATTAAGAAACAAAAAGACCCCAATATACTAGTTAAGCTCTTTCTGCAAAAGATCACCACACTTTACTACCTAACCTTTACACTAAAAAGACAATTTTAAAAGCCATTTCAGCAGGTAAAGCAGTGCTTTATAAGTGGAAAGAAGGTGCTCATAAAATTGTAAAATATTAACCCCCCTGTTTAATAAGTGAATTGGCTATGTCGACATTAGCGCAGCTTAGTAAACATGGGGGTAAGTTATGCGTGTATTACCAATATATGTGTAACTTAACGTGGCCTGAGTGGATGTGCTTTGGGAGTGGAGAAAGGAAGGATTTTGAATTATTGCACATACTTTTGAAAATACTTATGTATGTGCATAAATTAACCTAGATAATGTACAGGATGAAGGGAAAGAAAAGTAGCTCTCTGGATTTTGTTGCCATTACCTTAACAACCGCTTTGAATTTCAACAAGAAACTTTAGATACCATCCCCCCAGTTCTATAAAAGTCACCAAAGATTGCGTACACAAATTTGGGTATGTGCCCAATCTGGGTTCGCCATTTAATTAAATAATGAGCTAATTAGCACCAATAATTAACAGTTATTGGCAGTAATTAGATTTAATTGTCATTTACATGCATACATTTAGGCATCGGATCTGCACCTAAATTTTACGTGCGAGTGAATAAAGGGGGAGCGGAAATGGGCCACAGGTGGAATGGGGGCATTCCTAGCATTTATGCACATGGTTATAGAATAAGGAGGGATAAGCGCCTTATTTAGGTGCATACATTTGCACCTCATTTCAGTTGGTGAATATGGCCACACCTAAAGTGAGGCACAATTCCCAGGTGTAAGTGCTATTCTATAAACTGTGCCTAACCTTGGGGGGGGGGGGGGTCCTTTTACAAAGGCACACTAAAAGTATGCGTGCGCTAAATGCTAAACGTGCTCATATATTCCTATGGGCGTCTCTAGCATTTAGCGTGCACTAAAAACGCTACCACGCCTTTGTAAAAGGCCCCCTTTATAGAATAGCACTTTTTTGATGCTGAATTTTTCAGCACCATATAAAGAAATTCACCCCCATACTTACATATTACTATTAAACAGCATTTAATTATCTTAAGCTTTATTGCTGTTACTGACGCTTTAGCGTTACTACCTAGTGATTTTTGCATGTTAAAAATGTTCGAGCTAAAACACAGTAAAATAATGTCATTCAAACGATACAATTAACAATGTGTCGGAATTTTGCAGTTACTATGAATGCTCCAAGTGTTCACCTTAACTGTAATAATATTTTCTTATAATGGACTGAGGCCTGTCAGTCATGAGTCCATCCCAAACCACAAACAATCGCCAAACTCAGGGAAGCGCTGCACAGGGCAGAAATTAAGGAGGGAGTCCCTGATCCCCTCTTCTCCTCCCCCCCCCCCCCCCCCCGCCCAGGTTTCACACAGGTTTTCAGTCATTTTGGGAAGTTCTTAGTCTTGTGGATCAATCATTTGGCAGGCCGTCCCTGATCATCTGCAGCGCTTCCCTGAGTTTGGCGATCGATCGTTTGCAGTTTTAGTTGAACTTCTGACAGGCTTCAACATTGCTCTCCAGACAAAAGTCTACATCACTGTGATGTCATAAAGAGTACACTGGTACCCCATTTGTTTTGTTTTGTTTTTTCAAATAATGGTGATTATAAAGTGCAAACATTTGTGAATGCATGGAAATCACTGGGTGGGTTGCACTAAAAAAGTCTGTAACTTTGCTGTATTTAAAGATAATCTCATTCTACCCAGCACATACATGTAGATAGTAGCAACAAATAAAGCTGTAAAAATTCACTTTGAAATTCCAAGCAGTTGCTTGTGTGTGTGTGAGAGAGAGAAAGAGAGAGAGAGAGAGAGAGAGAGAGAGACCCTGTATGTGTGCAGAAGAGCAAGTGCTAATGTAATCATATAAATTCCCAGGGGAAATTTTTTGAAATTGAAGTACTCTCAGACTTTCGTTCTCCAGTACCTACACAAGGAAAAAATTATGTCTGTACTATTCATGTGTGTGCTCAGTTCTATAATTACCCCTTCAATCACTAGTAGTAAAGCAGTTTGTCAAAGGGAGGAAACTTTCTAAAGAACGGATGATTTAGTGGCCCTTTTACTAGTGATAAACACCAGTGATTGCTTACCGCAGGGCAAAAAAAACACTGCCGTGGGCTGTGCTCAAATGTAGTTTTGGGTTCGGTGCACGCTTCCCACATGCTAAAAAATAGAATTTATTTTTTGGCGCTGGGAGCGTGTCTGGGAGGGTGAAGAGTTGGTATATTCTGCATTAATTGATTAGCACAACTACATTGCTGAATTCTAACTGATCAGCGCTTGAGCCCTTTCTGCCTAGATAATAGGTGTCGGTAAGTGCCCACACGCTAATGGCCACACGCTAATGGGGAAATAAGAGCATTGCCATTAAAGGGGATTATGGGAAATCAGCCATTTTACTGCTTTGCTAAAAGTGGCCTCAGCATGTAGGAAAGACCTGCGCTAAGGTTAGCGCTGGCCACTTTTAGCGCAGCTTAGTAAAAGGGCCCCTCCCTTAGTGTGGTGAAGATCAGTTTTGGCTTTGAAAATGATTTGATAATTTGCTACAAAGCAGCTAGTTTTAAATAGCACAACAGAATGTAGCCAGGTAAAGTAACAAACAGAAAAGTCTGCCAATTGCAAAATCCATTGTAAGAAAATATTATTGCAGTTAAAGTTGCCAGCTGACTTTCAGGCCAGGCAGGTTTATTCCTGGCTTTGCCCTTCTGCATGCACAGATGTAGTTTTGGTTTTCGTACAGGAATCAGAACTACTTCATTCATGTAATGGGGTAAAACTGAGACTAGAGGGGGCACTTTTGCTAAAATGCTTTAAAGTATGGGCTTAACGTGTTTAATTTGGAAGTTTCCCCATCAGGGCTGGATTTAGACATGCCGGGGCCCAGGGCAAATTAAAGAGGGGGTCCCTTAACTTCTCTTCTACTCCCTCCCACAGTCTCCCCACCTGCCATTGTTACCACATGGTCCAGGCATCTCTTACCCTTCTCCCCACCACGGTCTGTCTCCTTCCCTTCCCCTCATCTTCCAGGTCTTCTTTAAAATTTATTTCCCTTCTCAGATGGGCCCCAGCGCAGCAGCCAGTCTCAAAAACTGTCTGCAGCTGCCCTGAAACATTCCCTCTCCACTATCCACCCAGCAGAAACAGGAAGTTGCATCAAAGGAGGGGGGGGGGGTGGTGGATCATGGCAGAGGAAAAGCTTCTGGGCAGCTGCAGACAGCTTGTAAGGATAGTTGCCACAGTGGGGCTCCTCAGAGATGGGAAATTGATTTTTAAAGAAAATTGGGAAAGTAAGGGAAACGGAGAAGAAGAAGGACTGTGGTGTGGAGAAGGGGAAGTGATGCCTGGACTGTGAGGCCCCCTGGAGCTGTGAGGCCCAAGGCAGCTGCCCTGTTTGTCCCCCCCCCCCCCCCCCCCCAACGCTGGCCCTGTTTCCCATTTACTAAGCACAGATTTAATGTGTCACTATTAGAACTTTTATTACTTTTTTTATTTTGCAGGTCCTGCGCTAATTTTGCCATTAGCATGTGGATCTTGCAAAATAAATAAATAAATAATAATGTAAGACTACTTATCACCTCCTATTTGAGAGGTGGTAAATGCTCTTGCATTAAGTTTGTGTTATCCAGTTAGCACAAACTAATGCAAATGTGCTAACACTGCCATACCCTTCCCCACCCATGACATGCCCCCTTTTCCCCCCCACCAAAAAAAAATTGGGTCCAATGGATGGCTTCTCTCCATTGCCAAGCCCCATGCCTGCAACCTATGCTCTGTAGCTGTGTGATTCTTAGGCTTTTGCAGAGCGTGGCCTTTGTAGACGTGCTAGACTAGAAGGACATCACTTCCTGCAGAGAACTAACCCTCAAGAGGGTGAGACAGAAACTGGAAATGTTTGTTTTTAGTCTTTCAATATACTATGCCACCTTATCAGGTTATATGCTCTCTGCTTTTATCAACAATACCTCCATTTGATCTATCCACAAGTACATATGCTTTCACAGGCTGATGCTCAGAACTTTCACGGTAAATCCAATAGCGCAAAACCCATATCACTGGAACAGCACAGAAAACTAGCTCGCAAATGCTCAAAAGAAATGGTATTCAAATGATATGTGCGCTATAAAGCAAACGCAAGGAGGGAATATGCTTAGCACATGCCCAGAAGAGTTTTGCAGTATAAATCTGTTTAAAATAAATAAAGCTTAGCTCTTGTGCACATTCACCAGACAAAACTGAAAGTGAAGAACACATTAGTGCCTGTTTTCTGTATCTTTAAATATAAACTTTTCAATTTTTTATTATTTTTTTTAATTATTTTTACTTGGAAGGCTTATCTTTAAAGTGCAGGAAACATGCACCAATTTGTGCTTTCACTTTCAGGTTTGCTCGAAGTCACGCTATTTATTCCTTGGTACTGGCACATACAGACTTGCACGTGCTTTCTTCCACTCCTAAAAGAAATCAAACCTCAAACCCAGAAGATTTCAAAGAAAGAATCATGAGAAATCCTCTCTTCATACACCCTAATGCCTGCTCCAAGCAGGTGTAAGATTTTCAGAGTAAGGGCAGCTTTGTGTTGTGCGCTGTTCTCTGAGCATTGGGAAGGAATAGGAAATTACCTCAAAAACAACCATTTGACTACATTTGCATTCTATTGGCACACATGTGGTGGGGCATTTTCGAACGGGGACGCCCATCTCTAAGGGCGCCCATCACTGAAGACGTCGCCGCGAAGGGGCGGGGCATCCCGTATTATCGAAACAAGATGGGTGTCCATCTTTCATTTCGATAATATGGTCGGGGACACCCAAATCTCAACATTTAGGTCGACCTAAGAGATGGTTGACTTAAATGTTGAGATGGTCGACCATAGAGATGGACGACCTCGGTTTTCGACAATAATGGAAACAGAGGACGGCCATCTCAAAAATGACCAAATGCAAGCCCTTTGGTCGTGGGAGGAGCCAGCATTCGTAGTGCACTGGTCCCCTTCACATGCCAGGACACCAACCGGGCACCCTAGGGGGCACTGCAGTGGACTTCACAAATTGCTCCCAGGTGCATAGGTCCTTTACCTTGGGGCACCTTTTCGAGGCTTGGTCATGAAAAAAAATTGGACCAAGTAAAGTCGGCTGAATGCTCGTCAGGGACACCCTTCTTTTTTCCATTATCGGCCAAGGATGCCCATCTCTTAACAACGCCCCCGTCCCACCTTCGGTACACTGCCGACACGCCCCCGTGAACTTTGGTCATCCCCGCGACGGAAAGCAGTTGAGGACGCCCAAAATCGGCTTTCGATTATGCCGATTTGGGCGACCCTGAGAGAAGGACGCCCATCTTCCGATTTGTGTCGGAAGATGGGCATCCTCTTTTGATTATGCCATTGATTGTATCTTGCACTAGAGTCCTCTGAGTATTCTGCGCTCACTAACACCGGTGCTAGTCCAGCACTAATCACCTCTAGTGCCAGCATTGTTTTGAGTATCGGTCCTTCAGAGACAATTGAAGCCTCAGTGTACAATTGAGCTTATATTCGAAAGAGATCGCCGGACATCTTCCAACACAAATCGGGAGCTGGCCAGTGATCTCCTGATCCCGGCCGAATCGGTATAATCGAAAGCCGATTTTAGCCGGCCCCAACTGCTTTTCATCGCGGAGCCGGCCAACCTTCAAGGGAGGGTAGAGAAGGCGGGGTGGGGGCAGGATGGGGGGCGTGGTTACGAGATAGCCGGCTTCACCCCATAATGGAAAAAAGATGGCTGGCTCAGGCGAGCATTTTGCCGGCTGCACTTGGTCCATTTCTTTTTAGGTCCAAGTCACAAAAAAGTGCCCCAATTGACCAGATGACCTCCCCTTACTCCCCCAGTGGTCACCAACCCCCTCCCACCCGCAGAAAAGCTTTATGCCAGCCTGTATGCCAGCCTGAAATGTCATACCCAGTTCCCTGACAGCAGTATGCAGGTCCCTAGAGCAGTATTTAGTGGGTGCAGTGCACTTCAGGCAGGTGGACCCAGGCCCATCCCCCTCTACCTGTTCCACTTGTGGTGGTTAATCTTGAGCCCTCTAAAACCCCCAAAACCCACTGTACCCACATGTAGGTGCCCCCTTCACCTGTAAGGGCTATGGTAATGGTATAGAGTTGTGGAGAGTGGGTTTGGGGGGGCGGATTTGGGGGGCTCAGCACCCAAGGTAAGGGAGCTATGCACCTGGGAGCTATTTTTATTTTTTTTTATTTTTAGAAGTGCCCCCTAGGGTGCCCGGTTGGTGTCCTGGCACATGAGGGGGGCCAGTGCACTACAAATGCTAGCTCCTCCCACAACCAAATGCCTTGCATTTCGCCGGGTTTGAGATGGGTGGGCCCGGTTTCCATTATGGCTGAAAAATGAAGCCGGCCATCTCCTCTACAGCCGGCGATCGATTTAGCCGGCCCCAACCGTATTTTGAAAATACGGTTGGCTCCGCCCCCTTGCGGAGCCAACCCCGAAGATGGCCAGCCATCTATTTGGCCGGCGCCGTTCGATTATGCCCCTCTATGTTGCCCAACCACAGTTGCTCTAATACAGCTGAGTAGCCCATAAGAGAGCAGATATTTTTTATAGGAAGGAGAAGAAACCTGAAAGTTGAAGTGCATATGTGCAAAATAGGGCACAGATGGGAAGTAGCGTGTCAAGTTGCAGTATTTGCACATTATGCACAGCAAAATTTAATGAGTGAATTTTAGTAAATCAGCCCCCATATTCTCCTAATTGTAAAACCAATATACAAAAATGTTTCTCAGACTGTGCAACAAGGCAGTGGGTAAAACACCAGGAGTCCCAGAGTGGAGATGAACAAAATTTTATTAATCAATATATCGACTCGACACAACATTGTGTTTCAGCCAAAAGGCCTACATCAGGAGTCTAAAAATAAAAACAATATGTGAACATAATGTAATGATAATGTATATGAAAAAATAATATCTAAAAATAAAACAAAACAAAAAATAAATATATAGTTTAGAGTGTAAAATGAATACCAAAACAGCAAAATACATTCACACTATAATGGTCACTAAAACAGCAGAATATATTCACATTATGTATATGAAAAAATAATATTTAAAATTAAAACAAAACAAAAAAAAATATATAGTTTAAAATGTAAAATAAAAATCAACAAAATACATTCACATCATAAAGGTCATTAAAATGACAAAATATATTCATATTATAATGGTCACTAAAAGTTAAAAATTCAAAATTATGTATATAAGAAATAAATTAATAGTACATACATAACCCTAATTTGAAACAGTCAAAATAATTAGCATGATTGACAAAGCCTAAAACGTGTTCATTAAAAATTTCACTTAATAACCTAGTTTAAGGAGTTAGGGACAGAGGATAATTTTAGTTGAAACCTGCAACTTATAAGCAAAGGCAGTGACTATAGCACATTACTGATATAATTCTACAAATATAAGTATACTATTCAGAACAAAACCGCATCCATGATTTTAACATCTTTCTGAGTGACAAGAATGATGTTATTTTTATATAACACACAAGAGTAAAAATCATGTGCATGCGCTCAACTGAGGGTTAAGAAAACAAATATGTACTCACATAAAAAGCAGTCTTCTCCCAGCTAAGACATCTTGGATTTTATTCAACAAATATTTTCTTCCATAGGCACAGAGAGGTTGCTTAACCTCTGGCTGTTTTGGCTCCAATAAGATGAACTACATCTTGAAAATTAGGTTATCCTGTACATCTATTGACATAAAATGGAATTTTTGGCAGCTATTTGGTGTGTTCTCAAACACTTAGAATATTATTTGTAAGTGTCCAATTAAAGATACTCAGAGCAAACAGGAGACAGAGCGTGCCAAAAATTCCCCTCTTAGGCTGTACTCTGCCTGATCTCCTATCCATAATTGACTACTTATCTATCTAGACCACGGATTCACAACCCAGCCAGTCAGGTTTTCAGGATATCCACAATGCATATCCATGAAAGATTAATATACAATAGAGATAAGACATGCAAATTTATGTCTCATACATATTCATTGTGAGTATCCTGAAAACCTGACTGGCTAGGTGTGTCCTGATGCTTGTGTTGACAACCCCTGACCTAGTGGAGAAAAAAGACTTCAGTGAACAAACCACAGCTCCTCACTCAAGTACAGAGCTTATGATCAATACCCATCACAGGTCAAGAAAATCAGAGTGAAAAATTGCTAAAAGAAATCAACAGGAATACACACAATAGGCTATGGAGCGCCCAAAATACATAAATAATACTTAGCTGCACAACATTCTTGACCATCGCCAATCATCTTCCGTCTGCTTCAACATAGCCAGTCATAAAAACCTGGACAGGGAAACCTTGTTTTGCATCGCTGCTTCAGGGGAAAACTGTCCTGTTGCATGGCCACAGCATAGTTCCAAAACGGTCATTTGTCATTCTATATTTGTAGAATTATAGTAGTAATGTTGTACAGCTAATGTTTGAAAACTTCATACCTAAAGATGTGGATATCTAATTTTATTGCCCCCCTTACATATGCTTATTAATACTCAACTCACAGCAGGCTCTCACACAACCTCTAACCCAACTTTGAATACTGTTTTTTATTCATTGGCTTATACAAGTACCGTGAGTGCACATGGAAAAAAAAAAAACCCTCTTCTGGAACCATTGTGATGACCTGAAAGCCTTTCTGTCTAGTTTTGGAAAGCTGAGGAAAATCTGATTCCAACCACTGACTTTGTGATATTAGGATTCGTGAAGACATTGAGATGCAGTTTTACCAGCCTTGCTTCAAGTTAAGTGAAGCATTCAGTTTATCTTTGCTCACCTGGTTATAATTTTGGATTTAAATGGACTTTGATTCCCTTATAGGAGGGAGGGACTGTCTCTGGTATGGTTAATGAAATTTCAGGTTGTGTCACATTGATTTTATTTTATTCCCCCTTTTCAGCTGTTTGGTTTGTTTCAGGCATTTTTTTTTAATGTGCACATTTTAAGCATATTAGAAATTTCTAAAGCTCAAAAAGCTTTTGTATGCACATTAATTTATACTGCATAGGGCACACAATCAGCGCATTGGCACCACATTACCTGCCTGGGCCAATAGTGTAGAGGGCCCGCATTATTGGCCCAGGCATGTAATGCAGGCCTGGCACTACCTATCAAAATGACAGCTAGCTGAGGTGGCACGACCAGTTTGCAGTCTCTGCCCTCATACAGCCCTCTCATCCAATCCTCTCATGATCACAGCTCCTACCTCTCTAATATAGCCCCACCATCTGATCCTCCTTCACACACATTCTAGGACTGTTCCAAAGGTCTCCCCTTGACTGTCTGATTCCTCCTCCATAGCAAGCCTCTTCTCCTCCTTCAAGAAAACCCACCCCTCACAGCAAAGCCTGCCCCCTCAAAGTTCTACCCTTACCTGACTCCACCCCTTAGTCCTTACTCAATGGAGTCAGCGGAGATGAAACAGTACTCCATATCCTATATAATAATTCTCACCTCCAACGTTCTAATGTGCCTGGTACCGTGGCTCCCTCGGAGGTGGTCTGCTAGGCAGTTTAGAATGCACTGACGTCAGTGATGTCATTGACAGCTGATTCCAAGGCAAGGGGAGGAGTAGGAAAACACGCTCCGCGTGTTTCCCTACTCCTCCCCTTGCCTGGGAAACAGCTGTCAGTGCCCCCCCTCGGCGCAACACCCAAGCCCCTGCCCTGCAAAACCGCGAGCCAGGCAGGGGGAGGAGTAGGGAAACACGCGGAGTGTGTTTCCCTACTCCTCCCCCTGCCTACCAATCAGCTCTAAGTGCCCCCCCCCCTCGGTTCAACCCCAAGCCCCTCCGCCCCGGCGCAGCACCCAAGCCCCTACCCCCCCTCGATGCATCACCCAAGACTCTCCCCCCGGTGCATCATCAAAACCCCTACCCCCCTCTCGGGCACATCAACTCCCTCGCCACCCGCAGCCGCCAATATTAACGCTGTCCGGTCGCTGCTGCTTCTCCTGTGGAGCAGCAGCGTCCGGTACAAAAAGAAAAAAGCCAAAAAAAGATTTTTAACCTGAAACGCGGCTCCGTAGACAGCTATCTGGCATTGGCTGTCGTCACTGCAGCCATTCCTCCTCTCCACGTCACTGCCCCTGCAGGAAGACCCCGATTTAAATTTAAAAACAAAAAAAAATATATATATATATATATAGAGAGAGAGAGAGATCTATATATATATATATATATATATATAGATAGATAGATAGATAGATAGATAGATAGATAGATAGATAGATAGATAGATAGATAGATATACAGTGGTGGAAATAAGTATTTGATCCCTTGCTGATTTTGTAAGTTTGCCCACTGACAAAGACATGAGCAGCCCATAATTGAAGGGTAGGTTATTGGTAACAGTGAGAGATAGCACATCACAAATTAAATCCGGAAAATCACATTGTGGAAAGTATATGAATTTATTTGCATTCTGCAGAGGGAAATAAGTATTTGATCCCCCACCAACCAGTAAGAGATCTGGCCCCTACAGACCAGGTAGATGCTCCAAATCAACTCGTTACCTGCATGACAGACAGCTGTCGGCAATGGTCACCTGTATGAAAGACACCTGTCTACAGACTCAGTGAATCAGTCAGACTCTAACCTCTACAAAATGGCCAAGAGCAAGGAGCTGTCTAAGGATGTCAGGGACAAGATCATACACCTGCACAAGGCTGGAATGGGCTACAAAACCATCAGTAAGACGCTGGGCGAGAAGGAGACAACTGTTGGTGCCATAGTAAGAAAATGGAAGAAGTACAAAATGACTGTCAATCGACAAAGATCTGGGGCTCCACGCAAAATCTCACCTCGTGGGGTATCCTTGATCATGAGGAAGGTTAGAAATCAGCCTACAACTACAAGGGGGGAACTTGTCAATGATCTCAAGGCAGCTGGGACCACTGTCACCACGAAAACCATTGGTAACACATTACGACATAACGGATTGCAATCCTGCAGTGCCCGCAAGGTCCCCCTGCTCCGGAAGGCACATGTGACGGCCCGTCTGAAGTTTGCCAGTGAACACCTGGATGATGCCGAGAGTGATTGGGAGAAGGTGCTGTGGTCAGATGAGACAAAAATTGAGCTCTTTGGCATGAACTCAACTCGCCGTGTTTGGAGGAAGAGAAATGCTGCCTATGACCCAAAGAACACCGTCCCCACTGTCAAGCATGGAGGTGGAAATGTTATGTTTTGGGGGTGTTTCTCTGCTAAGGGCACAGGACTACTTCACCGCATCAATGGGAGAATGGATGGGGCCATGTACCGTACAATTCTGAGTGACAACCTCCTTCCCTCCGCCAGGGCCTTAAAAATGGGTCGTGGCTGGGTCTTCCAGCATGACAATGACCCAAAACATACAGCCAAGGCAACAAAGGAGTGGCTCAGGAAGAAGCACATTAGGGTCATGGAGTGGCCTAGCCAGTCACCAGACCTTAATCCCATTGAAAACTTATGGAGGGAGCTGAAGCTGCGAGTTGCCAAGCGACAGCCCAGAACTCTTAATGATTTAGAGATGATCTGCAAAGAGGAGTGGACCAAAATTCCTCCTGACATGTGTGCAAACCTCATCATCAACTACAGAAGACGTCTGACCGCTGTGCTTGCCAACAAGGGTTTTGCCACCAAGTATTAGGTCTTGTTTGCCAGAGGGATTAAATACTTATTTCCCTGTGCAGAATGCAAATAAATTCATATACTTTCCACAATGTGATTTTCCGGATTTAATTTGTGATGTGCTATCTCTCACTGTTACCAATAACCTACCCTTCAATTATGGGCTGCTCATGTCTTTGTCAGTGGGCAAACTTACAAAATCAGCAAGGGATCAAATACTTATTTCCACCACTGTAGATATAGATATATATAATATATAAGAAAATAATAAAATCTAAGCATGTGCACAGCCAAAAAAATGTTTATTTAGTCTTCACTTTAAACAAAGATTGAGATTTGTGTATGTTTTTTTAATGTTTCTCACCCATTTGTAATTTTAGCATACATTGTATGCATGCAAGAAATTACATATATTTGTAAATTGTTGTGCACACTTAATATTTTTAGGTACCCATACAAATTGCACACTCTAATAAAACCTGAAAAATATATTTGAAGTGAACAAAAAAAAGGAAATACCATATATGCTTAACTAAGTCCCACAAATATTAATTTACCCAATTACATACAGGCAACACACACAGAGAAGCTAGGCCGATGCTTATCAATGGTTTTGTGGCTGTGATCCTATGTTCGTGGCCAAATAAAAATGTGTGACCTCTCAGAGGTGCAGTATAATGATACACCTATGGAGATCCCACCCAGATTGTAACCTCAGACATGGATTTTGTAACTCCATTTGGAGGGGCATAATCGACCAGAAACGCCTATCTCCATGGGCGTTAATCTCCGAGAACGGGTCCGTGAAGGGGCGGAGTGTACCGTATTTTTTAAAAAAAATAGACGCCCATGTTTTATTCGCCAAGGTGTGAGCTGGGCGTTTTTGCTTTTCACCGATAATGGAAAATGAAATCGCCCAGCTCAAAAACGAATAAATGCAAGGCATTTGTTCGTGGGAGGGGCCAGGATTCATAGTGCACTGGTCCCCCTCACATGCCAGGACACCAACCGGGCACCCTAGGGGGCACTTTTACAAAAACAAAAAAAAAGGTAAAAGAGCTCCCAGGTGCATATCACCCTTCCCTTGGGTGTTGAGCCCCCCAAATCCCCCTCAAAACCCACTGCCCACAAGTCTACACCATTACTATAGCCCTAAGAGGTGAAGGGGGGCACCTACATGTGGGTACAGTGGGTTTGGGGGGGTTGGACGACTAGTAGCATTAAGCAGCACAATTGTAATAGGTACGGGGGGGGGATGGGCCTGGGTCCACCTGCCTGACGTCCACTGCACCCCCTAACAACTGCTCCAGGGACCTGCATACTGCTGCTTGGGAGGAGGATATGACATTTGAGGGTGAAAGTAAAAAGTTGTGAAACATCATTTGTTGTGGTGGGAGGGGGTTAGTGACCACTGGGGGAGTCAGGGGAGGTCATCCCCGACTCCCTCTGGGGGTCATCTGGTCATTTAGGGCACTTTTTGGGGCCTTATTCGTCAAAAAACAGGGTCCAGGAAAAGTGCCCTAAATTCTAGCTACAAACGCATCCATTATCGGCGAAGGGCGCCCATCTCTGTTCGGGTGATAACCACGCCCCAGTTCCGCCTTCACCACGCCTCCGACACTCCCCCGTCAACTTTGTCCGCATCCGCGACGGAGTGCAGTTGAAAGCGTCCAAAGTTCGGCTTTCGATTATGCCGCTTTATTTGTTTTTGTGAGAAGAACGCCCATCTCCCGATTTAGGTCGGAACTTGGGCGTTATTCTCGTTCGATTATAAGCTGGTTGGGGTCTCTACCCATAGGTTAGGAGGCTCTGGGTTAGGCAATACAAAATACTATAAGGCCGAAAAAGGATTATGCCGCAGTAAAGAAATAAGTGCCTCTTTCAATTGCCAACAAATAAATCAATTATTCAGGGCATTAATCATCAAGGGCTCCGTTTACAAAGCCGCGATAGTGATTGCCATGTACCAATAGAATGATGCCCACAGTAATTGAATGGGCTTTGTCACATTTGGTGCATTACTAATCATTAGCAGGGCTTTGAAAAAGAAGCCCCAAATTTATCAAAATTTTGAAAACTCCGGATTTTCTTAATCAAATTTCAATACCTTATTCCTAGACCTCAGCCACACGACTTAAGAGCTCAACTATTCTCACAGCTCTCATGCTTTAGGTGCTCACATTGTCATAGGTCCTTAACACTAAATACTAATGATTATCTTAAATAATAAAAACTTATGAAATACTCATCTTTAAATTCCAAATACGAATATGATATCTGCTGCTGCACTTCACTTAAGATGTAGTAATGAAATACAGCTGAGGTTGAGAAAGGGGGACATCCTTTGAAAAAGCTATTTAACCAAACATGATTCATGTTGGGCAAGACCTCCCCTAGCCAACTTGGATAGGACTTATGATGGCATGAGCACTGAAAGCTCCCATTGAGACCCTGTGCTAAAATAACTTCACTTGTGGAAAAATAACCCAACAACAGAAGCCCACATTGAAAACACCCCTCCTAAATTACCAGCTTGTAATCTGCATCTGACAAATTTAACACTCATGCATACAATTATGGAAGTATTCTAAAAATCCCCACATGTATGTTGTCCCACAATACAAATGTATTATCTATCTATTAAAAAAAACAGTTAGTTAATAGAACAAGATGGCCGATCAGAGCACACGCAGGTGACTGAGCTCCTCACCAGGCTTTTGTTCGTTAGGAGTTCCGCATCTTTCCGTGCAGGACATGGGGAAGCGGAAAGAAAAACCCAAGGCATTGGCCTCCTTACCCCCTGGGACTGTTCCCTCTTCGCGACAAACGGTCCAGGAACAATTTGGGGTTCAGCCGCTGATCATGTGGCAACCCACTTCAGAGTGCTCCGCTGTAACAACCTTGGAGATTAACGATGAGGTGGTTTCGCTTAGCCCGCCTGGGAACATCAATCCTCCTCAACCAGGAAGTATACTGACCCCGTCAGTGAGAGCGGAAGAGACGCCCGAAGAGGTCGATATCTCGCTGCCTTCAGGAGGCCTCGACGGCGATCTTTCCCCAATTGGAGCGGAACAGCAAAGGGGTTTGGCTACTTCTACCCCTTCTCCAGTGGGAGCTACTCCGGTATTATTGGAGGTAAAAAAGCCAAAAGTTGTGACTTTAGACGCCATATGGGATGTTATCCATGGAATGAATGCTCTGCTTTCTCAAGTTACTCGTGATTTTTCTCAAGATATTGATAAATTAAAACAGAAGCAAAATCAACTTGTGGACAATTTTCAAACCCAAGAAGTGCAAATTGATTCATTGAGAACTGAACTTTCTACCTTAAAAAATTTTGCTGGGAATGTGGCAAAGGACAGAGAGATTCTTGCATGAAAGCTAGAATTTCTCGAGAATCAGGGGAAAAAAATAACCTGTGTTTTATTAATTTCCCAACGTCGCCATTAATCCCAGCTATGTACATGTTGAGGAAGTATTTTAGAGAAATATTAGGTGTACCAGCGGAGGGATTTCCACCCATTACCCAAATAATGTACATAACTGGGAGAACAGTGAATCCCCTGAATCCTCAACCACAGTAACCAGAACTTAATATTACAGAGTTTTTAGAAAACTCATTAGAACTAATTACTGAATGAACTACTCTCATTGTCTCGTTTGCACTGGAAATGGACAAATCAAATACCTTTAAACTTTATTTTAAAAATATGAATTGTAAATTTATTGGCCAAACCATTCAAATTTTTCCTGATTTGAACAGAGAGACTCAAGCTCGACGGCGAGAGTTTCTCGGTTTAAAATCCAGAACTTTAGCCTTGGGAGGAACATTTAAATTAATTTTTCCCTGTCGTTGTATTATAATACTGAATTTTGTTACATATATGTTTATTGATCCCAAGAAATTGAATGAATTTTTGATTTCAAAAGAAAGTTTAGAAAGTTTGACCCCGGTAACATAATAGGGCATGTGTACTCGCTGACCTGGCTGTGGACTGCCTCTTTTGATCCTGCTCTTAATTTTGTTTTTCTTTTTCATGTAATATAATATTTACTACTACTACTACTATTTAGCATTTCTATAGCGCTACAAGGCATATGCAGCGCTGCACAAACATAGAAGAAAGACAGTCCCTGCTCAAAGAGCTTACAATCTAATAGACAAAAAATAAATAAAGTAAGCAAATCAAATCAATTAATGTGAACGGGAAGGAAGAGAGGAGGGTAGGTGGATGCGAGTGGTTACAAGTGGTTACGAGTCAAAAGCAATTTACCTTGTATCTTGTCTTAAGTTGTGGTCTAAAAGAATTTAAATTTTCCAATTAAGTTCCGAAATTATATATTTCCTGTATCCAACATTTATTGTTCAATAGATGGTTGGTAAATTAAATAAAATAAATAAATAAATAAAACCAGTTAACAATCGAAATGATGAATACCAAAACCTGTAAGGACCTTCTCTTTCTTACACCAATTTGCAATGCCAACTAATGGCACCAGCATCCTAAAACACTCTTTCACAAAGTTGTGATATAACCATCTTGATTCATTTACACCATTATCTTTACATCACAATATGTGAATTTTTATATATTATAATTTGATTTGTCTTGTTTGTTTTAATATGTGATTTGTTAACCTTGAGAAACATAAGAACATAAGAATGGCCATATTGGGTCAGACCAATAGTCCATTTAGCCCAATATCCTGTTCAAACAGTGGCCAACACATGTCACAAATACCTGGCAAAAACACAAATAGTAACAACATTCCATGCTACAAATCCCAGGACAAGCAGTGACTTCCCCATGTCTATCTCAAAAGCAGATTGTGAGACCCCGAGCAAGGGTTGGGCATAGTCAGAGGAAATAATACAGATGGACAAAAAGGGTAAAATGCAAAAATAAATATTTATTCAGAAGAACCAAAGTTCCTTGGCCTGTTTCTTCACAGAACCGAGTAGTAGTAGCGAGGATAAACCCCTGTGGTTCAAGAACACAGTTATCAGAATGTACTTTTGGGCCTGTTGCTTCAAAGAGCCTGAGGCATAGAATGGGAAAAACACCGATGGTTCAGCAAACAGCAGTAAGCCAGCATCTAGCAGCAGGCTCAACCACAGTCCACAGTTGCAGGGGTTGCCACACCCCAAATGCAGCCTTTCAGTTCTCTTTGACTTATCAGGTCTGGCTCCAGCTAGACCTCCAGCAAACTCACAAAATCAATCAGTTAGTAGCAAAGGATTACCTCAGCCCATCACAGCAAGTGAATGTCTCCAGTCAGGGCATACGTTGGGGCTTCTCCTCTTTCTCCCCTGGGAGAAACTGCAACAGCTGTACTAACCCTTCCCTTCTGGGAACAAGCTCCTAGAGACTCATCCTCAGTGCAAGAGGATATTGACTCCCCTGATGGGCAGGCCCTAGCTAGACTTACTTCTTAATTCACCAGAGTGATGGTTTCCTTTTAGAAGCCCTCCCTCCTCCGAGGTAGCACAGGAACTGCCAGACTAGTGGTGGGACTTCTCTATAATGTCCCTGTACCTCTCTGTCTCCTTCAGCTCTTACAAGTCTGATTCTCTAGCCTCAAGAGAACAAACTCATTCTCTGAGAACTAGGAGTGTCTTGTATCGAGCTTTTTAAAATTCAAACTGTTTTTATCAATAAATCTAAAATTTCTTTTGTATTCCCAATCTTTAAATCACCAAAAAATAGATCAAGATAATGTTCACTTACCCAGAGAAATGACCTCTTCTCTCAGAATGTCTCTAAAGGAAGGTTACATGGGAACTTTCATGTCTATATAGTTTTGATTCTAAGGGGACTGCATCAAACAGTAATCAGATTTCCATAGTGATTTTTGCAGCTATTCTACCTTCCTCACAGTACTTTAATTAACAGATAATTAAGATCAGTAGCACTGCTACCTCTCCTCCAGGCAAAGATCAGAAAATAACTTTTTGTTTTAAGAAAGAAAGTTTAAGCCTTGTTCTGATACTATCTTTTTTAATACTCTAGGCTGCTACAGTTAAGTTTCTACCTTTGGTAGAAAGTTTTAATTTAAAACTATGGAGAAAAATGTTATACACTATGGAAACTAGTTAATGAAGACTGAACTAGGCCCTACTATCCAGCTTATTTTCGAAAGAGAAAGACGCCCATATTTCGATCCAAATCGGGAGGAGATGGGCGTCTTTCTCCCATGGGCGAACAAATCGGTATAATCGAAAGCCGATTTTGGTAGTCTTCAACTGCACTCCATCGCAGGAACGAACAAAGTTGATGGGGGCATGGCGGAGGCATGGCGAAGGCGGGACTGGGGTGTGGTTATCGGCCAAGGAGAGATGGGAAAAAGAAGCAAAAGGAAAAAGTGGCTTAATATTTTGAGTGGTCCACCTAGTGCACCTGCTTGACGTTTACTAGCATTTCATTGCTTTTATTTTTAACTGGAATAGATATTTATAATTTCCAACAGATTCTTTCAGTGGTTAAAATCCATCATAGACTACTTGCAACACCACAGCAAAAAAGTTACCCTGCTTTTATCTGAAATTCAATGTGAGGTTGACTGGTCTGTCAGATTGCTCATGTCTAGTGATAATTTGTCTCTGAGTCAGTTTTAAATCAATGTTTAATTAGCCAGATTCTTTGGAGTGGTGAGTAGGCAGGGGAGATAAACACTCAGACAGACCCTTCATCTGATGATATTTGTTATTTTCTTTGGACATCTCTTTTCATTGTGCCTGAATTTAGATATTTCCTCTGCTCTGTAATTATCTCCCTTTTTTATAGCACAGAATGTTGATTTAGATTGAAATTCTCATTTCAAGCTGGTGACCCTTTCTATTTGTTCGATACAAGGTGATTAGATCTTCAGTATAACACAAGTTGTGGAAGAAATTAGGTAGAATTCATTTTCTTGTTCTAATATATATATTTACTTGTATAGCTATATCTGTAATGCAAAATATATTACTGGTAACCAGCACAGGTTGTGCTGAGAAGCAGGAGATGAATTCTAATAGAGCTGATGGGGTCAGACTGTATAAAAATACTTGAGCTCTATAACTGTTCAGCCCCCCCCCCCCCCCATTTGCACGAATGCAGGGAACAGGTTTGTACTATTGAACTAAAAATCCCTATAATTCTGTAGTTCCCTGTAATAGGCTCTCTCACTGTACATGTCAAGTTCCCTGTGTCTTATGGGTGTCCTTCTATTGGCTTGCCTTGTTACCCCTCTCCCTTCTTTCTCCATCGGCTTTGTAAAAGTCAATCTGCAGCAAGTTACCTCTGTGAACTGAAACTGCTTATTCTATATTCTGTTGTATGCTCTCTTCAAGCTACTGTAAATCTATCAAGATTTCACCAATATAAAGTGTAAACAGCTTGTGGCTGAAACTCTCCCAACCTCTTTTGCTTGAGAGAGAGAGCTGGTTGAGAACAGACTCCCAGTGTGCAAGGTGAAACTCTTGTCCAGCATAGAGACTGGCAAAAAATATTAACAATTTTTTTTGAGGATGGGAGGGGGTTAGTGACCACTGGGTGAGTAAGGAGAGGTCATCCCCAATGCCCTCCGGTGGTTATCTGGTCAGTTTGAGCACCTTTTTGTGGCTTGGTCGTAAGAAAAAAAGGACCAAGTAAAGTCGGTCAAGTGCTCGTCAGGGATGACCTTTTTTTTCCATTATGGGTCGAGGACGCCCATGTGTTAGGCACGCCCAAGACCCACCTTTGCTACGCTTCCAACACGCCCCTGGGAACTTTGGTCATCTCCGCGATGGAAAGCAGTTGGGGACGCCCAAAATTGGCTTTCAATTATGCTGATTTGGGCAACCCTGGAAGAAGGACGCCCATCTCCCGATTGTGTCAAAAGATGGGCGTCCTTCTCTTTCGAAAATAAGCCTGCTGGTGTCCTTCTATCTGACAGGAACAACTCATTCTTTGGAGGGTCCTCAGTCTCTCTTCACCATCAAGATTATATCCATGTGTGTCTGCCATATATGGGCAGCATAGCCTCAGTTCCTCCTGTCACCTTGACATGTAACATGTACTTTCCATTTCCTGAGAAAGCACTGTAACTTACATGCAGCTGCAGGAATAAACTAAAAATATGCTGAAGACAGCAAGGCTAGGAAAGCTGAGGGCTAGCAGGGCCATATTACAGGCATAGTATCATATTACAGGTGTAGTATAGGAAGGAATATACACAATGTACTCATGTAAATTCTAATTTTTGCCAATTAGTGCTCGTTATTTTGCTTGTTAACAGCTGTTAACGCTTAACAGCTTGTTAAAATATTAATCTATGCACACAATTATAGAATATGCCTAGATTTACACGCAGAACCGTGCGTAACTAGGTACACTATATATAATCTGGAGGGGTTAAGGGCCTCATTTACTAAGCTGCACTAGTAAATGAGTTTGATTCCCACATCAGGCACAGGCAGCTCCTTGTGATTCTGGGCAAGTCACTTAACCCT
Source organism: Microcaecilia unicolor (assembly GCF_901765095.1). Classification (NCBI taxonomy): domain Eukaryota; kingdom Metazoa; phylum Chordata; class Amphibia; order Gymnophiona; family Siphonopidae; genus Microcaecilia; species Microcaecilia unicolor. The sequence goes on from NC_044032.1 coordinate 54,921,844, forward strand.
CTATTGCCCCATGTAAGCTGCATTAAGCCTGCCATGAGTGGGAAAGCGCGGGGTACAAATGTAACAAAAAAAATGGCCTTAGCACATCTTTCTGCAAGCCTTTCTTGTGTGATAAGCCCATTTCTAGTGTGGCTTAAAGAAAAGGCTGTTTTCTATTTGTTTCATTGCTTACCAAGGGCTAATGTTAGCATTAGTGTGCATCCATTTAAAACAAAAATTAATGTGGGAGCACTTACCATCTCCTTATTAGGAGGCGTTAAGGACTCCTATGTTTTGGACATGCTAGCCAGTTAGCTTGGCAGTAATTTCAACATGCTAGCTGATTTGCGCATCCATGCCCATTCTTCGTCCCTGATACGCCCCTCCAAAAAGTATAGAAAAATCAATACCTCCGGGCCGATATTCGGAGCTCAGGAGTTATCCCAGCTACCTTCCATGGTCCGCGGTGATACTGGATATTCAATGCTGGGCTTTTTCCAGTGATCGGCATTGAATATCCAGTTTAGTTTTAGCCGGTTTCAACATAACCGGCTAAGTAGATATTCAGACTTAGCCGGCTATCTTGAAACTGGTCAAAAATATCCCATGTTTTCAAGCAGTCAAATTTGGCCACTAAACTCGGGCTGAAAATCAGTGGATAGCCGATTATATTTCCTGATATAACCAATTATCTGTTAGCCACTAACTGGCAATATTCAGCAGAGGATAGCCGGATATCCCCTGCTGAATATTGTCAGATAGCTGGTTATGGGGCATTTAACCAGCCTGGTGCTGATCCTGGACAGTTAAATGGTTCTCAAATATGAGGGGTGCGTGCTTAGGGCATTCAGATAGCAAAACTAATGTGGAACACTTTGATACGTCCTGTGTTAGGCCATTTTTGTTTTGCTGCACTAGATGTGCAGTAGTACCTAACATAGTGTTTTTAATCCCCCCTCTTCTTATAGACCTCTTTCTGACTCTGTCATACGGGGGACTAAAGGTACTTATTTCATATAACAGATTCTGTATAGTTTCTCTGACCTCCATTGTCACCCAATCACAAGGTCTATTCTGGGGTGGCATTAGGAGCCGTAATTGAAAACTAATTCCCATAATTACTGCTTTCTGTTTGTTTTCTGGATCTAGATATACTCTGGGCCATTTATGTTCCCACATAAATCTTATTAAACATCTGTCTAAGTTTCTGCAAAGACTGAGTGTCACTTGTATATGATCTACCTGGTAGGCTAAATGTAAGGTAAAGAGAAGATAGAATCAATAAAAATAAAGACAGAGATAGGTTTAGATAGAAAGATACATTTTATTTCTTACCCAAACACAGGTCTTCAAGTTGATACAAATACAGACATCAGATTCTGGTTTCAGCCGCACAGGGCTTCGCCGTCTGACAGAAGCTTCGGAGAAGACTCTCAAACTAAGCCAAAATCTCTCCTCTTTTATACTCTATCTTCTCCATAGAAGTGAATGGTGAGATACCTAGCTCCTAATATTTCGCAATTTCTGAGATCATACTTTCCCATGCGATCTGCTATCTGATGTGCCCACCTCCTTCCGTTCTCAGCTACTGCTAATTATCAACATGTTTTGGGAAGCGTTGAGATAACAGTTTCACATCTTCCGGCTGCAATATTTTTCATACCTTTCTCATGAACTCTGTATTACCTCTGTATCATTGTATACCAAAACTAATAAGCTCCATTTTATTCATCTGATCTTTCATTACAGATGCTATATTTGATTTAAAAATTGTACCAATTTGTGTCAGAAGTCATTATTCAGACCTGCTCTTTGCAGATTCTCAAATATTAATTCACTTGCTTGTTCTTTGGCCTAGTCAGTATTTTTTCCAGTTGTTCTTGGCTGCATAGCTTTGGCCATCACTATTCCAGTGGTAGCCTTAAAGCTAGGCCATATATTAACATTCCCCTCTTCACCCTATCCCATAGGGTGACACCAGGGTTAACGTACCTTGGTACCATCCATTCCAGAAGGTATTCTATGAGGCCATAAAATTATCTGAGTCTTAAGGTCAACTGGTACAATTTGTTTCGTTTTCGGTTTGAAAGTATCATCTTGGCAGTACTTCAATTATGTCAATCCTACTAACACTTATGGTTACTACAATATAATTTTTCTTCAACCTTTTAATATGCAGGTTCTATCTTATTCTTATGTATGTCAATATATTTATATTGTTATAAATCACAAATTCATTGGTTATATACTGATTATATCTTAATTATACATTTGCATAGATTTGCACAATTTATCATATCATCTTATACAGCTTTATATGGTTACATTATATCCCTTTGCGCTATTATCTGATTGTACAGTTGCAGACATCTCTCCAGTGTCTCTAACAGTTGCATAGCGATTGGTCCTTCCCAAAGGGAGATAGTCCAATGGGTTATCTCCTGTGGTGTTGGGAAGGAGGTTTTCGTGCAGGGTATATTGTCCTGCTGTGGTCCTTTTCATTATTGCGGTTTCAATTAAGCGTTCTACTAAGCCTCTAGCACAAGGGATTATGCAACATCCTACTAAAACAAAAATTGCTACCACTATGATTATAGTCGTGGCTGCTGAAATGATAAATGTTTTCCATTTACCAAAAGCTCTATCCATCCAACCTGTCCAGGATGTATCAACGCCAGAGTTCTCTGCCAATTCTTGCGACAGTGAGGTTAAGCCTTCTAAAGCTCTGGTAATTGATCCATCTGGAGCTGTATTGTTGGGGATAAAGGTGCAACACTGGGTGCCTATCTTTTGGCACACCCCTCCATCCGCTGCTAGAAGTTGGTCAAGAACTAATCTATTTTCCAACGTCATCCGGCTAGTGGCGTCTAATTGTGTTGCAATTCCTTGAACTGCATCCCTAGTGTAATTCACAAATCTCTGCTGATTGTAATATATATAGTTGATCCAGTCAAGATTCTTATTGATAGTCGCCCACCAAAAGAAAACTGATTCAAATCCTGCAGCTACCTGGTTTCTGGCTTTAAACTCATCAGGAACCCCTCTTGGAACTCCAATAGCATCTATATAGACCCGATCATCAAAAGATCCAGGCATTGCATTTCTCTTCACTCGTGAGGAAGAGCTGCTATGAGGAGGAGGCAAGGATGCTATAATGATTGGAATGACCAATTTGACTAGGGCACATCTGCCTGTCCAATTGTTAGGAAGTGTATTGCGGATAGTGCGGGTTCCACAGTACCACCATATGTCTGCTCTAGCTTGTGAGAACCGTGTTAGGTTCAGATTTTTCAGAGTCCCATTTCCTAAGGTTGTGTTACAATTGGTTAAGTTTCCTAAAAACCGTGTCTTTTTCACCCCATATCGTTCCAGACATGTATGATATTTGGTAGCAGGATTTGGAATCCTGAATGCAGGTGGGACCCTCATCCGAGGGGGTAAGTAGGGGTGGTGCTCGTCAAGATGTTGACAAGACTGATTTATGTCCTCTTTAACCTGCAATAACTGCAACATACACCAAAATCCATCTGGATCATTTTGGAGATCTAAGGGGAAAGGAACAACTGTTGGTTCTGCTCTTGCATGGGAACAAAAATAACAATTAGAGATATTCAGACTCTTTGTTGTATAATGTGCCCAATCGAGCCATAGGTTTGTCTCTCCAAATCCTGTTTCTAGCGCCACCAAATCTTTAGAATCATTAATTGGTACAATCTGGTAGGGAATTTTTATTTCTGGGATCTTTGTCGGCACTAAGGGATTGGTCGCTGTAGGTTGGGCTGGGGGTGGAACAATCTTGAATTTTCCAATGGGGTCTCTACCTGGGGCATCAATTCCTATGGAATAAGTTCTGTATGTAACATCCGTTACTCCTCTAAAAGTGATAGCCACTGGATTACATTTGGTCATTTGGCAGAGGCCAGTGACTCGCAATTTCATGATGGAAATGCTCCTTTTTAGATCTGGAATCTCAGTACCTGAGTAGGGAACCCATGAACCTGTATACCACCATACTTGTGCCCAACTTCCACAATTGGGGAAGGGACACAGGTATACTTCAAAAGCTGACAAATATTGCTGCACAGGATGTTCCCCACACATTGTGTAAGCACACACATCAAGGGTGATAGTGGTTGTGTCCTTGGTAGTGGGTAATGTTATTTCATAAGTGGTTGTAAATTGTTCTTGAAAATTTGCTAGGTACTGTGTTCCATGTATCATGGGTGTGGTGAGCACACACAACAGGAGGGCTAAGCACTTCATGTTGGTAGTTTTCATAATGAGGCACTGTATCACAATTGTACGAAAGGTAAGTAACGGCTACTGATTAAGGAGAGCGACAAATTTATCCCAAGGGTTTTAGCAACAGGTATTTGGGTATGGGGGGTAAATTCTAATAGCCCCTATTTCAGTAGGATCTGGGATTTGGAAAATACCATATACTTCCAAAGGTCTCGATCCAACCTCTCTGATAAACAGGAAGGGAATCCAGTCAGTGCCCAGTACAGCGTATGTAATTACCCAAAAATCTACAATGTCACCAGTTTGTGGCCTGATTAGGAGGTCGTCTGTTTGTTCAATTTGTAAGCCTAAGATTCCTCCAAACAGTAACTGAGTGTGTGTAACCGTACGGCTAGGACCTAATGTCCAACTGTCAAACAAAGGTTCACACAGTGTGTGGTATCGGGTGAAGGGGTCCCAATTTGTGTCGTCTTCTGGAGCAGGGTCCCAATGAGGATGAATTAATTGTCTTAGATATTCTGGGGGTTCAGGGATCAAGTGTGCACCTAAATTTAAAGGCGACGGTGGGGGAGAATCAGGTGGAGAAGGCGGAGTGTCTGGTAAATTCTGGGACATATATTGATGGTCACTTAGGCGTGTGGAGCTATCTGGGAGGACGAGTGGCTGGGACGGTGATGTTTGACGTGGCTAAAGTAGTATGTGTGGGAGGAGGAGCGTCACTAGCAGGAACCAAAGAAGAAGGAGGAGGGGTGGGTCGTAATTCAAGCAAGGCAATATTATCCTCAAAAGTAGTTGTACGATTGGGGACAATATGGACCGAGCTACTGATAGGATTGGGAACAGTTGTAGAATACAAAACAGGAGGATCAGTGAGGAAAGGAGTAGTTGCAGAGGTTTCAATAGGATCTGGAGGTTTGCCAGTTGAAAAGTCTGTCGTGGCAGATCTTTGAGATCGTCTGGGGGGGGGCTATATCCAAACGGGCGCGTGATTGTGGTGTACTGTTGGAGTTTTGTGTAAGATGCTGTAGTAGGTGTGGATGCAAATACAGAAGTAGTTGCAAGTATTGCTGGGGTAGTCGCAAGTACTGAAGTAGTTGCAAGTACCGTAGCGTTTCCGGCTGGCAAGGTAACGTTGCCAGTGGGAAAGGCTGTAAGTGTGATCCAAAGATCAAAGAGGTTGCTGTCAGCAGTATAGGGAAACAAGGTAGTGAGAAACAAAATCAAACCTATACACAGTATGATCATGCACACGAGTCCAACAGCAAACAGTCTGGCAGATGGGAAGCAGAAGAAGAGGGTGTACTGATGTAACACCGTTACAGCAGAGGCAACACTTGGACGAGCGCTGGTTCCGGCCTTGTCGTCAGAAATGGTGTCGGCTTCCAGATAATTGTCATCCAAGTCTTTGGACCAATGGGAATTTGTATCAGATACCTGTTCAGAGTCACACTTATGTAGAGAAACAGTCTGTAAGGGGATAAATACTTCTGAAGTGCACAGCGGCGGAACTTGCTGTGGCATTTATCTGGCTTGATTCGGGAAGTACCGATGTAGCATGTCGAGCAGCTCACAGGTGTTGCTGTGCAAAATGTTTACTGTTGAAAACACAATGGACTCTCGTTCTTCCGGGGTCAACTGTCCTGCTAGGTTGCGGACTTGGAGAAGATCGTCTGCCAGATTGCGGATTCTGATGAGGCGGATGCGAAGATCCACGTAGGGAAGTGGAAGAACAGGAACTGTGGGAGGTGGAGGTGAAGAAGGCAACTCAAATACTGGTTCAGATACAGGTGGTTGTTCAGATGGTGACTCTGGAGATTCTGCGAAGGCTTGGATAATAATGTCAGCCAGATCAAGGAGGTGTGATTCAGGAGAGGGGGAAAGGTGGTTAAGTCTTTGGTCAAGTTGATCAAGATGATTCAAAAGTGTTGGGTGCGGGGTCGGTGGTCTCGGGCTCAGTGGCGGTGGTGATGGGGTTCGTGGTGGGACTGGTCTCTCCAGTGACTGCTGTGCTGGGAACATCAATGGAAACATCCAGAAGACCTGATGGGGTATTTGGATAAGCTCGTATATCTTTCAGATGGACCCAGGATGTGTGGTCCTCCAGCTTTGCAGCTGTGGCTGACAGGGCTTCTATCTTGAAGGGCCCAACGTAGATCGGATCTCGCCAGGTCTTGTGCGTGTAATAACGCCGGTGCACTAGATCGCCCACTTTATAAGGGGGGGGTCTATCGGCATCACAATCCCCTCTTCTGTCCGAAATGGCCTGTGGAATTGAGGACAGAGAACTTACAATAGTCTGCAAGATATCCCAATATACTGAGTATTGATCGGGTACTTGAGTGTCTGGATTGCCAGGTATGAGTCGCATCTGGCGACCTGTACATAATTGGAACGGCGTCAGTTTAAGGGAAGAGGATGGAGTGGCACGGAGAGATAATAGTGCCAAAGGAAGGGCATCAAGCCAATTCTTTATCCCATTTGCCATAAGCTGACGCATTTTTGTTTTGAGCAAGCCATTGTATCGTTCAACCAGACCATTACTGGTGGGTTTGTAAACACACACAGTTCTGTGAGTAATGCCGAGTGCAGGAAGAAGGTTCTGCAACAGTTCATTTACAAAGTGGGTACCATTATCTGTGGTAATTTTGCCAGGAATCCCAAATCGAGGAATAATTTCAGTGCACAGTGATTGTGCCATCGTTTGGGCGGTTTCTCTAGAGCAAGGGAAAGCTTCTACCCACTTCGAGAAAGCGTCCACGCAGACAAGCAGATACCGTTTACCACGAACGGGCGTCTGCATATCTGTGAAATCGATATACCAATGTTGGCCAGGTCCCTGGACAACAGGTAAATGACCTGAAGGAATAACAGGTCCTCGTTTAGGTGTGTACAGAAAACATTTGTAACAATTATGAACTACGGTGTGACACATGAGCATCATTTGGGGAGCCCATAATCTGGAAGATAATTGATCATACAGTGTAGTAGCATTTAAATGTAAGGGGTAGTGGAGGGCATGCAAAAGAAGAGATAAAACATGCTGTGAAATACATAATTGCCCATTAGGATGGGTCCAAATTCCATTCGGATTTAGGAAACATCCATATATTAACAATAGCTTAGTTAAAGGGATCCTTATTGCTATCACAGGCTGATTGAGCCAGTATAGCAATCTGTAATTGAAGGGTAAAGGAGTCAAGTCAGACTCTGAGATTTTTTTACCTCTGAAGATGTAGGAGGCTTTTCTATCTTGGGAAATGTATAATATAATATAAATGTGAGAAATCAATAAAGCCTATCTTCAGAAATTCAGGGCTTTTATTTATTTATTTTTGTTGTACTTTCAATATCAGCTGAATGTCTAACAACAAAGAGGCAACAGCTGTAAGACAGTCATTCAGTAGCATCTGGATTCCTGCCCAAAGGAACAACTACTTGGGTATGATCTGCATATATATGACTGATAAAGTGAAATGACTGGATGGTCCTTCCCAAGGGAAGCACAATAACATTGAAAGGCAACAGGGACAGATAGCATGGTTCAGTTACAATATTCTTAAACCTACATCTGTGGGTAGTTAGATTATTTACTTATATATAATTGAATAAAGCATACCTTCAAATGAAGTCCAGGTGAGAAGTTTAATAGTAATGTTTTGTATGGAAGTATTTTTGTATTTGAGATTTTAGCTCCATTTCTGGGAGGTTTTTTTTGTTTTTTAATCAATTTGGATTTAGGATTTAGCTTTCATGATTTTCCACTAGGAGCTTAAGGTCATTTATATTCAAATTCTGTAGGTATTTCCTTGTCCTTGGAGGGCTCTCAATCTAAGGGGCCCTTTTACTAAGCTGCCATAAAACCCCCCAATTTTCATTTTTTTAGGGCTGTTCACCGATTGAAATCTTTAATCACACAATTGGTTGTGATTAAAATGTTTAATCGCGTGATCAATCACATAAAGTGCCCCCTCACATTTTCATCAGGATAATGCAAAATATAGACTGCAGATGTCAATTCTCAAAACTGACATAGAGGGGCTTAATCGAAAGGGGCGCTCAAGTTTTCCTGAGGACGTCCTTTCAGGACGTCCCGGCAAAGGGGTGGGGAAACCCATATTATCGAAACAAGATGGGCGTCCATCTTTCGTTTCAATAATACAGTCAGGGACGCCCAAATCTTAACATTTAGGTCGTCCCTAGAGATGGTCGTCCTTAGACTTGGTCGTTTCTGATTTTCGGCAATAGTGGAAACTAAGGACGCCTATCTCAGAAACGACCAAATGCAAGCCCTTTGGTCATGAGAGGAGCCAGCATTCATAGTGCACTGGTCCCCTTGACATGTCAGGACACCAACCGGGCACCCTAGGGGGCACTGCAGTGGACTTCAGAAAAAGCTCCCAGGTACATAGCTCCCTTACCTTGTATGCTGAGCCCCCCAAAACCCACTCCCCACAACTGTACACCACTACCATAGCCCTTATGGGTGAAGGGGGCACCTAGATGTGGGTACAGTGGGTTTCTGGTGGGTTTTGAGGGGCTCACATTTACCACCACAAGTGTAACAGGTGGGGAGGGGGTGGGACTGGGTCCGCCTGCCTGAAGTGCACTGCACCCACTAAAACTGCTCCAGGGACCTACATACTGCTGTCATGGAGCTGGGTATGATATTTGAGGCTGGCATAGAGGCTGGCAAAAATATTTTTTAAATTATTTTTTGAGGGTGGGAGGGGGTTAGTGACCACTGGGGAAGTAAGGGGAGGTCATCTCCGATTCCCTCCAGTGGTCATTTGGTCAGTTCGTGCACCTTTTTGTGGCTTGGTCGTAAGAAAAAAAGGACCAAGTAAAGTCGTCCAAGTGTTCGTCAGGGATGCCCTTTTTTTTCCCTTTATGGGTCAAGGACGCCCATGTATTAGGCATGCCCAAGTCCCGCCTTCGCTACGCTTCTGACACGCCCCCGGGAACTTTGGTCGTCCCCATGACAGAAAACAGTTGGGGATGCCCAAAATCGTCTTTTCATTATACCGATTTGGGTGACCCTGTGAGAAGGATGCCCATCTTACGATTTATGTTGAAAGATGGGTGTCCTTCTCTTTCGAAAATTTCTTACCTTTGTTGTCCGGTGATTTAATTTTTCTATTCATCTTATTCCCTGTCACTGGTTCTGTTCCTCTATCTCTGCTCTGAATTCTGTTTTTAGGACCTCCTCTCTGCTCACTATTTCTTTTCTCTCCGCCCCTCTTCTGCAGTTTTTCCTCTATAACATGTTTCACATTCAACTTTCTGCAATTTTTCTTCCTCCTTATAGGAGAGAGTAGCATGACATGATTAATCGAGTTAAAATTATTAGTGCAAGTTAAAAATCTTATCACGATTAATCACTATTAATTGAGTTAAATGAACAGCCCTGATTATTTTCATTAATGACTGTGTGTTAATCTTGACTTTAGTGCACAGTCATTTTTAAATATTACCATGGGAGCACTTACTGCCATCTTCTGTAGGCTGTAAGGGCTCAAACGGTATCCACATACTAACCTTCTAGTGTGTGGTAATATAGATGTGGTAATTAGTTAGTGCCGAGCAATTAACTCAGGAACACCCTCCCTCCACCCATTTATGCCCCTCAAACATACTACAGTTAGCGAGAAGTTAGAGTGCACACAACCCAAAACTAACATGGAATGCATTAGCATGCCCCGAAATAGACCTTTTTTTGTTGTTGTTGCATTTGATATGCACGAGCGTCTAATGCAGCAGCTTTGTAAAATGACCCCTAAGTTCGTATCTGAGGCAACGGAGGGTCACAGGGAGAAGCAGTGGGATTTGAGCCTGCCTTCCCTGCTCCTCCATGCCAATAGAGAATCATTAGCATGCAGCTAAGATCTAAATTAAAACTTAATACTGAAAAAACTAAATTTCTACTTTTGGACTACAGACCAGACCCCATGAAAAATCACATTTTTGTAGGAGGTAATCAATATCCATTGCAATCCAGTATAACATTATTGGGAGTTCATATTGATCAGACTTTGTCTTTCAACAGAATGCAAATGTTATGAAATCACACATTACTGATTTTGAATCTTTCAAATATTAGTTAATATAAGAAACAAAATGCAGAGGCATGATGCCTTTATAAGTCTGCTAGGGATCCAGCTCATCTGGATGTTTTCCCATAGACACAAATGGAGAAAAATCTTGTTGAATCAGAACCTGAAGAGATAATGAGAGCCATTGAAAAGCAGGAGGCAGCTAGGTTGAAAAATAATCAAACCTCAAAAAACAATCTGAAATTGCAATTGCATTATAGTTAACATATGGGAGAAAAAGACCTCAGAATCCTTAGCACAGATTCACATTGAAATACCTCAGCAGATCAGGCTGAACATTTCTTTCATTGGTCATAAAAAAACTCCCAGAGCTGCTGTAGGTTCAGTTCTCTTCTGTATTATGTTTAAACTGTCTCTTGTCCCTTCCCCTCTTACTCCCTTCCTCCTTCCCCTGAAACCCTCCTTTCTGATTTAGCCTCATTTGGATGAATGAATGTGACAGTTTCCTGTCAATGAATTTTAGTTCCTTTCCTCACTTCCTTTTATTGATTTTTTTTTTTAATTTGTATACCGCCCAGATCTATCCATTAGTTAAGGCACTATACAAAGTTTTCCAAAATAAATAAATGTGTTCAAATTCCTGCACATACAGGGAACGTCTCTGTATGATGCTGAACTTTAGGTGCAAGGCACAAAAATGGTGCAAAAACAACAGCTCTGTGTGAGGAGTGGCCTAGTGGTTAGGGTGGTGGACTTTGGTCCTGGGGAACTAAGTTCAATTCCTGGCACAGGCAGCTCCTTGTGACGCTGGGCAAGTCACTTAACCCTCCATTGCCTGCTGCATTGAGCCTGCCATGAGTGGGGAAAAAGTGCAGGATACGAATGTAGAAAAAAAAAAACACACTTAATAGCTAATTTAAGTCTTTCTGAGTGGATGTAGGCATGGGTAGGTCAGGAGCAATCCTTTAAAACGAGTGCAGCGTTATTTTTGGGATCTTGCCAGGTATTTGTGACCTGGATTGGCCACTGTTGGAAACAGGATGCTGGGCTCGATGGACCTTTGGTCTTTCCCAGTATGACAATCCTTATGTACTTATAGAATGGTGCAGATCCGTGTCCAGCTTCCGTGCCAGGATTTTGACCTGATTTCAGTTGGTGTAACTCCCTCCACATGCCCAAAGTTGAAGGCGGTTCCTAGTAATACAAGCTATTCTATAAAGTGCACTGATCCGGGAACACACATTATAGAATAACATTCAGCGTTGAATTTTGAGCACCGTTTGCTGAATCCAGCTCACTTTGTGTTTCTAATAAAAGTGTTGTTAAACCTTCATTTCAGGTCCAAACGTTTGTGAACATATAAATATATAAGTAGTGCTGGCTATAAAGACTGTTTCCAGTTCAAATGTTTTCTAGCTATATGATCAATACAGCGTGCAAAAACAGTTGACATGAAGCTAGGAAAACTTAACTTTAGACCCAACGAGACCACTTTTTCACCCCAAAAACATTCAGGTTTCTACAGGGTTATCAGCCCAACTCCTTTGTTTTCTTGAAATTTTTCATTGAACCAGAATATTTTCTATACAAAAAAAAAGCTTGTAATTAGCATCTTCATTATATCTATCTTTTTTTTGTTTGTTACATTTGTACCCCGCACTTTCCCACTCATGGCAGGCTCAATGCAGCTTACATAGGGCAATGGAGGGTTAAGTGACTTGCCAAAAAAGTCACAAGGAGCTGCCTGTGCCTGAAGTGGGAATCGAACTCAGTTCCTCAGGACCAAAGTCCACCACACTAACCACTAGGCCACTCTTCCACTAGGAGCATGCCATGTAGAAGCCTGCCCTTGCAGCCGCGCAGGCTTCTGTTTCTGTGAGTCTGACACACGTACGTGCAGGACGTCAGACTCACAGAAACAGAAGCCTGTGCGGCTGCAAGGGCAGGCTTCTACATGGAATACTGCTAGTGGAATAGCAACATTAACATTCCATGTAGAATCTCAAATAGTAGCAACAGAATCTCCAATAGTAGCAACATTCCATGTAGAATCTCCAATAGTATCTATTTTATTTTTGTTACATTTGTACCCCGCACTTTCCCACTCATGGCAGGCTCAATGTGGTAGGCAATGGAGGGTTAAGTGACTTGCCCAGAGTCACAAGGAGCTGCCTGTGCCGGGAATTGAACTCCGTTCCTCAGGACCAAAGTCCACCACCCTAACCACTAGGCCACTCCTCCACAATCTTATATCAGTTATATAAATATTTAAATAAATAATTAAAGACATCTTACTGTTCCCAGAAACCAGCTTCTCTTGTTTGTTCTACGCAATAAGCATAGCTTCTCTCTACGAAAGAAATGCCGTTGCCATTATGAATAGCCAGGGACTTCCTATGCTTTAACCCTTATAACCCTGAAGAAGCCTGAGTGCTGTCGGGTGAAAGTGACCTTGTTGAGTCTAAAGTTAAGTTTTCCTAGCTCCATGTCAGCTGTTTTTAGCACCCAGTATTAATTATATAATTAGCAAAGTTTTGAACTGGAAACAGTCTTTATAACCAGCACTGCTCATATATTTATATGTTCGGAAACGTTTGGAACTGGAATTAGAAGTTTGGACCTGGAACGAAGGTTTAAAAGCACATTTATTGGAAACACATGGAGGGGCATAATCGAACCGAGTGCCCAAGATTCCTGAGGGCGTCCTAGCAGGACGTATTATCGAAACAAGATTGGCGGCCATCTTTCATTTTGATAATATGGTCGGGGACATCCAAATCTCCACATTTAGGTCGACCTTAGAGATGGTCGTCCCTAGAGATGGTCGTCCCTGGTTTTCGGCGATAATGGAAACTGACGACGCCCATTTCATAAATGATCAAATCCAAGCCATTTGGTCGTGGGAGGAGCCAGCATTCATAGTGCACTGGTCCCCCTGACATGCCAGGACACCAACTGGGCACCCTAGGGGGCACCGCAGTGGACTTCAGAAAAGCTCCCAGGTGCATAGCTCCCTTACCTTGTGTGCTGAACCCCCCAAAACCCACTACCCACAACTGTACACCACTACCATAGCTCTTAGGGATGAAGGGGGGAACCTAGATGTGGGTACAGTGGGTTTGTGGTGGGTTTTTGAGGGCTCACATTTACCACCACAAGTTTAACAGGTAGGGGGGATTACCTGCCTGAACTGCACTGCAGTATCCACTAAAACTGCCCCAGAGACCTGCATACTGCTGTCATGAAGCTGGGTATGATATTTGAGGCTGGCAAAAAATATTTTAAATTTTTTTGAGGGTGGGAGGGGGTTAGTGAGCACTGGGGGAGCAAGGGGAGGTCATCCCCGATTCCCTCCGGTGATCATCTGGTCATTTAGGGCACATTTTTGTGGCTTGGTCGTAAAAAAAAAGGACCAAATAAAGTTGTCCAAGTGTTCATCAGGGACGTCCTTCTTTTTTCCATTATCGGATGAGGATGCCCATCTCTTAAGCACACCCCAGTCCCACCTTCGCTATGGTTCTGACACGCCCCCGTGAACTTTGGTCATCTCCGCGACGGAAAGCAGTTGAGGGTGTCCAAAATCGGCTTTCGATTATGCCGATTTGGGTGACCCTGGGAGAAGGACACCCATCTCCTGATTTGTGTCAAAAAATAGGCGCCCTTCTCTTTCGAAAATAAGACTGAAAGTGAACACAAAGGGGGGGGGGGGGGAAATGAAGGTTTAAAAGCACATTTATTGGAAACACAAAGTGAACACAAAGGGGGGGGGGGGGAATTCTATATATGACACCTAAAAAATTGGCACTGAAATCAGTGCTAAGCGTATTCTATAATTGGTGCATAGATTTAGGCGCCAATTATAGAATACGCTTAGTTGATATTTCAGCACCTAAATCTATGTGCATCCATTTATAACGATGAAAACGTGGCATAAATCCCAGCGTGTAGATTTAGGCACACTAGGCCATATTACTATTACTACTACTACTTAACATTTCTAGAGCGCTACTAGGGTTACGCAGCGCTGTACAAATTAACGAATAAGGACGGTCCCTACACAGAAGAGCTTACAATCTAAAGGACGAAACGTCAAGTTGGGGTAGTTGAGATTTCCTGAGAAGAGGTGTAGTGATTAGGTGCCGAAGGCGACATTGAAGAGGTGGGCTTTGAGCAATGATTTGAAGATGGGTAGGGAGGGGGCCCGGCGTATGGGCTCATGGAGTTTGTTCCAAGCATGGGGTGAGGCGAGGCAGAAAGGGCGAAGCCTAGAGTTGGCGATGGTGGAGAAGGGTACTGAAAGGAGGGATTTGTCTTGAGAGCGGAGGTTACGGGTAGGGACGTAAGGGGAGATGATGGTAGAGAGGTATTCTGTAACTAGGTACGTAAATTTCAGAATGCCCATGAAACACCCATTTTCCCGCCCATAACCATGCCCCTTTTTGCTTGCACGTGTTAGAAGTTTGGCGCACATCATTATAGAATACGCTTAGTGACTTGTGTGTCTAAAGTCTAATCAGTGCCGATTAGTGCTTATTATTGCTTATTAAGTGTTATCAGCACTCATTAGTTTGTTAAGATTGCTAAATTATACAAATTGTTATATAATCCGCACAGATGTCGACGTGGATCTCTAGGGGCGCTATTTAGAATCCGGGGGAAAATGTGTGCAGGAACTAGAACACATGAAAGATTACACAAAAATGACTCTGGAAGTTTTTTTTTTTACCACCAAAGAAAGAAACGCTCAGCCTAATCTGCTGCGTTATTTCAATGTTAATCTCTACAAAGGCTTCTGAGGTATTTTTCTCCCATCCATCTATATGTTGACTATAATGCAACTGCAATTTCAGATTGTTTTTTGAGGTCTGAGATAAAGGGAGCCCTCAGCTTAATTGCCTGAAGGACTGATAAAGAAATACACACAGTAGATCTGATTTATCACACCAGTTCTAGTACAGGATTAACAAAAATACGCAATATGCAATGAACATGCAAACTACTGTTCATTGTGAAAAAATCACTCTTCCTATCAGTGTCTGAGCAGTGATTGGCTCTGGTACTAGGGTGACTAAAAAAAAAACTCGCCGGAGGTCTGCATTGCGCAATCTCCTTCTTCTTCCCCTCTGCCTGACTTGATCTGAATTGACACCCCCCCCCCCATTACCTTTCCCTTGAAGTCTAGTAGCCCTTCTTTCCTGACCGAACTTTGTTTCCCCAACTAAATAAAAAAGCCCGAACATAGCCATGGCCATACGGTAAGATTGCTCTTACTGCGTGGCCATGCAAGGGGGAGCACTTACCACTACCCACTGAAGTGACGGTAAGGGCTCCCGCACTAACCCAGTAGTAACCGGATAACATGCAGCACTGCCCAATTACCACTGGGTTAGCACCACGCTAGAAATCACTTCCCTATTTTCCCTAGTACGGGAAGTGGCACGTACTGGGGCTGGAACCACCGCCAGCACCTGCGTTGGGCCAGCAGTAGTTCCAGATTAGTGTGTGGTAAACCTGCAGCGGGCTTTCCGCTGCTTTGTAAAAGGGCCCCCTTAAACTATTATGGGGTCCTTTTACTAAGCTACAGTAAGTGCTAGCGCTCACTTACCACATCTTAAAAGGACACTGTAAAATCCCAATGTATGTGCACAAACCACATACTAAAAAAACCTTTTCATTTCTCTTGGTCGGGGTGTGCTGAGCATTTTCCAACTGCAGTAAAAGTGGCCTTAGTTGCAGGAAAGACCCACATAAGGGAACACTAAGGCCACTTTTGACCACAGCTTAATAAAAAGACCCCTATGTGTTGGAATGCACCGTTAAAGTTATCTGGATTTCTTTTCTGGTTTAATTTTACTGATTATTGTACTGCAAAGTATTGACCTCACTATGTTCAATGAGTGCTCTAATTGTTAATTTTAATGAGATGCAAATGAGTTACACACATGATAAAGTATTCTCATTAAATTTTTAGTATTAATGCTGAAGTTAAGGTAAAAGGTTAGCTGCACCTCCTGGAAATGTACTTAATTTTTTTTTTTGCATTATTTTTTCACTATGCTAATTGATAATGTACTGTTTCGTATACATTTGCATTGTATTGTGCTCATTAGGATAGATTTTGTATTAACGGTAACACAGGCTACTTATCCCCCCTTTTTACAAAGCCATGCTAGCGGCTGCCACGTGGCAATGTCAACAAATTCTAGTAAGAGATAAATTAGGGTGTGCTCAGTTAATTCTACTGAGAAATGTATTTATTTTTTTTTAAATCAAGATGCAAAGAACGTAAGAAAGAAATTTTATGGCAGGGAAAATTAACAGTCAAAAGCAATGTGTATGACCCCTATGGATAAAGCAGTATATTTTTCCATGAGTGTTTTTATTGATGTGTATGAATAAGCTGATAATTGAGGGACATCTGTTTATATTTAGGGTCACAGTTTAGTCTTTCAGCCATATAACCAATTTGAACACATTAGATGCAACAACTACACACAGCAACCTAGAACTTATGAAGCAGCAGGCTACTAAGACATTTCTGCCTTTAGTGCTAATCACCAATGATGTGTGAAGTCATGAATGACAATTACAATCTTCTCATTAGACAAAATGACTATGCCAGTAGGCAGAATGATTAGCACACTGATGTTTGCAAAAGGACTTTGACTCCTCCCTGCCCTCTCTCCTTGGCAAATAGTCTGAGCAGTTCTGAAGGAATTTTCTGAGTATTTAAAAGTGAACTCATGTTTCATGGTATATTGAACCAGAAAAGCATTCTATGGGGAGAAAAGCATGCTATGGGGATAATTTTCAGATATTTGTGTATGTAAAAGAACATTTTTTAAAAAAATCTGAACTATATAAACGTAAATTTATAGACAGGAAACTGCTCTATTTAGACACCCGAAGGGTGCATGGTAGAAACTAACCGGCCAATATTCAGTGTTATTTAACCATCCAGGAATGAATATTAGTGCTTAGGGCCAGATTCTATATATATGGCACTTTAAAAATCTGCACGGAACAATTTCTGACTTAAGCGTATTCTATAAGCAGCACCTAGATTTAGGCACAGAATATAGAAGACTCAGTCGATATCCTAGCATTAAAAACTATGCACATCCATTTACACCAATGAAAATGTGGTATAAATCCCAGCATATAAATTTAGGTGCAGAGGGCCATATTCTATAATAATGCATTTACATTTTGGAACACCTATGAAACGCCCATTTCCCTGCCCATAACCATGTACCTTTGCTTGCCTGCATTAAAATTTAGGTGTAGTGCATTACAAAATACAATTAGGGAGTTGCTTGCGTAAATTCTAATTATTGCCAATCAGTGCTCATTATTGCTTAAGTGCTGTTAACAATGCTAATTGGCTTGTTAAGCCAAATAAGTTACGCACTTTGTTATAGAATACACTTGGATTTCAGCTCGGAATGCTAGGTGCACTATGTAGAATCCGGGGGTTAGCGCGTAGCAGCTAACTGGCTTATTGCGCAACATAACTGGCTTGCCACAAATATTCAGATCTTTGCTGGCTAAGTTTAGCAACCAAATTGGACCTCCTAAATAGCAATCCTCTCTGTGGCTGCTATAAACTTAACTGGCCAACACTAAATATTATCTTGGCCGATAAAGTTTATGCCTGACAAAAAAAATCCCTGGATATTCAATGCTGGTCACCAGAAATGGTCTGGTATTGAATATCTGAGCTCAGCAGTGATTGCGGTACTTAACAGGCCTGCCTCCTGCATGCTGAATTTTGGTTGATTATTCTATAATGGAATCTAGTTGCCTAGGTTCTGTTATAGAATACTACTACTACTACTACTATTTAGCATTTCTATAGCGCTACAAGGCATACGCAGCGCTGCACAAACAATTAATGTGAATGGGAAGGAAGAGAGGAGGGTAGGTGGAGGCGAGTAGTTACAAGTGGTTACGAGTCAAAGGCAATGTTAAAGAGGTGGGCTTTCAGTCTAGATTTAAAGGTGGCCAAGGATGGGGCAAGACGTAGGGGCTCAGGAAGTTTATTCCAGGCATATGGTGCAGCGAGACAGAAGGCGCAAAGTCTGGAGTTGGCAGTAGTGGAGAAGGGAACAGATAAGAAGGATTTATCCATGGAGCGGAGTGCACGGGAAGGGGTGTAGGGAAGGACGAGTGTGGAGAGATACTGGGGAGCAGCAGAGTGAGTACATTTATAGGTTAGTAGAAGAAGTTTGAACAGGATGCGAAAACGGATAGGGAGCCAGTGAAGGGTCTTGAGGAGAGGGGTAGTATGAGTAAAGCGACCCTGGCGGAAGATGAGATGGGCAGCAGAGTTTTGAACCGACTGGAGAGGGGAGAGGTGACTAAGTGGGAGGCCAGCAAGAAGCAGATTGCAGTATACTAGCATAACCATTCTCAATGTCACTAGACTTTATCCACCGAGTTCAATAATGATCGCTCAAATTTGGGTATGATCCTGAGATGCATGTGCATCTTAATTGGTTAATAAGCCAATTCATGGCAACAATCAGGCGCTAACAAACAATTATTGATGTTAATTGGCATCAATTAGGATTTGCGTTCATCTGGTTGTTTGTTATTCTATAACATTGGGTGCCCAAATCCGATAGCACGCATCCCAAAAGGGGACATGACCATGGGAGAGACATAGGTGGGGCAGGGGCATTCAGAAAATTTGCTCACAGTGTTATAGAATACCAACCAGGCATGAGTCCTGGCGCCCACATTTGGGCATGGGAATTGACGCTACATGCTGTTCTATAAAGGGCATTCATCCTGGAGCGACCTTTATAGAACACTGATTATTGAGTGCCATTTACTGAATTCTGCCCTAAGTGTTGACACTCACTGTATAGAACTGGTGTTTGTGTGCATGGTCCGAGTTCTTTTTGGAATTGTTTGCAACATATGGAGGAGCATTTTCAATATGACATCTAAATCCGACTTTGGATGTTTTGCTAAAAACATCCAAAATTCAAGTGGTAAATATGATGATTTTTGAAACAGAAAAACATATATATTTTCATTTTCGAAAATGACCATTTGCTAGAGAACCTTGAAAAATTGCATGGGCACTAAGGGCGATGTGAAACTAAAAATGAATGGGAACCCCTTCATTACTGGATCAGTGTGGATTGCAGCAATTTTAAAAACAACTAGACCAACGCTAGGAGAATTACAACTTTAAAATGGTGTTACTGATTTCTATCCAAAAGATCAAAGTCTAGGATCAGGAACCAAATATGGAGCAGAAATTAAGCTTGAAAAAAAGAACCACAAGTGGAGCAGGACATACCCATGGAGCAGGAATCAGGCATGAGACAGGAACTAAAAGTAGAGCAGGAACCAAATGTGAAGAAAGTAGAAAAGTACTTCCACTAAAGCAGTGCAAGGATCTGGGAATCTGGGATGGTAGTAGGTGTAGGACAGGACCATTAAAAATTGTTGAACCTACAAGGGGTGTCTAGCTGGGCTTCCTTATATACTGTCATTAATAAGACACACCTCTTGCTGGTCCAATGGGCTCTTCTAGAGGCAGGCTTTTTAATCTGCAAGTCTCTAATCCCTGATCTACAAGGCTGCAGGTTTTATTGCTAGGATGTTGTACAGATGGTCTTTATGTGTATATATCGACATTCTGATGCTGTTCAGCTTTCACAGTTGAAACACCAGCTTGCCTCAGCCACAGACAGGCTGGGCTGAGCTATGCCAGTAGCCCCTTGAAATATTTCTGAATAAGGGTGATGAAAGATTTAGAGGTCATATGTGTTAAAGATAATTTATTATTTTCATTCTTAAAAGCTAAGAAACATTGCTTTTGCTTTGGGTATCTTTCCATTTTTTTAAAAAAAATCTCCTCATCTTAGTTTGCTCTTCAGGGATTAGTTGAACCTATTCATTGACTGTATCAGGAGGGTGCTGTTAACAGTTTTTTTTGAAGATAACTAGCACAGCATGTCAAGGATTAGCTATGTCAATTATAGTGAGAGTGATTAAGTAGGTTGTTTAAAACTTCAAGAACTCACTTTGCCTCAGGTTTCACATAAAACCTAAAAGAAAAAGGACAGTTTTAATAGTTGTACTTTTATTCCTAATGATTTGAATTATTTAAAAAGAACACTCAGCGCTAATGCTGTTTAAAAAAAAAAAAAAATCACTGTACTATTTTCCTGATTTTGGGATTATAAAGAATCCAACATAAAATTATGTTATGGCTATCTTTACAGGCTCTGGGTGTTTCATTTTTAATTTCAGGATTGGACTAGATGTTACCTGGATGCTATCCGTGAAAAAACACAATTGCAAAGGGAAGCATTTTATAATGTCCTACTAAGGGACTTTTACCATGAATTGCTGACTCCCATGGTAGAGGACCAATGCTGTCTGCAAACCACGTTGCATGCAGCCTTAGTCTATCAGTAAGGGAGCATAGGGCTGCCAAGCCCTGGCCCAATGTTCCCAGGCAGCTGTGTAAATTTATGTAAATATTCACAATAGCTCCCCCCTCCAAAGCGGAATGTCCTTCTAGGGCACCTCCTCAAAAATCCCCCCTCCAGACTGAGCCCTGAACCATCAGCCCAACCTTACTAGCCCCCCCCCCCAGCAGTGGACCCCACCATGACCCCCAACATTTTTCAGAAAATCCACCAACTGCCAATAGTATTCTATCCCAGCCCTGTCCAAAATTAAACAGAGACAATAGCTAGATAAATTATCGTGGAGAAAAAAGACCTTAGAGATTCATCACTCACATGAAATCCCCACTGCACAACGTGCCATGGGTTAGTGCAGTCCCGATCATAGGTTAAAAAAAAAATACTCCACTATTCAGTGTCCAAAATTTCTTCTTTTATATTTTGTAAATCAACCTCCTTATTTTATAAAAATTATTTAGAACATGGACTGGAATACAGAATACCAAAAGGGTGAAAAACTCCTTACACTAATAGGAATGCGCTATAAATCTCTTATAAATCTTATATTTTTAGTTTAATATGTTTAGTAAGGTCCTTGAAAAACTCTCAACACCGTCGCTGTTTCACTTCAAGCTGCATTAGGAGAAAAGCCCTCTCTCTTCAACAACGCTTACAGCCATCTTGAATGTAAGCGTTCCTAAAGAGAGATGGCTTTTCTCCTGAAGCATCTTGAAAAGAAACAGGTCCACTGTTGAGAGTTTTTCATATACCTCACTAAGGGCCCCTTTTACTAAGCCGCGTAAGCATCTATGCGTGCCCAATGCACGCCAAAATGAACTTACTGCCCAACTACCGTGTGGCTCTTGAGGTAATTTCATTTTTGGCTCGCATCCTTACCACTAGGTCTATGGCTGGTGGTAAGGTCAGACACCCAAAATGGACGTGCAGCAATTTTGATTTTGCTGCATGTCCATTTTCTGGGAAAATTTTAAAAAGGCATTTTTGGTACATGCACTGAAAAGTATTTCAGCACGCACCCAAAATCCATGCCTACACTACCGCAAGCCACTTTTTATTGTGGTATTGTAAAAGGACCCTCTAGAAGTATTAAACTGTGATGACAACAATATGCTGTGGATGAGAGACAAGCATTATTGATTAATTGTATAAAACTTATAAGAGACTTTTTCTCTCCTTTAAGTATTCTGTTTTCCAGTCCATGTTCTATAGTAATTTAGGGCCCCTTTTACAAAGTTGCAGTAAGAGGAATCCTGCACTAGCATTGGCACGTAGATTTGCCATGCATCGAGGTCCCCTTTTACTGCAGCAGGTAAAAGCTTGGATTTTTTAAAAAGGAAAATGACCCTGCGGTAAGTGAACCACTTGTCGTGTGTCCATTTCCTGGGGGAGCCCTTACCTCACCCCTTTAGGAGGCATTAAGGGTTCCTGCACTACCCTGGTGGTAACCAGGCAGCATGCAGTACTGCCCAATTACTGCTGGGTATGCCCCCAGTGCTAGAAAATGCAAATACATTTTCTAGCACTGGAGTTGGTGCATGGAAGAGGCCGGGACCACAGCCGGGCTCTTGCCTAAATCTGGGGACCCCTTTACAGTTTTGCCATTAACGAAACTGCTTCTAGGAGTCAAGTGGCCATTTTGTGGCTGGACCAACAGACAGGAGTAAGTGGGCATCACTTCTAGACCACCAAGCAGCTTACAGAGGTGGGGATGGGTAGGGGAGCTTCTTCCTTATGCACCATCTTTGAGGGAAGGGGGATCAGGACTAGGAGGGATTGGGACCAGGGGAGGGGTGGATTGAAGAGGCAGAGGCACCTACACAAACTTATGAATGTCCCAGCTGAATTTTGGCCAGGGCAGTTGAAATTAGCCCAATATATTAAATGACTGTGCCTGGAAATGGCCTGGCATTGAATATCCAGGGCTAATTATGCTCATGGTAGTCAGCATTTAAAAACTTGCTGACTGCCAATGGCTGAATATTGACCAGATACTTTACAGATTTCTATTTCACAATACACTTGCAGGACCCCTAACTGGAACACTTCAGGGCACAGAAGTAAAAACTCCCTACAATGTTTCTGAGTCTTTATAGTAATATCAGGAAGCATCCTGACCTGTCATTAAAATTGCTCTTAGTACCCGAGGATTGGAAGGTGGCCAATGTAATGTCAATTTTTTAAAAGATTTCCAAGGGTGACCTGGGAAACTACAAGCCAATGAACCTTTATAAAGAACAAAATTACTGAACATATAGGCAAACATGGTTTAATGGGACAGAGGCAATATGGATTCAGCCAAGGGAAGTTTTGGGCCCCCAAATTGGATTCAGGCCCCCTTAGCTCTGCTGGTTTGGCTGGCAGGGGTCCCCAAACCCCATCAGCAGAAGTCTTCCTTTAGCACTGTTTGCAGCTGCACTGCTTGCCCTGCTTCCCTACCCACCCCGTGCACATGCTCAGTTTTAGTGAAATTGAGCATGCACAAGGTTTTGCACTTGTTCAATTTCATTAAAACTAAGCATGCTTATTGTGGGGAGAAGCAGAACAGGCAGCACGGTGGCTAACAGCACTGGAGGAGGGCTTCTGCTGGCAGGGCTTAGGGAAACCCGCCAGCCCAGGTATGTGGGGTTGCGGTGGGTGGCAGAGAGCAGAGGGGAGATGGGGCAAAATGCCCCCCCCCATTTTGGGCTCACCCTCCCCCCCCCCCAAAAAAAACAAACAAACAAACAATGAGGTCTGGCTAGGTGCCTACATGGTACTCTCCTGCATCAAGGGTGTATGCAAAGCAATTGAAGTCTTTCACACATATAAAATCTTGAAATAATGCTGTCTCCCACATATATTCAAAGATGTAGGTTTTCTGACTTTCAGCAATATAATCATAAATTTTCAAGCAATATAATCTTAAATATGACAGTTATTTTTTTCTTTTATGTATCAAATCTGACCCAATTTGTTTTTTTGTTTTCTACTTTTTTGGTGGCCTAATGTGCTTTGTTGTTGCTTTGAAGTTCAGATAAGTACATTTCAGTGGCTATTACAGATGAGTGACTGTTTCACTTGTAAGATGCAAACAGCAGTGTTGTTCAAAGTATTAGATCAAAGTACTTAAGTACAAGTAAAAATTAACGTAAAATTACAATGAAGAGCACATCTAAAAAATTACTTATGTGAAAATAAAAGTAAGCTATTGCCTAATATAATGCTTTTTGAGTAAAAAGTAACAGTACCATAACTACAATGGTGCAACTAATGTTAACGTTTTTATCCCAACATTTTTATTGATCTACAATTCAATCCACTTTGCTTTTAGTAAAACTAAATTTTGAAAATTACTGTCACTCATGCGAGTGCACTTGTGAGTCATGAATCCAGCATGGGCAAAAAGGTGTTTAACAATTGCATTAGCAGGAAGTGAATTTTCAGTCTTATAAAAAGTTCTTTCAAATCAAGCCAGGCTGTTAAAAAGCCAATAATTGGCACTATGTGGCTCGTTATTCTATTAGACTGTGCATACAAACCGGGGGGGGGGGGGGGGGGGGGGGGGGGGGGAGGGGGGATGCCTAAGGGCCCTGTTTACTAAGCAGCGTTAGAGGCGCGTTAACATTTTTAATGTGCGTTAACCATATACTCACATTAACCATGTACTTGCCTACAATATCCCTATAGGCGCATACATGGTTAGCATGCGTGATAAGTGTAGGCACACTAAAAACACTAACATACCTTAGTCAACGGGGCCCCTAAATGTGTGCAATCAATTTTTGTCGACCTTTATAGAATCAGAGGGATAATGTATATGTTGCTAGGGTAAATCTAAGTAAAACAGGAAATCTACATAAATATTATCTAAAAGTTTAGGAAAAAAACTCTAAGGCCTATAGAATATTTGCTTATGATCTTTCAGTTATATCTGCTACAGCTATTATTATTCTTTATACTGATATTTTATTTTGGTGATCTTGTAATATGCTTTTATAGGATTTGAATGATTCTATTTTAAACTAATAGTGAACACTAAAATGAATGGCTATAGAGTCAGAAACACGGCCATTTTTCACATATATTCTTATTTATGGAGGGTTTGGTTCACACAATATTGTTTTGAAATATAGCAACAGACGGCAAAATGAAATTCAACATGGTCCATCTCGTCTTCCCAATAAGGTGACTGGCCTCACTTGTGCCACTCCTTGCAGAACGTGTGGGTTACCTTCTCGGCAGGGCCGGTCTTAGGCAGAGGCGACCAAGGCGGCCGCATAGGGCCCCGTGCAGCTCGTCTCAACTCTGCCTTTCTGACCGACCCTCGCTCGGACCGCATCATGATTTGATCCCGCTCGGCTGCTCCACTTCCGCGGGAAGGGAAAAGCTGGAGCCTGGTCGTAGGTGAGCCATCGCCATCGCTGGTGCCTGGTGCGAGTGAGAGTCGACTTAAAATAAAATAAAGTGAAGTGGAGCTGGTCAGCTGGAGCAAGTTTGTGCCACTGCCTCCTGCACTGCCATTCAAAGGCAAGCCAGGTATGATGATTATTAGCTTTTCTATAAGGTGGATAATAAAACCATGGAACCAAGATAATATGCTACCAGACAGTGATACCTAATTCATTTAACCTAAATAATAAAATCCTGTGGTCGACTAAATTGAATGCATGGGATAGATTGCATTGTATAACAATCGCATTTTGACCTAGACTTAATAAAGATTTACCCTGTGCAACTATTTTCTGTACTATAATTTTTCCAGATCAAGCAATTTAACAATATACCCTGCCATTATTTTCACCAATAAGGGAATAGATGCAATTGGACAGTAATTAGCAAATTTTCCTTGGGGTTTTTAGGAGTAGGAGTTAAAACAATAATAGTAATGTGATTGAAAAACTTCATTAGTTAAACAGTTGTATAGCCATGCTGTCAATCTGGAAACCATAGTCTTGTTCATGTGTTGTTCATAATATATGCAGAACAGCTATCCAGGCTATAGCTTTTCTTGATAAATCTAGTATCCTTCATATTCATAGGCATAAAGCCCTCCCAAAAAGTCAGTTGGTAGGTATATCACATAATACTTGTGACATCTCTAAATCCATGTCATGGTCTGCAGGTCCATTTACACAAAGCTGAGTTCTGATTTTAGCCACCTTTTGATTAAAAAAAAAACTGCACTAATGCTGGGGGGGGGGGGGGGGTTCATGATAGCATTGTGCTTATTATTACAATCAGTTTTTTTTGTACAAGTTTAGCTTCATTTGTCTTTATTTGAAATTTCATAAATACAAAAATTTCTAAAAATGGAATAATCTTTTCAATGGGGTGGAGCTATGGTGGGGCGGGGTTAGGGTGGGTGGGGCTAGGGTGGGGCGGGGTTAGGATGGGGCCCCACCAAATTGGTCTGCATAGGGCCCCGCAATTGCTAAGACCGGCCCTGCTTCTCGGTCTGTCACTCCATGCCGGTTACACTCTTCTATGTCTTTTTTAAAGTGTGAAAGTCATTTAGGGGTACTTTTATGAAGGCCTGCTAAAAGGTGGCTGGCAGTAGTAGTAGTGTGTGGGTTTCCTGTGCACTTTGGCCACCTTTTACTGCATCTACAAAAAAGCCATTGTTACTGGCCAGGTGCTAAGTTCCAAATTAGCCCCTGGCTATTTACTGCATGAGCCCTTACTGCCTGTTTAATAGGAGGGTGGAGGAGTGGCCTAATGGTTAGTGCATGCAGCAGGCTTTGATCCTGGCAACCTGGGTTCAATTCCCACTGCAGCTCCTTGTGACCTTGGGCAAGTCACTTAACCCTCCATTGCCCCAGGTACAAAAACTTAGATTTGTGAACACTCTAGGGACCAGGGGCATAGCCAGACATCCAATTTTGGGTGGGCCTGAGCCTAAGATGGGTGGGCAGAAGAACTCCACCCTGTCCCACAAGTGATTTTGTCTCTCCTTCTCTCACCTGCATGCCATATGGTCTCTCAAACATCCCCCCTCCCCTGCATACCTTTTAAGTAGCAGTTTTTCACCAGCAGAGAGCAGCAACTAATACACATAGCTCATGTTGGTCCCACAGCCTTCCTTCTGATGCAACTTCCTGTTTCCACATAAGCGGGAATACATCAGAGGGAAGGCTGTGTGGCCAGTTGCTGCAGGTGAAGGTTTGCTATTTACAAGGTATGCAGGAGGGACAGTTGGGAGTTTTTGGCTGGTGGGGCTTTGGGATCCCTGTTAGCCACATCATAGGTTTGCTGCTACTGGGTGGGCCTGGGCCCACCCTTGGCTACGCCACTGCCAGGGACAGAGAAAAAAGTACCTGCATATTTATTTATTTATTGCATTTGTATCCCACATTTTCCCACCTTTTTGCGGGCTCAGTGTGGCTTACAATAGGATATGAATAATAGAAATATAATGTGTACAGTGCTAAGTATATCTAGTAGCACTATAGAAATGATTAGCAGAGTCATGGAATCGGAGGTAGGGTATTATTATGGATTAAGAACTGGTTGAAAGATAGGAAGCAGAGAGTAGGATTGCGTGGCCAGTATTCTCAGTGGAGGAGGGTAGTTAGTGGGGTCCCGCAGGGGTCTGTGCTGGGTCCGTTGCTTTTTAATGTATTTATAAATGACCTAGAGATGGGAATAACTAGTGAGGTAATTAAATTCGCCGATGACACAAAATTATTCAGGGTCGTCAAGTCGCAGGAGGAATGTGAACGATTACAGGAGGACCTTGCGAGACTGGGAGAATGGGCGTGCAAGTGGCAGATGAAGTTCAATGTTGACAAGTGCAAAGTGATGCATGTGGGTAAGAGGAACCCGAATTATAGCTACGTCTTGCAAGGTTCCGCGTTAGGAGTTACGGATCAAGAAAGGGATCTGGGTGTCGTCGTCGATGATACGCTGAAACCTTCTGCTCAGTGTGCTGCTGCGGCTAGGAAAGCGAATAGAATGTTGGGTGTTATTAGGAAGGGTATGGAGTCCAGGTGTGCGGATGTTATAATGCCGTTGTATCGCTCCATGGTGCGACCGCACCTGGAGTATTGTGTTCAGTACTGGTCTCCGTATCTCAAAAAAGATATAGTAGAATTGGAAAAGGTACAGCGAAGGGCGACGAAAATGATAGTGGGGATGGGACGACTTTCCTATGAAGAGAGGCTGAGAAGGCTAGGGCTTTTCAGCTTGGAGAAGAGACGGCTGAGGGGAGATATGATAGAAGTGTATAAAATAATGAGTGGAATGGATCGGGTGGATGTGAAGCGACTGTTCACGCTATCCAAAAATACTAGGACTAGAGGGCATGAGTTGAAGCTACAGTGTGGTAAATTTAAAACGAATCGGAGAAAATTTTTCTTCACCCAACGTGTAATTAGACTCTGGAATTCGTTGCCGGAGAACGTGGTACGGGCGGTTAGCTTGACGGAGTTTAAAAAGGGGTTAGATAGATTCCTAAAGGACAAGTCCATAGACCGCTATTAAATGGACTTGGAAAAATTCCGCATTTTTAGGTATAACTTGTCTGGAATGTTTTTACGTTTGGGGAGCGTGCCAGGTGCCCTTGACCTGGATTGGCCACTGTCGGTGACAGGATGCTGGGCTAGATGGACCTTTGGTCTTTCCAAGTATGGCACTACTTATGTACTTATGTACTTATGTGATAACTCAGCAGTAATGGGACAGCGTGCAGCAATATGGGTGCACTGTTGATTACCACTGGGAACACCCCACACTGTAGAAAATAAAAAATTATGTTCTACCATGGGAAACGGCACATGCCAAACTCAGAACCAGCACTGGGCACCTGGGCACTACCCACATGGTAGCCCCATTGCACCTCAGTAAAAGGGCCCCCAAATTGTTTTAATCCTATTCTCTTACTATATAGGAATCCTCTGTGTTTATCCCATATCTGTTTGAATTCCCCCACTTTCTTTTATATATTTATGTATTTATATTCTGCCTAAACACTAGTCAGATGACAATAAAACATCCATAAAAACTTTACACATACTTTTTTGGGGGAGAGCATTCTAGGCATCCACTGCCCTTTCCATGAAATGCCTGCAATTCAGAGCACACAGTGAGAAATATTTTGGTTCTGGCAAAGAGCTATTTCTGTAAGTTAACATACCAGAAATTAGCTATCAACATGTTAAATGGAGGTGTTAATGAATGTTAATGGTAATGCATGCACTGAAAAAGCAGACCACAGCAAGCTAGCTAACTCTGCTGTCAAGTGCTGTTCGGAAAATTCTAGGCACCTGCAGGTGGGAAATTTTCAATGACTCATTTCTTTTTGTTGTTGTTTTTCTTTTGAGTTCGTTTTATTTTAGCTTACTATTTTATTTAGCCTTTACTAATATAAAATACTACAAAACAGAAGCAAATCACCTCGCACTATTCAAATACAAACAAAGCAAGGTGTCTAAAGCAGTGACCATTGTGCAAAAATCACAC
The DNA here is from genome assembly GCF_901765095.1 of Microcaecilia unicolor. Lineage (NCBI taxonomy): Eukaryota > Metazoa > Chordata > Amphibia > Gymnophiona > Siphonopidae > Microcaecilia > Microcaecilia unicolor. Next base: position 54,951,005 of record NC_044032.1, read on the forward strand.
CGACAGCACAATAATTCACACATTTGAAAATAGATAATGCAATTTTATCAAAAAGCCATATAAAATAAATAACAATAAATAGAGTGTATTTATTGCAATAAACAATAAATCAATGAGGGTTCCTTTTACGAAGTTGCGGGAAAAGGGGGGTCTGTACTGGCATCGGCACATTGTTTTGTTTTTGTTTGCTTTGTTTAGCGTATGAGATTGCTTTGCATACACTGCCTCCATTGTATGCAAATCTCTTTCATGCATATTCATTATAGATATCCTGAAAACCTGTCTGGGAAGGGATACTCCAGGTCCAGCTTGGGAAATGCTGTGCTAGGGTTTGCTACACTAAAAGAAAAGGCAACATTTCAAGGAATCTACAAAATGGACTATTCATATAACTAAGCTGAAACCTACCAGAAACAGACATTTTTTTTCCATGATAAGATGATTAAAAATCATGCAAAACCTCCAGTCTGCACATAAATATAAAACAAGCAAGCACACTGCATAGCTCTGTTAAGTACAACTGATTAAAAAACAAAAACATTAAGTGAATCCATTTCTGTGACCTAAACCACATATTTAATTCTGTTAAAGTATAATACTTTAGACTGAAACATCATTTTGCAAGAGCTGTAGCATAAAAGTGAAAAAAGTGGCCATTAAGCTTCCTTTTATGACCTATGTTTCCTCCTTTTGACAGTCAATTTAGGTTTAAGAGAATGTGGCTGAGAGATATGACACTACCATTCAGCTTTTTGGGGCTTGTGAAATGAAATTCCAAGATTTGGATCTCTCTGGTAGCTGCATGACTATGCTCTAAAATACAAAGAAAAGAAAATCAGTCCTGGAATTGCCTACTAAGGGAGGGGGGAACTAATCCTGCAATAAGAGTTTATTACTTTGGAAGTACAAACTCAAATGTCTGAGATAAAGCACAAACATACAGAAATGTGCTATGTATATGTTTAAAAAAAATACCAGTAGTTCTTTTACAGCTCTGTATAGGAATATGTGGGAGTGATTCCTTTAAGTAACAACTTGCCTGAGTGAAAAACTGATGAATTCCAAGACACACTTGGAACAATTGCTGATTTACCCTTCACTGCTGTTCTATTGTTATCAGATTTTTAGAAATTTGTTACACGCGGAGAGGCATTTTTGATATGACATCCAAGTCAGACTTTGGACGTTTTGCGTTAAACGTCCCAAATCCAAGTACAAACCATGACCGTGTTTGAAACCGCAAAATGTGTGTGTGTGTGTTTTTTAAAATACTGTTTGTAATAATGTTTTGTGCTTTGTGCATTTATCTTTTTAGGCCATTTTTGAATGTAAAAAATGCACATGATAAACACACAAATTCAAGCCATTGAGATGTAAGAGGGGGTCAACATTTTTAGTAGACTGGTCCGCCAGACATCCCAGGAGAGCAATGGGGCATCCTAGGGTGCACTGCTGTGGACTTCTTATAATTGCTCCCATCTAGTCCAGTATCCAGTTTTCCAAACAGTGGCCAAGCCAGGTCACAAGTACCAGCAGAAACCCAAATCTTGGCAACACTCCATATTACGCAGACAAAGTCACAATATACATCCCTTACAAGCATGATCTATCAGAAATCACCAGAGAAATCAAACTCAGCCTGAACACCATGACCTCATGGGCGAATGCATTTCAGCTAAAACTTAACACAGAAAAAACACACAGCCTCATCCTCTCGTCCCAATATAACATGAACAAACCCACCAACATAACCACTCCAGATTACACCCTCCCTATCTCAGACAGCCTGAAAATTCTCGGAGTTACAATCGACCGAAACCTCACACTAGAGAGTCAAGTGAAAGCTACAGCAAAGAAAATGTTCCACTCAATGTGGAAGCTCAAACGAGTGAAACCGTTTTTACCGAGGAAAATATTCCGTAACTTGGTATAATCCATGGTGGTACTAAGCCACTTGGACTACTCCAATGGAATCTATGCGGGATGCAAAGAACAAATCATAAAGAAACTCCGGACAGCACAAAACACAGCAGCCAGGCTTATATATGGAAAAACGAGATTCAAAAGTGCCAAACCACTACGAGAAAAACTACACTGGCTCCCTATCAAAGAACGTATTGAATTCAAAATCTGCACCCTGGTTCACAAAATCATCTACGGAGAAGCCCCGGTATACATGACTGACCTTATAGACCTACCAACCAGAAACACATTGAGATCAACAAGAACATATCTAAATCTCCATCACTCAAGCTGCAAAGGACTCAAATACAAATCAACCTATGCATCCAGCTTCTCTTATATAAGCACACAAGTATGGAACGTATTACCAAGCATCATGAAAACAACATGTGGAGGGGCATAATTGAACAAAAACGTCTATCTCCATGGGCGTTTATCTCCGAGAACGGGTCCGTGAAGGGGCGGACTGAACCGTATTTTCGAAAAAAATAGACGTCCATGTTTTATTCGACAATTTGTGAGCTGGGCATTTTTGTTTTTCAGCGATAATGGAAAATGAAAGCGCCCAGCTCAAAAACGAATAAATCCAAGGCATTTGTTCATGGGAGGGGCCAGGATTCGTAGTGCACTGGTCCCCCTCACATGCCAGGACACCAACCGGGCACCCTAGGGGGCACTTTTACAAAAAAAAAAAAAAAAAAGGTAAAAGAGCTCCCAGGTGCATAGCACCCTTCCCTTGTGTGTTGAGACCCCCAAATCCCCCTCAAAACCCACCGCCCACAAGTCTACACCATTACTATAGCCCTAAGGGGTGAAGGGGGGCACCTACATGTGGGTACAGTGGGTTTGGGGGGTTGGACGACTAATAAGCATTAAGCAGCACAATTGTAACAGGTAGGGGAGGGATGGGCCTGGGTCCACCTGCCTGAAGTCCACTGCACCCCCTAATAACTGCTCAAGTGACCTGCATACTGCTGCCAGGGAGGTGGGTATGACATTTGAGGGTGAAAGTATACAGTTGTGAAACGGCATATTTTGTGGTGGGAGGGGGTTTGTGACCACTGGGGGAGTCAGGGGAGGTTATCCCCGATTCCCTCCAGTGGTTATCTGGTCATTTAGGGCACTTTTTGGGGCCTTATTCGTGGAAAAACAGGGTCCAGGAAAAGTGCCCTAAATTCTCGCTAAAAACGCATATTTTTTTCCCATTATCGGCGAAAGGCGCCCATCTCTGATCGGCCGATAACCAAGCCCCAGTTCTACCTTCACCACGCCTTTGACACGCCCCCGTCAACTTTGTACGCTTCCGCGATGGAGTGCAGTTGAAAATGTCCAAGTTTGGCTTTCTATTATACCGCGTTATTCGTTTTTGGGAGATAAATGCCTATCTCCCGATTTAGGTCTCAATATAGGCATTTTTGTCTTTCGATTATAAGCTGGATGACCACCTAAAGTTCCGGAAACTACTAAAAAGTAACCTGTTCAAAAAGGCATACCCTAACGACCCAACTTAAATGCCTTAACCCGGCGGCATGACGAAACCAAAGCTAGAACTGGACATAATTGAACTCTCCCTCCTTACGATTCCAAAAGTGTCTATCACACATTAACCTTTACTCTATCACAACCTCAATCTGTATTTGTTCAAACCGATACTGGTGATCGCCTCTACGGTACTATATAAGCCACATTGAGCCTGCAAATAGGTGGGAAAATGTGGGATAGAAATGTAATAAATAAATAAATAACAAATACCAGGGCAAACAGTTGCTTCCCATGTCTGTCTCAATAGCAGACTATGGACTTTTCCTCCAGGAATTTTTCCAAACCTTTTTTTAAACCCAGATACACTAACCGCTGTTACCACATCCTCCGGCAAACAGTTCCAGATCTTAACTATTCGTTGAGTGAAAAAAATATTTCCTCCTATTTTTTTTAATGTATTTCCCTGTAATTTCCTTGAATGATCCCTAGTCTTTGTACTTTTGGAATGAGTAAAATATTTTGTCTGCTGAACCCTCAGAAACTCATTCAAATCCCACTACTCCCAACTGTACACCACCACAATAGCCCTTATGGGTGAAGGGGGCACCTATATGTGGGTACAGTGGATTTCTGGTGAGTTTTGGAATGGAATTCTGGTGAGTTCTGGAGGGCTCACAGTTTCCACCACAAGTGTAACAGGTAGGGGGAGGTATGGGCTTGAGGACAGTGAGTGGGGGTGGACGGGGATATATATATATAATATATATATATATAATATTATATTACATTTGTACCCCACGCTTTTCCACTTATGGCAGGCTAAATGCAGCTTACATATTATATACAGGTACTTATTTGTACCTGGGGCAATGGAGGGTTAAGTGACTTGCCCAGAGTCACAAGGAGCTGCCTGTGCCTGCAGTGGGAATCGAACCCAGTTCCCCAGGACCAAAGTCCACCACTCTAACCACTAGGCCACTCCAGAGGAAGGGGTAGTTATGACTTGGGGGGGGGGGGCTAAAGGGGGTGGGCAAGGAGCTAAGATGGTGAGACACAGAGGAGGCAGGTCATAGAAAGTCAGGAGGACAAGGTTCAGACTAGGGCAAACAGACAAACAGTAACAGAGCACTCAACAACTCTCAATTTTCTCTCAAACTAGCAATACCTCCACTCTCCAACTCCACAAATTTGTAAATGGGTCTAAAGACAGCTTTGATCTTACCCATAGGCGGTCGGTGGCCCAACTGTTTGGGGAGGCCAAAGGGGGTGGGGTCAGGGGTGGAGCCAGGGGCGGAGCTTATATACATAATTGTCTGATAACACACAGAAAAAATAAATAAATAAAAATAAAATAATCACAATTAATACCTTTTATTAAATTTAGATATTAGATATGTATCATATGTCAAAGAATAAAGTGGTTGCTCAAAGCATATTCTAAGCACAATCGCTCAACTGCAAAACACTATGCACAACTTTGTGCAAAAACACACTCAGAACCTTACTGTACCATAAATATTACACTGGGCAGAATCTAATACACCAATATACCACCCATACGGAAAATGCAGACCGTCAACAATATGAAACAAGGGATCATATCATCACAATTCTCATGTAGAGCCAGAAAACACCCTAATTAATGTGGGATAAAATGCCATAAATAAGTAAATAAATATAAACTTTTAATGTTGAGCACCTGATTCTTAAAGTGGACATATTCCAAACACTATAATGAAAATAAAATGATCTTTTCTACCTTTGTTGTCTGGTGAGTTTTTCTGATCATGCTGGCCCAGTATGATTCTGCTGCTATCTGTCCTCAGTGCAGATCAGGAAGTCATCCTCGTTAAATATCTCCTTGGCAATCCAGGACACCTCCAGCCAACCTCCCCTCCCCCGCTCTCCCAGCAGTAAGGTAAACAAACCATAAACCAATTTCTACAACTGGACAAGGCTAGATGGCTTTCACTGCAGCTCCTGCTGTGAGGATGGAGGTAAATCAACAATTTAAACCCCTCAGAGCACAGCAGGGGAGGCTTAGCCAGTCCAAGCCTCTTATACCGGGCGCCTATGCTCTTACCCCAGACACTTTTATATCAGGTCTAATTCTGTACATTTTTTTTCCCGCTGCTTGAAAAATGTTTTGCTATCCGTCATGGGCAGGAGATGTTCATTCTATAACACGCCTCCAAAGCGCCCCCTCTGAATACATCTTCATCTAAACGTACTAGCCACTTAGACCGTTTTTTTTTTTTCATTTTCTTTGATTATGCATTAAATGTTTTTCTCCAAGAAATATGTCCATGTGCCTTTTAGGACACTTTTTAGATTTTTTTCTTTCAAAAATGTGCCCATTAGTAACACAGTAATTTATGACAGAGAAAGATGTCTATATGGGCCAAAGAACAATGTCACAACGAAGGAGACAAAATGGATGATGTCAAGAAACTTCTACTGGACTCAAAAAAGTTCACAGCAAAAGTTTATTAATAAATCCTGGACTCGACACGAGTCATGTTTTGGTCACTCTGGCCTGCCTCAGGAGTCCCTGTATATTATTGCTATAATGATTCCTTACAGAAGAAACGTTGCAGAAGAAACAGTCTTCTCAAAGTGTACAGCTGAAAAAGGCTATGAATAACCTTGTCTTAAGGATGAACAAGGAGATTGCTTATTCCTAGTCTTTTTCAGCTGTACACTTTGAGAAAACCGTTTCTTCTGCAAGGAATCATTATAGCAATAATATACAGGGACTTCTGAGGCAGGCCAGAGTTGCTGAAACACGACTCGTGTTGAGTCCTGGATTTATTAATAAACTTTTGCTGTGAACTTTTTTGAGTCCAGTAGACGTTTCTTGACATCATCCATTTTGTCTCCTTCGCTGTGACATTGTTCTTTGGTTTGACCGGTGCAAAGGTTTGTTTTCTTCTGAGTTTGTCAGTCTATATGGGCCATCCAGTCTGCCCAACAAGATAAACTCGTAGCATAAGATATGATGTGATACTACATATGTATATTTGATCTTGATTCATCCTTGCCATTTTCAGGGCACAAACTGTAGAAGACTGCCTGGCACTGGCATTGTTCTCCAATTTCTGAAGTTGTCATTGAAGCCCCACTCTAGCCCTTCCAAATCTGTCCAGCCATGGTCAGGGCACAGACCATAGAAGTCTGCCCAGCACTGGCCTATCTATCCAGGCACGGTCAGGGCACAGACCATAGAAGCCAGCCTGGCACTGGTCTTGTTCTCCAGACGCTGAAGCTGGAGAACAAGGCCAGTGCTGGTAAACATCCTTTCTTGCTCAGAGTTTACCACAATTATAATGAGGATCAATCAATCAAATATTCAACCTTCCCTCCCTCCTCATAGATAAAACACTGGCCCCTGCTCCAGGTTGTGCAACAGGCAGAGTAATGGGCATTCCCACTTTGGCTGTACCCTCTTTCAATAGCATGCCCATTGCCATTCATTGGTCTGGGATCAGGAGGTACCAGCTGAAAAGTAGACTTAACTGTATCTCGGTGGCAGATGAGTAGTTCAGATTTCTCCCACCACCTCCAGATTTAGTAATAAGAGCAGGTAGGTGCTTATGAATTATGAGGGTAATTCTATAAGATGCAAATAGCAAGAAGGTGCACGTGGTTGGTATTCTAATCATTTATATGAAGAATGTGTAAATGACCTCATACAGAATTCCTATGTGTATATGTGTAAATGACCTCTTATAGAATTCTGATGATTGGAAAAGTATGCACCATGATTTGATAGCACCTATTTTGCTGGTGGGCATGTGCAGAACTTAGGCAGAGCATAGGCAAGGTGCACAAATACACGTGTAAAAATATAGAATACTATAATGTATGCATGTTCTAACCAACATTTACACCAGATATAGCACATTCAACCACCTGTGCTAGTATTCTATAAAGAAAGTAGGTGCCTATTTTTCATTACAGAATAGGCTTAACATAGGCACCATTAACCAGTGTCTATTACAACATTACTCTCTAGCTCCCGTCCTCAAGAGAAATGACAGCTTGTACTGGAATGGAAATTATACCTGCAACATTTATTTCTCATGTCTTGAAGACATTGAGATGATTTTGCAATACTACTAGTTTTCTCATTCCTACAAACTGGAAAAATCCTAGATAAATATGGTCCATTATGTTATACTGTACATGGGAAGGGTTATTTTGAGGGTTATCATGCACTTTGAAGGTGCTGTACCTGGAATTCTACAGTCAGTTGTTAAAGGGACACCTGCTATGTTGTCCTTTAAAATACACTTAACACCAGTGGCATGGAGATGTACAGGTCAAAACTGAATTTTCAGAAGAATCCGCAATACAATGGAGAACTCGAACGCCCCAAGGGAGAACACAAGTGCAAGTAAAAGTCGGATGTTTGACCACGGAAAAACAAATCCTGATGATCTTGGAAATGCTTATTTATTTGTTTAAAAATACTCGACACAACTGTTGTGTTCACAAGCTGCGTTTAATCAAAGGTCTTTTTAAAGACCATTTTGTCTACAGACCATTATATTGTTGGTTATCCTTAGCACAGATCAGCTATTCTTTTAGGTGTCTAAGACTCCTGATGCAGGCCTGACGGCCGAAACACAGCAGTGGTGTCGAGTCTTTTTTAACAAATAAATAAGCATTTCCAAGATCATTGTCTCCAGGATTTGTTTTTCCGTGGCTAAACATCCCACTTTTACTTGCATAAAACTGAATTTTAGCATATATCTTAGCTGACATACCCATGCCTCTCCCACAGCCCCATCTTTTTTCTCCATGGGGATTTTTAAAGGTGACTTGTCACTATTTAGGTGAGGGAAATCCTGTTAAAAATTGTCCCCATCATTTTGTAGCTAGAATTTGTGAATTAAAATCAGTACCCTGAGTTATTTCAGTCTCTCTCTCTCTCTCTCTCTCTGACCTTGGATGTGTATTTATTTTCCTCATTCTATTTACTCTACAACAAATGTCTAATAGGTTGAGCTCTATAATTGACTGCAAGGTCATCTTTTGTGTGAGTCAATTCTTTCATATTTCTCAATGATGTATGATTCAAAACTGAGGTTGAATGGAAACACAATATCTATTTGAAAGTTACTGTTTTGTTGTTGTTGTTGTTGTTGTATAGGTTTAAATGAAGAGGGACTGTTCCAGCATACACAAGTGGATTTGTTTACATCTCAGTTTTAGCTAGATATTATTTTGTAACCATCAGAAGAAAATCTTATACTAGAAATGTTTCTCTTACAAAAATATTGCCACCTGCTGTCAGACATGACAGCTTTAGTTAGCTATTCATATCAATTCTTTTTCATAAGCAATTATTTTTTTTTTCAAAAATGCTGTCCCATAGCTCTCAGTTTTAGCTGCTCTTTCACAACTATTACCAGTGCCCTGCTGATGCATTTCATTTCATAACTAGTTAGATATAGACTTCAGCATGCAGGTACTACACTGAATACAGTGAAGGAGGAACCCAATTCAAATATGTCACAATGATTTTACAAATCACATGCTAAGCTTCAATAGCACGGGAGCTGTGACTGCATTGAGAGAAGTTCAAAAGCATTGCAATGCATAGAACAATGTGTACTTTTATATCTTAACTCATAAATCATGTGGCTACGGTGTTATTGTTAATGAGGAAGTCTACTCTTCTCTTCTTTCAGCATTGTCCTATTTTTAGACTTTATTGATACAGAAACACATTTTTGTGGATTTCTTTGACAGCATGCTTACTGTTTGTTTCAGCTTTCCAGTTGAATAGATAAATTATAAAGGGTTTCATCTTTTTACTGGTAAAACACATGAACGCAGTGTTCCCAGTAATGGGTTCTACAAGAATGGCAAGCACAGTGGTATTTGATATAAATGAACTGAAACAAATAGGGTCAATGTTCTCAGTTTTATCAAAGACACAATAGGCTTGGTCACAGAATGAGAGTAGTGTGTCATAAAAACTATAATATAAGATAGATACTTGATGCTAAGGTCTTACTTATACAACAATTTATGCAAGGTCACATATCCCTGAATTCTATATATAGCGCCCAAATTTGTACACGCTACCAAAATGTGCATGTGTTACGGATCTCCAGGGTCGTGCCATCCGCTGGTGTCGGGTGGTAGGGAAGTCCACCCCCTGCTGTTCCCGGAAGCGTCACGTGGTTCGCACAGGTGAATATCCAGCATGCCCCGACTCTGCAGTGATGTCAGATGCTGGGTCTGACACTCTATTGGCAGGCCATTTAACCCCGCTGGAGAGGCTTTGCCGCTTTTGCGTTGTTAACCACCTGTAGATGCTGTCTTGGATTTTGTGGGTACTGAGACACTGTCAGCCCTTGACCCTCAGAAAGTGAGCCCCTGTGCCGAACGGAGTTAGGCAGCCGGACAATCCTGATCTTACCTGGAGAGTGAGGCAACAACTCCTCAGGAAGTCAGAGGAGTGTAGACACAGGTGAGACTTCCAGGGCAGATGAGAAGCAGGAACAAAGTCCAAGACCAGGCAAGCCTCAGAGCAGGGGACGAACAAGAGCACAGTCCAGGTCCAGGCAAACACAAGGCAGGTGGCAACAGAAGCAAAGTCCAGGTCCAGGCAAGTTTCAGGGCAGGCTGCAAACAAAAGCAAAGTCCAGGTCCAGGCAAGTTTCAGGGCAGGCTGCAAACAAAAGCAAAGTCCAGGTCCAGGCAAGTTTCAGGGCAGGCTGCGAACAAAAGCAAAGTCCAGGTCCAGGCAAGTTTCAAGGCAGGCTGCAAACAAAAGCAAAGTCCAGGTCCAGGCAAGTTTCAAGGCAGGCTGCAAACAAAAGCAAAGTCCAGGTCCAGGCAAGTTTCAAGGCAGGAGCAGTCCGAGAAAAACCCAACGCCACAGAATCCACACAGGTTAGAAGCCGAAGCAATGAGAGTTCTGCCTTGCTGCTCTTAAATAGCCCTCCCCATCAGGAGGACCGGTAACAGCTGAAAAGGGGGCGGAGCTCCCCACAACCGTGACTCAACAGCCCCGGATTGGCCAGCCAGAAGCAGGAGGCGGAGTCAGCCGCGATCGGCCAATCCGGGCGTTGTGGGGAGTGACATTGTTCCTCTGAGGCTCCGCGCCTGCAAGGGAGCCCTTTCTCGGGGAACGCCGGCCCTGTCCACCTGGCCGGCGTCTTCCCGCCGCCACCGAAGCGGACCGGAGGGCCGGAGCAGCCCAGACCGCTGACAGCACTCCAGCGGTGCGACGCAGGAGCCCGGCGCCCGACCGCCTCTCCTGATCAACACTCCCTGCGGCACCCTGACAGCACGGCCCGACCGACGGAGAAGCGGCACAGGTGAGGGACGCGACAGTACCCCCCCCGAAAGCCCCCCTCCTCCGTCTCGGCCTAGGTCTAGAAGGATACCGAGAGTGAAACTCTCGAACCAAGTCAGGTGCATGGACATTCTTCGCTGGTTCCCAAGAATTATCCTCAGGACCAAAATTCTTCCACGAAATCAAATAAAGAAGTCTTCCCCTTTGGAGCTTGGAATCCAGAATCTCCTGTACCTCAAACTCAGGATCCGGCTCAGAATCAGGAACAGTAATCCGCTTCGGTTCAGGATGCCACTGCGAGGTCCGGAAAGGTTTGAGTAACGAGACGTGGAAAGCATTGTGGATATGCAGGTTACTAGGTAAGTGAAGACGATAAACTACCGTCCCCACTCTGGTTTGAACAGCAAATGGACCAATAAATCGGGGAGCAAACTTCAAGGACGGCAGACGAAGCTTCAGATATTTGGTGCTGAGCCACACCCGTTGCCCAGGCTGGAAAACAGGAGCGGCCCGACGATGGCGATCAGCAAACCGTTTATACCGGACCGCCGCCCGCTGCAAGTGGCGTTGTACTGTGCTCCATGTGTCCTGGATAGTGGAGAGGGTAGGCTGAACTAGTGGAGGAGCGTGATCCAAAGGAAGCGGAGGAGGAAGACAAGGGTGACGTCCAAAAACAGCAAAAAAGGGTGAAGTCTGGGAGGCCGAGTGCACACTATTATTATAGGCGAACTCAGCCCAAGGCAAAAGATCAGTCCAATTATCCTGACGGGCGTTAGTAAAAGCCCGGAGGAAAGCCTTAAGCGTCTGATTAGTCCGTTCAGCCATACCATTCGTCTGAGGATGATAGGCTGAAGAAAAAAGTGTGGCAACACCAAAAGCTGAGCACAAGGACCTCCAGAATCGAGACGTGAATTGCGAACCTCTATCACTGATGATCCGCTGCGGAAATCCATGTAATCGGAACACATGCTGGACAAAATGGGAGGCCAAAACAGCAGCAGACGGTAGGGTTCGCATAGGAACAAAATGTGCCATGCGGGAAAAACGATCCACCACCACCCAGATGACAGTGTTACCCTTGGAGGGAGGAAGATCCGTAATAAAGTCCATAGAAATGTCTTGCCACGGATGCTGAGGTATGGGCAAGGGTTGCAGAGGTCCATAGGACTTGCCCGGAGGAGACTTGGTACGAGCACAGGTGGGACAGGTAGAAACAAACTGTAGAATGTCCTGAGCCATATGAGGCCACCAAAAATAACGGGAGATGAGATGAAAAGTCTTCCGGAACCCAAAATGTCCCGAAAAAGCCGAAGAATGGCCCCACTGTAGTACCTTGCGTCTGGAGTGGGGAGGAACCGGGGTCCGCAGAGAAGCCGCAGCCACCACCGACGCAGGAAGACAAGCCGGATTAAGCATAGGAGAAACCTCATCGGGTTCTGTGGGCTCCTCAAAGGCTCGGGAGAGCGCATCAGCTTGGACGTTCTTCTCAGTAGGTCGGAAGATCAAGTGAAAGTCAAAACGGGCAAAAAAAAGAGACCATCTGGCTTGCCGTGGATTGAGACGCTTGGCATCCTGTAAATAAAGAAGGTTCTTATGATCAGTGATCACAGTAAAAGGATGTGCGGCCCCCTCAAGAAGATAACGCCATTCCTGAAAGGCAAGCTTCATGGCTAGCAATTCTCTGTCCCCCACCGTATAATTGCGCTCTGCTGGGGAAAACTTCTTAGAAAAGAAAAAACAAGGATGCCGTTTACCAGAATCAGCCACTTGTGATAAGACGGCTCCAGCTCTAAGAGCAGATGCATCCACTTCCACCACAAAAGGTTTCGCAATATCCGGAGTACGGAGTACTGGCGCCGATACAAAAGCAGTCTTTAAAGCAGAGAACGCCTCCAGAGCTGTGGGGGACCAATTCCGCACATCGGCCCCTTTTCTGGTCAAGGCTGTTAAAGGAGCCGTAAGCAAAGAATAATGTGGAATAAACTGTCTGTAATAATTGGCGAAGCCAAGGAATCTCTGCAAGGCCCGGAGTCCTTGAGGCAGGGGCCAATCTTGGATAGCCTGAAGCTTAGCAGGGTCCATCTGAAGGCCATCGGCGGAGATAATATGTCCCAGAAAAGGAATAGTCGACTGGTGAAAAGCACATTTCTCCATCTTGGCAAACAGTCGATGAGCCCGAAGGCGTTGGAGCACCGTGCGCACGTGCCCTGGATGGTCCTGAGGAGAAGCAGAGAAAATAAGTATATCATCCAGATATACAATGACGGATGAATACAGTAAATCCCGGAAAATGAAATTAATAAAGTCCTGAAAAACAGCTGGAGCGTTACACAAGCCGAAAGGCATGACTCTGTATTCAAAGTGGCCTTCGTGAGTATTAAATGCTGTTTTCCACTCATCCCCCTCACGAATGCGGATCAAATTGTAAGCACCTCGGAGATCCAACTTGGTGAAGATAACCGCTCCCTGAAGACGATCAAATAACTCAGGGATCAGAGGAAGAGGGTAGCGGTTCTTAATCGTGATAGTATTCAGTCCTCGATAGTCAATACAAGGTCTCAACGACCCGTCCTTTTTGGACACAAAAAAAAACCCCGCACCAGCCGGGGAGGCGGAGGGTCGAATAAATCCCTTGGTAAGATTCTCATGAATGTATTTCCGCATAGCAGCCGACTCAGCTCTGGACAGAGTATATAATCGTCCCCTAGGCGGCATCTTGCCCGGCAATAATTCAATAGAACAGTCAAAGGGGCGATGGGGAGGGAGGGAGTCTGCCTCCCGTGCATCAAAAACATCTTGAAAATCACTATATTCCTCAGGAAGACAAGCTGCACAAGGTCGAAGAACTCCAGGTAAGGCGGCAATGCTCCTAGGAGGAGGTTCCACAGGAGTCAGGCAGACCTCAAAACATCGTTTGCTCCATTGACTGATCTCCCCAGCCGGCCAGTTGATGCTGGGTGCGTGAAGACGTAACCAGGGTAAACCCAGAATAACAGGATGGATAGCATGGGGCAAAATAAAAAATTGGATCTCTTCATGGTGCAAGAGACCCACTTGCATCCTCAGAGGTGGGGTGAGCTGGGTAACAAGATGAGGCAGAGCCGAGCCATGAATGGACGTTACCTGCAGCGCAGGTCTGCAAGGCACTGAAGGTTCTCCCAGCTTCTTAAGAAGAGATGCATCAATAAAATTACCTCCCGCCCCAGAGTCCAACAGAGCTAAAGTGTTCACCCTGAAGTCCTGCCAAAGGAGGATTATAGGCACAGAAATCAAGTTATCTGGAAGGGTATTCGAGTGACCCAACGCCACCCCTTCCTCAGGGCTTGGGTCTAGGCATTTCCCGGCTTATTGGGACACTCCTTCACAAAGTGACCAGGTTTACCACAATAAAGGCAAAGTCTATTGTTACGTCTATGGGCCCTCTCCACAGCTGAAAGACGGTGTCTGCCAATCACCATAGGTTCTTCAGACCCCTCTGCGGTCGATCCTGCAGCACCCTGAGGAGACATGGGCCGCCGCCTAGGAGGAGAAGTTCTCCGAGGCGGACGTGAAGTTCCCTGTTCTCGTGCTCGCTCCTGGAATCGAACATCAATCCGGACGCATAGGGAAATAAGAGCATCCAACGTACTTGGAACCTCCCGGCCGGCCAACTCGTCCTTGATACGCCCATTCAGGCCTTGCCAAAAGATCGCCGTGAGGGCCTCCTGATTCCACTTCAGCTCTGCCGCTAGAGTACGAAATTGGATAGCATAGGCTCCGACTGAACTGCTTCCTTGCTGAATCCGCAGCAATTCACTAGCTGCGGAAGAGGGGCGTCCCGGGACGTCAAACACCATGCGAAACCTTCGCAGGAACTCTCCCAGATCAGAAAGAAGAGGGTCTTGTTGTTCCCACAATGGCGATGCCCATGCCAGGGCTGACCCGGACAGTAGCGAGATGATATATGTAATCTTGGATCTGTCTGTAGGAAACGAAGCAGATTGCATCTCAAAGAGCATTTGGCATTGGTTCAAAAACCCGCGGCAGTAGTACCGTCAAACCGGGGAGGCTCAGGCAGGCGGAAAGCAAGCTGGGGAGGAGGTGCCCGGTTGGCTCCAGTAGGCGGACTCCGCTGGGTCGACATCTGAGAGCATACATCTTGAAGGACTCCTGAAAGTCTATTAAGCTGGGCCTGCTGTTGTTGAAGAGCTTGGGCCAGGTCGGTCAAATCAGGCTTATCCGGCGAGCTCATGGCTTCGGCTTACTGTCAGCCCTTGACCCTCAGAAAGTGAGCCCCTGTGCCGAACGGAGTTAGGCAGCCGGACAATCCTGATCTTACCTGGAGAGTGAGGCAACAACTCCTCAGGAAGTCAGAGGAGTGTAGACACAGGTGAGACTTCCAGGGCAGATGAGAAGCAGGAACAAAGTCCAAGACCAGGCAAGCCTCAGAGCAGGGGACGAACAAGAGCACAGTCCAGGTCCAGGCAAACACAAGGCAGGTGGCAACAAAAGCAAAGTCCAGGTCCAGGCAAGTTTCAAGGCAGGCTGCAAACAAAAGCAAAGTCCAGGTCCAGGCAAGTTTCAAGGCAGGCTGCAAACAAAAGCAAAGTCCAGGTCCAGGCAAGTTTCAAGGCAGGAGCAGTCCGAGAAAAACCCAACGCCACAGAATCCACACAGGTAGAAGCCGAAGCAATGAGAGTTCTGCCTTGCTGCTCTTAAATAGCCCTCCCCATCAGGAGGACCGGTAACAGCTGAAAAGGGGGCAGAGCTCCCCACAACCGTGACTCAACAGCCCCGGATTGGCCAGCCAGAAGCAGGAGGCGGAGTCAGCCGCGATCGGCCAATCCGGGCGTTGTGGGGAGTGACATTGTTCCTCTGAGGCTCCGCGCCTGCAAGGGATCCCTTTCTCGGGGAACGCCGGCCCTGTCCACCTGGCCGGCGTCTTCCCACCGCCACCGAAGCGGACCGGAGGGCCGGAGCAGCCCAGACCGCTGACAGCACTCCAGCGGTGCGACGCAGGAGCCCGGCGCCCGACCGCCTCTTTTGATCAACACTCCCTGCGGCACCCTGACAGCGCGGCCCGACCAACAGAGAAGCGGCACAGGTGAGGGACGCGACAGACACCTCCCGCTTCCTGCCTGTTGTGGAGAGATCCTTGGCATGCCTTCAGCTGCCAGCTTCTGTGTCTGTGTGGGTTCCTGAGAAACCTCCAGCTTCTGTGTCTGTGGGGGTTCTTGAGAAAAAAGGAGGTGATAGTGCCGTTGTATAAGTCTTTGGTGAGGCCTCATTTGGAGTACTACATGCAGTTCTGGAGACCGCACCTAAGGAAAGATATAAACAGGATGGAGTCGGTCCAGAGAGTGGCTACGAAATTAGTAAGAGGTCTTGAATGCAAAAATTATAGGGACAGGCTTATGAACCTCAACATGTATATGCTGGAAGAGAGGAGGGAGAGAGGAGACATGATAGAAACGTTTAAGTATCTCAAGGGTATTTATGTACAAGAAGAGAGCCCTTTTCAAACGAAGGAGAGCTCTGGAATGAGGGGACATATGACAAAGTTAAGAGGGAATAGGCTTAGGAGTAACCTAAGGAAGTATTATTTCACAGAAAGGGTGGTGGAGGCGTGGAATGACCTCCCGGTGGAGGTAGTGGAGTCGAGGACTGTTCCAGAATTAAAAAAGGTATGGGATAAGCATGTGGGATCGCTTAGGAACAGGAAGAATTAGGGGTTACAGAGGATGGGCAGACTGGATGGGTCATATGGCCTTTATCTGCCGTGATGTTTCTATGTTTCTAGAAGTCGCAAGCTTCTGTGTATGAGTGGGTTCCTATTTTGCTTCCCGCCTCTGTGTGTGTGTGAGTGGGTACCTGATATACTTTCGGCCTCTGTGTGTTTGAGATCCTGGGCCACCTGGTTCCTGAAAAGCTCGGTCCCAGTATTGTTAGTGTACATTGAGACCTTGCCTGGTCCCTGCCACATTCTCATGCTTTGCCAGAGATTGGTCTATTGTAATCTTCCACTATGAACGAAAGGCTAACCACCCAGCATTGAAACAGTGTGCAAATTAATTAACGAGCCCTTAACTATCAAATATTGGGTGCTAATAACCAATTATTAGTTTTAATTGGCATTCATTAACATTTACACACAAAAATGGCTGCATGCTATGCTATAAGGTATGGTGCTTAACTCTACTAGCATATAACTCAAAAGTGGGTGTGGCCATGGGCGTGTCAGGAGCATTCTGAAAAATTGTGCATGTTGTTATAGAATACTGCCTCAGTGCGCCTAACTTGAACTTTAGCATGTACACCAGGTTTCAGCAGGCGTATATCTGGCACCTAAACTTAGGAGTGGGAATTGGCACTATGCTCCATTCTATCAAGGGCACATACTCTCTATAGAATAGTGCTTAGCGCCTATTTTGTTTGGCACACGTTTTTGAGCACCATTTATAGAATAAACATAATTTACAAAAAGGAAGAATTTGTTAGGAATTTCTCTGCGTGTATGGAGGTGTGGTAGCCGTGTTAGTCCACTTTTAAAGGTAATCAATAGAAATACAACAAATAAAACATGGACAAGAAAATAAGATGATACCTTTTTTATTGGACATAACTTAATACGTTTCTTTATTAGCTTTCGAAGGTTGCCCTTCTTCGTCAGATCGGAAATAAGCAAATGTTGGTAGATAACAGTATATATGAGTGAAACATCAAAGCATTTCAGAGGCGGTCTATATGCATGGAGACAGGGGATGAGTGAAACATCAAAGCATTTCAGTGACAGTCTAACAGGATGGGGGTGGGTAGGTGAGACTCAGGGAGACAGGAGAGCAATACAATTTACAAGGCAATACAATTTTATGTTTTGTAATGGGCTAGAAAACCCAGATCTTTGTTAAGTCCTGTCTGGTGGGTGTCAAAGTATTTAATCATTTTGACTTCAAAGGTCTTACGTTCCTGTATTATTTTAGAGTTCCCTTTCAGGATTCTTACCATGAAATCACTGGTACAGTGTTCTGGTTTGTAAAGTGCTGTCCCACAGGTGTGATGTCTATGTAAATTAAATCTCTTCTTTAGCATCTGACTTGTTTCTCCAATGTAGCAGCCTTCATCACACCTTTTACACTGGTTGAAGATAGGACCCAATGTGGTGAACTGGATTAGGAACTGGTTGATGGACAGATGCCAGAGGGTGGTGGTTAATGGAATTCGCTTGGAGGAGGGAAAGGTGAGTAGTGGAGTGCCTCGGGGATCGGTGCTGGGGCCGATTCTGTTCAATATATTTGTGAGTGACATTGCCGAAGGGTTAGAAGGTAAAGTTTGGCTTTTTACGGATGCTACTAAAATTTGTAACAGTGGACACCTGGGAGAGAGTGGAAAACATGAAAAAGGATCTGCGGAAGCTAGAAGAGTGGTCTAAGGTTTGGCAATTAAAATTCAATGTGAAGAAATGCAAAGTGATGCACTTAGGGAGTAGAAATCCATGGGAGACGTATGTGTTAGGCGGTGAGAGTCTGATATGTACGGACGGGGAGAGGGATCTTGGGGTGATAGTATCTGAGGATCTGAAGGCGACGAAACAGTGTGACAAGGCGGTGGCCATAGCTAGAAGGTTGCTAGGCTGTATAGAGAGAGGTGTGGCCAGCAGAAGAAAAAGAGGTTTTAATGCCCCTGTATAAGTCATTGGTGAGGCCCCACCTGGAGTATTGTGTTCAGTTTTGGAGGCCACATCTTGCTAAGGATGTAAAAAGAATTGAAGCGGTGCAAAGAAAAGCTACGAGAATGGTATGAGATTTGCGTTACAAGACGTATGATGAAAGACTTGCAGACCTGAACATGTATACCTTGGAGGAAAAGGGAAACAGGGGTGATATAATACAGACGTTCAAATATTTGAAAGGTATTAATCCACAAACAAACCTTTTCCGGAGATGGGAAGGCGGTAGAACTAGAGGACATGAAATGAGATTGAAGGGGGGCAGACTCAAGAAAAATGTCAGGAAGTATTCTCTTTGGGAATCCCTCTGTATTTCTAAATCGATCATTTTTACTGATTTGAAAATATAGACGGATCCATAACTGGGATCTTTGTGCATCTGGGCCCTGGTCTCCAGCCTCTTTCTTCTGTCTCTTACTCCCTAAACAACATCCTATTCCCCTTCTTTCACTTCTCTAGCTTTCCTGTTTCTACCCCCTCTCACTCCCCCTTTCACAGTTCTTGTTCCTTCCCACTGCCCTCCAGGTCCCTGTATCCACCTTCTCCACCCAGTCTCATACCATTCAGCCCATTTAACACACCTTTCACCTAACTGTCAAATAGCAGGGGCATTTGCTGCATTTCTTAGTCCCCACTTCTCTCCCTGCTCAGTCTCCTACCAAATCCCACATTCTTCCACTCTTCCATCTAATCGCCAAATCTCCAAAGTTTCTATTACCCTCCCCCCTTCCCAAGCACACATGTAATCTATGAACCCTTCTCCCTAACTAAGCACACTTAGGGACCCTTTTACAGAGGGCTTGGTGTGCAATTGGTAACGCTATACAAATGTTAATAATAATAATAATAATAATTTGTATTTGTTTTATATTTTATTTGTATTTTGTAAACCACTTAGGTTTAAGTGGTATAGAAGTTTGGAAAACAAACAAACAAATACATAAATAAATAGGAAAGCCCAATGGCGCACGGCAATTTGGAACTACCAATGGGCTACTGCAGGAGCCCAGTGGTAGTTCCCACTCCCAGGGCACGCCATTTCTGGTGCTACAAAATAGTTTGTATTTTTGTAGCACCTGGGCTTACCTGATGGTAATCGGGCAGTACCGTACACTGCCCGGTTATCACCGGGTTAACACAGGAGCCCTTACTGTCACCTAAATAGGTGGCAATAAGGGCCCCCCCCCCCCCAGAAATGGCCACACACCAGTCCTTTTGATTAGAGCATGGCCATTTCCTTAAAAAGAAAACATCAGCCTTTTACCCACTGCAGTAAAAGGGAGCCTTGGTGCATGTCAAAAACAAGTGCCAACGTTATTGTAGGCCCTCTTTTACCACAGCTTGGTTAAAGGGGCCCTTAATCCCTAGCACTTCCTCCCCAAATGCTCATCTAATCCTGATCCCCCTGCCTGAGTACTGGGCCACCACCTGTGATTAAATACTACTTTGGTCTCTCTTAGGGCCATAGCTGGTACCATCACTAATTCTATCAGAAAGGGACCTTGATCCCCATAAGAAGCCCAGCTGGATGTGCACAGAACAGAGCCAGGGTTCACTGTCCTCTGCTCATGCAACAGATCTACAGTATATTCACATCTCTCTCTCTCTCTCTCTCTCTCTCTCTCTCTCTCTCTCGTTTTCTGTAATTTGTACTAGAGCTAATCATGAGGGCTAGACTATGCTCTCATGCTGTTTGCTCATATATATATTTTTAAAATTATGTATACCATTTCCATATAATAAACCAAGAAAAGAACACATACAGAAATGGAGCTTCGTATTTAAAGAAAACATGATACACAAATAAAACAAAGAGCAAAACCCTCTTAAATTAAACATTAATATAGAGCTCACAAAGACCAAAACAACTGGATTTCAAGATTTAGAAAAGGAGAATGATAAAGAAAGAGAACAAATCAAAGACGCAAAAGGATATAACAAGCTCATACTTAAGTTTCAGAACTTACTGTATATAGGAAATTTGCTCAATAGAACAAAGGAAGCTGATATAGGCAATGCAGCATTTCTCTTGGCATTCAAAAAAGTAGATAAATTAGCAAAGAATGTGAACAGTACTTTTCAGCATAGTTATAAAGGAATTACAAGAAAAACAGGGCCCCTGATTGTAGCTCCCCATGTCTCAATATTAGAAGTTGCTTCCATTTCATATGTGTTTCCTTTGAAACTCAGAAAAAAATCCAAGTTCTAAAACAACTTCTGAAGTTCAAAACCCTCTGCTTATTAGCAGCAGACACAAACGTCACTAACAATGTTGCAGAAGAAGTTAAAGCTAAATCTGATTGATACAACTATCAAGATATTTTAACTGTATTTGAAGACTTATCGAAAATTTACAAAGTCTTAGTATAAGGTTTATGCAAAGGAATCAATCTCTTCATGGGTAAATAATATATATTAATCCATAATGGCAATTTATCAGCTTTTACACCCAGTACCTCAATCACATAATTTTGTAGCATATCTTTCAGGGGAACAGTCAGAGTGGAGAAAAGTCAAATAATTCAGACTGACCCCCTCTTAACATATTTTCAAGATTTTTCACCTTAAAGTACACATTCCTCAAATCACTTATCATAACATTATGATATTATTGAAAAATGATCACAGTTCTTCTGTAAAGAATTCAACTGTATCACTACTTGAGTGAAATCCCTAGCAGATTTTTCTATGTATCATAAAGTTGAGCATAGCATCCCAAATACTTTCTAATGTTACTACCACTGATTGAGATACTATCACTCTAAGTCTATGTATGGTGCTTGAAATTATGTGCGCAAATTTTTTTTTTGTTACATTTGTACCCCACACTTTCCCAATCATGGCAGGCTCAATGAGGCTTACATGGGGCAATGGAGGGCTGAGTGACTTGCCCAGAGTCACAAGGAGCTGCCTGGGCCTGAAGTGGGAATCCAACTCAGTTCCTCAGGACCAAAGTCCACCACCCTAACCATTAGGCCACTCCTCCACTGTTGCTACTATTTGAGATTCTACATGGAATGTTGCTAGTTCACTAGCAACATTCCATGTAGAAGTCGGCCCTTGCAGATCACCAGTGTGGCCGCGCAGGCTTCTGCTTCTGTGAGTCTGACGTCAGACTCACAGAAACAGAAGCCTGCGCAGCCTTCTACATGGAATGTTGCTAGTGGAATAGCAACATTCCATGTAGAATCTCCAATAGTAGCAATGTTCCATGTAGAATCTCCAATAGTATCTATTTTATTTTTGTTACATTTGTACCCCGCGCTTTCCCACTCATGGCAGGCTCAATGCGGCTTACATGGGGCAATGGAGGGTTAAGTGACTTGCCCAGAGTCACAAGGAGCTGCCTGTGCCTGAAGTGGGAATCCAACTCAGTTCCTCAGTTCCCCAGGACCAAAGTCCACCACCCTAACCACTAGGCCACTCCTCCACGCCATAAATTTGGGCACATACCCAATTTGTGAGTGAAATTTAATTAACAAAAGACCCGATTAGCACTGATAACTGGGGGGCTAATAATTTATTAGCGGTAATTAGCAGTAATTTAAATTTACATGTGCATCTTTATTTGCTAGGATCTGCGTGTACATTTTACACGCCGATCAGAAAAGGGAGGGGCATGGACAGATCAGGGGCATTTCTGGAATTTGTGCGCAGTGCTACAGAATAAGGGAGATCTGCATTTAATGTAGAAGTGAGAATTTATACTAGGTTTCACTTGGTGTAAATCATCATGCCCAAAATTGGGGGTGGCTCCCGGTACAAACGCTATTCTATAAATAGCGCCCAACTCTGAGCATCATTTATAGAATAGCACTTAGCGCTAATTTTTATTGGCACCCAAATGTGGGTACCATTTATAGAATTGAGTCCTACAGCTTGCTACATACAGCAAGCTCATTTCTCACTGTATCCACCAGCACCATTCATGATCTCACCACCATCTCTGGGCACTTTCTTTGATTCAAGCAGCTCAGTTAGAGTCTTCATCTGTCCTACAACTAACACAATAAATGGAGTCAGTCAATGTAGATAGGAACCAGAGTATTCTTTATTCAACAACTATAGACAAGAGAAAACCCGACATAGCTATGTTTCAGCACAGCATCAAAACTAATTCTCTCCTACAACTGCATTCACCACATTTTCTCTACAGAAACCTAATGGTCATTGGAACTGATGCACTCTGTGCGTGGGGCTATGGTGGAGGATCTTTGGAATACAGAATCAGAATGGCATCTAGCCCCATAGGAGTATAGGTGTCTTCCAGGATTCAAGCAGCTCTAGACAAGGCACTATTCAAACAATCCACCTGTCCCATGCCATTCTATGTGATGTTTGAACTACATGGTGCTCCGTAGAACAGAGAGCATATAGAGTTCAAGCATCCCATTGAACCACATGGGAGGAAGAAGCAGAAAACAGCAAGAAGAAAGACAAAAAATGTTACTGATAATAGATTAGGTCAAGGGTAGCCAACTCCAGTCCTCGAGAGCTGCAGGCAGGTCAGGTTTTCAGGATATCCACAATGAATGTGCATGAGATAGATTTGCATACCATGGAGGCAGTGCTTGCAAATCTATCTCCTGCACATTCATTGTGGATATCCTGAAAACCTGACCTGCCTGCGGCTCTCGAGGACCGGAGTTGCCTACCCCTGGATTAGGTAATGTAGATGAATTACCTGAAAATAGAGTGACAAGCTATTTGGGGGGGGGGGGGGGGGGATTTGGCACATCACAGTATTGCAATGCTATGCAAAGGTGAATATTGCTGGGTAATTATGAATAAAATATCTTTGCCCAGTAGTGACCAATTCAATAGTGATATAAAACTGAAAGAGCAGGAAGAAAAGTCTTGCACGATAAAGGGAAAAACGTGAGTAACATAGTAACATAGTAGATGACGACAGAAAAAGACCTGCACGGTCCATCCAGTCTGCCCAACAAGATAACTCATGTGTGCTACTTTTTGTGTATACTCTACTTTGATTTGCACCTATGCTCTTCAGGGCACAGACCGTATAAGTCTGCCCAGCACTATCCCCGCCTCCCAACCACTAGCCCCGCCTCCCAACCACTGGCTCTGTCACAGACCGTATAAGTCTGCTCAGCACTATCCCAGCCTCCCAACCACCAGCCCCGCCTCCCAACCACTGGCTCTGTCACAGACCGTATAAGTCTGCCCAGCACTATCCCCGCCTCCCAACTACCAGCCCCGCCTCCCAACCACTGGCTCTGTCACAGACCGTATAAGTCTGCCCAGCACTATCCCTGCCTCCCAACTACCAGCCCCGCCTCCCAACCACTGGCTCTGTCACAGACCGTATAAGTCTGCCCAGCACTATCCCTGCCTCCCACCACCGGCTCTGCCACCCGATCTCGACTAAGCTCGTGAGGATCCATTCCTTCTGCACAGGATTCCTTTATGCTTATCCCACGCATGTTTGAATTCCGTTATCGTTTTCATTTCCACCTTTGAAGTATCTCTGAAATAGGACTCTGCTAAAAATGTTCCAATTTCATGTTGAACTGGTTTGGTATACACTTAGAAATAAAAGCAACAATGCAAACTAGGATGAATCTAGCTAAAGCCAAATTGGAGCTTGGATGCAATCAGCTCAATTTTCCCCAGTTAGCACCATTTTAATAGCAACACAATAAATATAATTACTAATCTAGCATTGTCTGCAAGTTCTATAAGAAGTGAAAGATCTCTCAAATTGTCTTATGTTAACAGACTAAATTACTCTGTAATTGGTTAATGGAATCTCAAGGTTTTTTTCATCAAGATATCCCTGCAACATGAAGATTCCACTGAGAGAATGTTCTTGAATTAATAGAATATGTTTTTACTGAATAATTATTTGAATTACATTTATTCTCTTTTATATAGCACTTTATCCAAAATGTTGTGCAGAAAAAATGAGCAATATTTCTGATGAAGGGATGAGATATCTGAAACACTTATGTATTTATTTAAAAACTTATATTCTACTCAACCTTAAAGTTCTTCGCAGATCACAACAATGGTACATATAGAATTCATAGGTAGGTTCCAAACCTCCATCTAAGTTTTTGGGCTCTTGTTTAGTCATGGTCGAACAGATGGTATAAGAGACTGTTAAAATTGAAACCCACACAAGAAAGCTGATCAGACCTCTCTGTGGAGGCTACACTTGCCTTCTACACCACACACTGATTAGATGTTATTGAATGATCATTTCCTAGATAAGCGTTTCAAGCTGATTTCATTACAAGGTTCAAAGCAGTTGTAAAGTCCACACATCACAGTGAAGTTGGTACTAGAAAAACAAAAACAACAGCACTACTGAAATCCCCATTCTGTCTTTATTTATTTATTTGTTGCATTTGTATCCCACATTTTCCCACCTATTAACAGGCTCAGTGTGGCTTACATTATGCCGCAGTGGCGATCACGATTATCGGAATGAGAAATACAGAGTGGTATTGCATTAAAGTTCATAAGTGACAGAGTACTTTAAGCAGTCAGGTATAGAGAGTTCATTTCCAGAATGAAAAATAAAGTGGTATTGCGTTAAAGTTCAATGGTGACAGAGTAAATTAAGCAATCAAGCATCGAGGGTTCAGTTTTGTCCAGTTCTGGTATAAGTTTTGTTATCTGGAATTTAGGATCGATCATTGTGGTATGCCTTTTTGAACAGGTTGGTTTTTAGTGATCAGACTGTTATGACTGTTGGAAGGGGTTGGGGGAACGGGTAGGGGATAGGGAAGCCTTGTGGGGCCCTTATCCAGGTATGGGCAGCTCCTTGAAATCACCTAGGTGCGCCAAAATTCAGTGGCAGTATCCAAATAACTAAGCAGACATAGTTAAAACTACATTTTATGTGGTCCTTCTTGCCCAGCTGGTTATCTGGGTACCAGCATTAAAAATTGGCAGCACCCAGATACTTTCCGGCTCCACCCTGACTCTGCCCCTGGACTGCCTCACCACAAGCCACAGTGTCACTGATATCCAGATCTGGCCCAGTAAGTAACTTAACTTGATAAGACCCTTTTCTATTCAGATATGTCCTGCTAAATATTGGATCCAAATATTTTCGGAGCAAGCCCATTTAGACAGAAGCAGAGATGGCCAAGGGTGAACCATACTTAAGGCCTAAAGCATCAGATTTTTCCACAGTGTGTCTAGGACATATGTCTAGAAAGACTCAAGTGGAGGAGTAGCCACTTGGCCCAAAGTGAGCTACATTTAGATACAGTAGGTAATTTTCTGCAGTCCGTCACGGAGACGAACAAAGATCACTGGGGTGTGTCGGAGGCGTGGCGAAGGTGGGACTGGGGCGTGGTTATCGGCTGAGGAGAGATGGGCGCCTTTAGTTGATAATCGAAACAAGAAGGGCGTATTTGACGAGAATTTGGTCCGCTTTATTTGGACCCTTTTTTTCAGGTCCAAGTCCCAAAAAAGTGCCCCAACTGACCAGATGATCACCGGAGGGAATCAGGGATGACCTCCCCTGACTTCCCCAGTGGTCACTAACCCCCTCCCACCCAAAAAAACCCACAACCCACTTTACAAACTTTTTTTCCCAGCCTGTATGCCAGCCTCAAATGCCGTACCCACCTCCAGGACAGCAGAATGTGTTCTATCCTCTGACAGCCTTTCCCTGGTTCTGATGTGGGTCTAGGGTGAGTGTGACACCTTTTCTGTTAAGGGCACTGCAGAGTCACATCAGCAATGCATTGTGGTGGGTGTCCGATATAAATAATTTCCCTTTGAAAATCTGAGCTTGAGAAGTACACTGTTACAAAAGTTAAAGAAAGTTTTCAGTATGGGTAAATTCCTTTGAAAACTGTACTAATATTGTCTCTACTCGGTCTATATCCTTTCAGAGGCATCAAAGAAAGCGAAATACCATTTTCTGGTACTTCTTCCCTCTGTTACTTCCCCTTTTTGATGCTTGTTCTTTCTAGACCTGACCCCCCGGATTCTATATATGGTTCTCAAAGTTGTACATGCAAATTTGGGCATGCACCCAATTTACACACATAATTTAATTGAATATGAGTCAATTAGTGCCAATAATTGGGCACTGACCATCAATTATTGTCATTAATTGGTAATAATTTGGATTTACACAAGCATTTTGCAAAGCATTATTCTATAAAGACGTGCACAAAAATCTTTAACAGCGTAACTGAAAAGGGGGCATTGCAATGGGAGGAGCATGGGCAGGTTGACTCAGGGACATTCCTTAAAGATGCAAATGCTATTAGAGAATTTGGGGGATCTGTGCCTAATTTATGTGTGAGGTTTCACTTGGTGTAAACTCCTGTGCCCAAAGTTGAGTTTTGAACCTTTCACTACACGCTATTCTATAAATGGCACCCAACTTTGAGCATACTATGCTTCAAGATAATGTAGTTCACTAAACTAACATTCAGTTTATAGATGGAAAAGACTGAAGCTGAGAGGACAAAAATTCTTTGTTTGAACAAACCGAATTAGAGCTGTTTAACCTCTGAGCAGCACTGTCAATAGTCTCAATAATCTCCACTGTAAAAATAATAATAATGAATTTTCCACTTTATATTCTTCATTTCCATTCTCTTATGTCAAGTTACATAAACTAGGCAACTTAGCTTATAGTGAACGCTAGTTCTACAGAGCTCTTCTGTTTCACTACTACTTCATCAGGAGCTTTGTCAGGAATTCAACCAACAAGATATAAGCCAATTTGAATTTGAGAGTTTACCCAACTCAGCACGCCATTTAGAGAACAGTGCTGAGTGCTCTTTTTTTTTTTGGGGGGGGGGGTGCCCAAAGTTGGGCACCATTTACAGAATCTAGTCCTGAATGCATTGTCTGTAAATCTCTCTTTGGCCTTCAATCTTATTCTTTTGAACCAGAGGCAATGAGGAAAAAATGACTTGCCCTGCTGCTCTAGATCTCAGCCTATTGCTCCAGAGCTACCCAATTCTGGGAGGGGGAGGAATTTTTGGTTTGTCCTAGTTTTGAACTTAGATCTAAATTCAATTTGATATTTGTAGCACATCTCACAGTACTTCAAGATTGGATTGTCAGAAACCTAAGACTGCCTCCAAATCTCCCTCCTGCACCTGGGTATCTTGACACCTCTGCTGTTCTAACCATTAGGCCACTCTAATCAAAACATGTGCTTGCCTAGTGCCGATGATCACTTATAAACTCTTACTGCCACCATACCCATGGCTAGATTCTACAATTTTCCCTATTCTTCTTTAGAGATGAAATATGGAGAGAATGCTATGAATGAAGATCTGGGGAGGGGGGTGGGGGGGAGGCTGAAGAGAAAGAGTGAATATGACTTGGTGGGGGAGAAAAGAAGTAAATGGGATATATTGTCGAGGCCAACAAATTTATACCTAGGGCCCCATATAGTGTTATTCCATCCTTCAGCATATCACTTCTTTTAGTATTCAGAGAACAAAATCACATTGAGTATCCCTTTGGCAGAGAGGTGGTATAGAAATATGATAATAAATAATTATAACAGTAATAATAATAAGCCTGACTCAGAACCCTTCAGCTCTGAGAACCATCAAGTTGAATGATTCTGAATCATCCAAACGAAAATGAGATTCTCCTTAGGAAGGTTCATATAGCAGCAGTTTGTTGTCAGCATTATGAATGGAGGTCAACACAAAACCAGCATTATCCCCAAAGTGATGAAACTAATTTGATGTTGTTAAAGTGAAGAGGAAAATAAAGAGGTGGGAATAAGCAGGAAGTGTATTCCCTTAACTGGGAAGGTATGAAGATGAGCTGTGCTTCAGCCTTTAAGAGGCAATACATTTTGCCTATTTGCTTTCAGAAGATACAGTAAGTAGTTTAGTTACAAAAATGAGCACTAATACTATGCATAAAACAAAGGCTGCGGTCCAGCACTAATCCAATGGTGCAATGGCCAAAGGGTCCTTTTACTAAGGTGCATTGAAAAATGGCCTGCGGTAGTGTAGGCGTGTGTTTTGACAGCTCGCAGAATCATTTTTCAGTGCACCTGTAAAAAAAATGTTTTTTTTTCCGAAAATGGACATGCAGCAAAATGAAAATTGGTGCGTCCATTTTGGGTATGAGACCTTATCGCCAGCCATTGACTTAGTGGTAAGGTCTCACTCGTTAACTGGGCAGTAATGGTCGACGCACGTTCAAATGCCGATTACTGCCTGCGCGCCAGAAAATAAAAATATTTCCCAGCACGCTTAATGGACATGTGTAAAAAATGAAATTACCGCACAGGTCATGCAATAGCCGGGCAGAATTGATGCGCGTTGGGCATGCATAGGCACTTATGCGTCTTAGTAAAAGGGCCCTCAAATGATTTGAGAC
This sequence comes from Microcaecilia unicolor, assembly GCF_901765095.1. Taxonomy (NCBI): domain Eukaryota; kingdom Metazoa; phylum Chordata; class Amphibia; order Gymnophiona; family Siphonopidae; genus Microcaecilia; species Microcaecilia unicolor. The sequence goes on from NC_044032.1 coordinate 54,979,819, forward strand.
TCAGGATTATATGGATGTTGCAGTATGTATCTGGCTAGCTGTTGTATTTATCATAAGAAGCATTTAACACCTCATTAGTCAGAAACCAAGAAAATGAAACACCAACCCCCAGATTCTATATATGGTAACTAACATTGTGCGCGCAAATCATTGCGCAGAGCCAATTTGCACTTGTAACTGTATTGATTAATGAGCCAATCAATGTTGATAATTGGCTACTAACAATCAATTATTGGAGATAATTGGCCTTAATTGGGATTTATGTGCACACCGTATACTATAACGAAGTATGGGTAAATCCTATAGCATGTAGGTGTACTTGTGGGGGGGGGGGGGGGGGGGGGTTGGGGATATTCCACTGAGCTATGGGCATTTTTATAGAATACATCTCATCTGTGCCTAATTTAGGTGCCAGCATGTACACTTGGTTTCAGCAGATGTAAATGCAGGTGCCGTAAGCTGGGTGTGGATTAATTGCTCAGACGCTATTCTATAAAGTGTGGATACACTTTATAGAATAGTGTTCAACTCAAACTTTTTTCTGTGTGATTTATTGAATCTAGTCCCAAATGATCATTAAATGCAAAAAGCCTGTTTTATTCAGTTTCTGTTTGACAGCTCCCTCTCCACCTACTACTACTAAAAACATAACATAGTAATTGACGGTAGATAAAGACCTGTACAATCCATCCAGTCTTCCCAACAAGATAATACTCATTAAATATGGTATGTGATACTTCATATGTATACCTGTTCTTGATTTATCCTTAAACAGTCCAAGAAAAACCTCCGGCCCATATATTAAAAAAAGGAGGGAATAAGGCTAAATGACAGCTGGTATAGTTAAAAAGTGAGGTGAAGGAAGCTTTAGAAAACCCTTTGGAAAATGGAAGAATGATCCGACTAAAAATAAAGAATGGAAGTCAAATGCAAAGTGCTGATATGGGAGGCAAAGAGACTTTGAAAAGAAGATTGCAATGAAGGGAAAAACACATACTAAAAACTTGTTTTAGGTATATTAGAAGCAAGAAGCTGGTAAAAGAATCAGTGGGGCTGCTAGATGACCAAGGAGTAAAAGGGTCATTCAGGGAAGACAAAGCCATAGCGCAGAAATTAAATTCTTTGCTTCGGTCTTCAATGAGAGAGATGTGGGAAAGATATCAGTGCCAGAAATGGTATTCAATTCTGATGAGTCAGAGAAACAAACAAATCTCTAAACCTGGAACATGTAATGGGGCAACTTGATAAACTGAAGAGTAGCAAATCACCTGGACTGGATGGTATATATCCCAGAATACTGACAACATTGAAAATAATAATTTCTATAGTGCTATTGGACCTATGCAATGCTGTGCACATTATATGCAGGTACTTTCTCTGTCCTTAGAGGTCTCATAATCTAAGTTTTTGTACCTGGACCAATGGAGGATTAAACAAGTTACCCAAGGTCACAAGGAGCTGCAGTGAGAATTGAACCAAGGTTGCCAGGATCAAAGCCCACTGCACTAACCATTAGGCTACTCCTCTACACTTGACAGCAAATAGGACAAACTTGCAGAAAAACCGTAAAAAGCGCAGACACTCAGGTTATGTCTAGTGTCTGAAATTGAAAACATCAAAAGATATCAAAGAACAGAAAAAGGAGGAGCACTCCAGGGTCTCCATATGCCCCTAAGCATCTATTCACACAAATATGTACTTGTTCCAGCTCCAGACCAAAGCACCAGGGAACTGCACATATTCTATTACTTTCTACGGAAGCCATGTTGGCACTTGGAGGGAAATAGGAGAGCTGTCACTAATGAATCAATAATGTTCACACAAATCATTCCTCTAAAAATGTTGCAGATGCCTCTATTTTTATATATAATATAAGGTTAACTAGGTAGAAGCTGATTTTAAAGGGCAGGTGCCTCTTTTCCTGGCAGTCACTTTTAAAAAAAGTTCATTAGCCTATAAAAATCTCTAAAGTAGCCTGTATACCATTCTTAATATCATTTTTGCCCTAATCTAAACATAGGTTTTCTTTCAATCGTGTCTTCATTCCCTCTGTTTGAAAAATGTTCTGTCACTAACACTAACTCTTATGAATTTGCTGTGTGACCCAAAGGTTATTATGGTGAACTATGTTAAATGCAATTCACAGCTGCTACAATAAATTGGGTTAGTTGCTGTGCTATTCCACTTAAAAAAATTAATAAATAAGACATTAAAAAAAAAGACTAACAATACATTTTTGATTAGTTTTCATAGTCCAGAACCTTCTTGCTCTTGTAAGAACAGTATAGCAAAAGACGAGAAATGTCAGAATATGTAATTGAAGCATAAAAGCATTCTAATGGCAATCTTGAAAAAAAAGGTAGGAGGGAGGGGGAGTGTGGGAGGAGAGAAATAGGGAGAGATGAATAGAGGATCAGAAGGTGACAAAGCTGTATAATTTTGTGGAGGTCAATATTCAAAGTGATTTAGTTGGCCAGAAATGGCTCCTGGCTGGTTTAATCGCTTGTTTGGGGCTCACTGGTCATACTCAGTGGCATTTAACTGGATAGTGCTGCTGAAAATGTCCGGTTAGCATCTGGGGGCAGAGTTAGCACATGGCCTATTAACTGCCGATATTCAAAATTTAAGTGGCCAGGGTAACTGCATAAGTAGAATCACATAAAAGTCAGTCCTATCTTTATGTAGTTCGCCATAGCTGATTAAGGGCCCTGTTTTCTAAGGTGCGTTAGTGTTTTTAGCGCGCTTACACTTAGCGCGCACGCTAACCATATAGGTGCCTATAGGGATATTGTAGGCACATACATGGTTAATGCATGTACATAGTTAACACATGTTAAAAACGTTAATGCACCTATAACGCTGCTTAGTAAACAGGACCCTAAGTGCTGAATATCACACTTAGGACCTCTTTTTCAAAGCTGTGCTAGGGCTACTGTGGCAATGGTGTACGGCATGCAAGAGCCCGGTGGTAGTTCTGGCATGTGCCACGTACCATTTCAGCTCTCAGAAAAAAAAAATATATATATTTAGTGCCAGGGGCTTACATCAATGAAGGAGATGTGGGAAAGATACCAGTGCCAGAAATGGTATTCAATTCTGATGAGTCAGAGAAAAAAACAAATCTCTAAACCTGGAACACGTAATGGGGCAACTTGATAAACTGAAGAGTAGCAAATCACCTGGACCGGATGGTATATATCCCAGAATACTGACAAAATTGAAAATAATCATTTCTATAGTGCTATTGGACCTATGCAGTGCTGTGCACATCATATGCAGGTACTTTCTCTGTCCTTAGAGGGCTCATAATCTACGTTTTTGTACCTAGTGGTAATCAGGCAGCACCACATGCTGCCCGGTTGCCGCCAGGTTAGCGCGGGAGCCCTTACCACCTCCTAAATAGGAAATGGCCACGTGGCAAGTGTTTATTGTACCACACTGCCATTTCCTTTTTTAAAAGAAAAACAATCCTTTTACCCGCTGCGGTAAAAGGGGGCTTCGGCAAATCCATGCACTGATGCCATCGTAAGGCACCTTTTACCACAGCTTGGTAAAAGTACCTCTTAACCAGCTATGGTTTCACCGGCTCCATTTACTTAGAAATTCAATGCCAGATCCTGGACATGGACTAGCTTTGAATTTCTAGAGATGCTGCTGGCTGAATAATAGGCCCATGGTTTATAAACACGATAGGAAACCCATATCTTTGAGTCCCTTTTTGTTGGTTTTGATGTATTTTATCATCATAATGTCACATGTCTAACGTTAATGGATTGGACTGGTCCCCATCATTTTGGCCACTCAGAGATAAAAAAAAAAAGGCATTATGATATTCTTTTGTTTCTCCTCTAGTCCATCCCTAATACATCCTAACATTCTCTTTGCTTTTTCGGCCATAAGCACAATCTGAGCAGAGGATTTCAGTGTGTTATCTTTAATGACACCTAAAGGCCCTTTTACTAAAATGCATTTTAAAAATGGGCTTAGCGTGTTTAACATGGGACTTTCTCACATGCTAAGCTTATATTTAGCACATCAGTACAATAAGGCTTTTACATTTTTTTAATTTGCAGAACGTGTACCAATGTTGTCACTGAGCAGCAGCTGTAGATAATTAATGAAGGAACACTTAGCACTTCCTAAGTGCTCCCTTTTTAAGTTTGTATTATCCAACTAGCGTGCACTAATGTGAACACACTACCCGAATAATGCTTCCATACTCATTCCCAGCCCATGACATACGCCCTCCAAAAATATTTCAAAACAAAATAGCACGCAGTTAGAGTGCAGAAAAGGGGAAATTACTGCAAAACGCTTTACCCACAAATTCTAAAAAAAAAAAAGTTACTAAAATTGCATGTGAAATTTTGAGTGCATGCACAATTTAATTGAATAATGAGTAATTTAATGCTGAAAATTGGTTTGTTAACAAGCAATTATTGCCATTAATTAAATTTAATTGAAATATGTGTGCATAAATTTAGGCACAGGATCCATGCCTAAATTTCATGCATCAATTCAAAAAGGGGGTGCAGAAATGGGAGGGTCATAGGTAGAATGAGGGCTTTCCTAAAAATCACACATATAGTTATAGAATAGGAAGGAAATGTGCCTAGTTTAGATATATACACTTGCAATAGGTTTCTTTTGGTGCAAATTGCTGTACCTAAAATTAGACGTGATTCCCAGGAATAAGCACTATTCTATTCAGTGGCATAGCCAGACTTGAGATTTTGGGTGGGCCCAGAGCTAATATGGGTGGGCACGCACTGTCTGTATAAGTATGAGTAGTGTCTCTTGGATCCTACAAAATAATGCCTTAGAATTCACTTGATGATGGATTTCTAAGTAGTCTACCCAACAGCTGCCCTGCATCAGTATAACCACATACATACTTAATGGAAAAATTGATATTTTTAAATATAATTACATTATCCCACAATCTCTCCACTGCAAAATGCTATACACAAACTTGTGCAAAAACACACTCATATCCTTACTAAACCATAACAGCACTAATTCCAAGGACAGGATGAGCTACAACCTTATGCTTGAAAAGGCAGAACTGTAATTACACTAGGCTCTAAAACACCAATGCACTACCTCGTGAAAAAAAAAAAAGCAAAACAAAAAAGGGCTGCAAATACTACACGCTAGCAGAATACTGCACCTTAATCACACATGAAAAACACATGACACAACAGACATGACACAAGCAACTAGAAATAAAAAAATATGAAGGCTTTACTCATACTACCTCTCTCCTCAAGTCGTTTCACTGGCTCCCTATCCATTTTCGCATCCTGTTCAAACTACTTCTACTAACCTATAAATGTACTCACTCTGCTGCTCCCCAGTATCTCTCCACACTCGTCCATCCCTACACCCCTTCCCGTGCACTCCGTTCCATGGATAAATCCTTCTTATCTGTTCCCTTCTCCACTACTGCCAACTCCAGACTTCACGCCTTCTGTCTCGCTGCACCCTACGCCTGGAATAAACTTCCTGAGCCCCTACGTCTTGCCCCAGACTTGGCCACCTTTAAATCTAGACTGAAAGCCCACCTCTTTAGGATTGCTTTTGACTCATAACCACTTGTAACCACTCGCCTCTACCTACCCTCCTCTCCTCCTTCCTGTACACATTAATTGATTTGATTTGATTACTTTATTTTTTGTCTATTAGATTGCAAGCTCTTTGAGCAGGGACTGTCTTTCTTCTATGTTTGTGCAGCACTGTGTATGCCTTGTAGCGCTATAGAAATGCTAAATAGTAGTAGTAGTAGTAGTAGTAAAATACTGAACTGGAAAGTTATCTCAAGAAGTCAGACTCAGCATGCAGCAATACTAGAAAAATTGAAACTTACATGCAAAATATCACAGATGCACATTTCCAAAAGCTGACATATTCCAATTAATAAATTCTGAATAAAATACTTTTTTCTACCTTTGTTGTCTGATCTATTCGCTTTGGTCCCAGTGTCTTCTGTTTTATGCAGTGTCTTCTTTCCATTTGATATATTTTCTCTCACCATGTCCACCATCCTTCTGTGTCCTTATGCATCCTGTCTACTATCTGTAGCCCTGTCCCTATCCTTCCTCGAGTTTCAGTATCTGCCCTCAACGTGTTCCAAACCAGCCCTTAAACTCAGCAGTTTCTCCTCCATCCATATCCAGCATTTCTCCTCACTCTCCTCCATCCATGTGCATCTACTTCCTCTGTCTTTCCTCCCCTCCATCCATGTGCACCTCCTTCCTGACTTCTCTCTCCTCCCTCCCTCCATCCATTCGTCCAGCAACTCTCCATTCTCCCCTGCCCTCTCCTCCATCCACCCATATCCAGCAAATGTCCTCTGTCCCCTGCCCCCTCCATTCATCCATCCATGTTCAGCAATTCTCCTCTCTCCCCTGCCCTCTCCTCCATCCATCTCCAGCAAATTTCCTCTCTCTCCTTTCCCCTCCATCCATCCCTGTTGTCCAGCAATTCTCCTCTCTCCCCTGCCCATCCTGTTTCTGTCCATCCCCTTCCCCTTCCATCCAGCGTCTCCCCCCCTCTCCCCCTTTGAAGCATCTCCAGCCATCTGTAAAGAACGACAACGTGGATGCAGCAGCTCACAGGTTTGCTTGTTGTGTTTTAAGTGAACGGTGACGGCTGCGCGGGGGAGTGGAAACAGTGATTTCAAATGTCTTCCTTACTTACAGTGGACGAGATAGGCTGGCTCACTTCCATTCCACTCCTGAAGTTGCAGCGACGAATGGGCAGGCAGGCGGCGGTAGTAAAAGCAACAAGGAGGCAGGTTCGACTTCGTCCTTCACTTCCCTGCCCTCTCAGCATCCCGCCTGCCCGAAAGGAAATGACATCAGAGGAAGGCGGGACGTAGAGGGCAGGGAAGCGAAAGACGGAGTGGAACCTGCCTCCTTGTTGCTTTTACTACCGCAGCGCTGCCCGCCCGTTCATCGCTGCGACTTCGGGTAAAAGTCACCATTCCAGTCATCATTGTTTGGGTGGGCCTGGGCCCATCCAGGCCCACCCGTAGCTATGCCCCTTTTTTTTGTTACATTTGTACCCTGCACTTTCCCACTCATGGAATGCTCAATGTGGTGGGCAATGGAGGGTTAAGTGATTTGCCCAGAGTCACAAGGAGCTGCCTGTGTTGGGAATCGAACTCAGGTCCTCAGGACCTAAGTCCACCACCCTAACCACTAGGCCACTCCTCCACTCCTGCTATATATTATGCCTAACTTTAAGCACGGTTTATAGAATAGAGCTTTTTTTCTGTGCTGATTTTTTTGGCACCATATATAGAATTCACCCCTAAATGTATTTGGCATTAAACATTTTCTTGTGCATTAAGCATGCATTAGGGCATAACACCCTAGATCTTTTTTCTGGGTAATGTCTCCTAATATGGAATCTAGCATCATGTATCTATAGTTTGGCTTATTTTTTTTTTAATGTGCATCACTTTGCATTTGTCCTTATTAAATTTCACATGCCATCTGAAAGCTCAGTCTTCAATCTCACAAGGTCCTCCTGCAATTTCTCACAATCTGTGTGTGATTTAGCAGCTTTAAATAAATCTAAATTATCTGTAAATGTGATCACCTCACTTATCATTCCCATTTCAAGACTAGTTATAAATATGTTAAAAATCACTGACCCAACTACAGTGCTCGGGGCATCTCTGTTTACCATTCTCCATTGAGAAAATAGGCTGTTTAGTAGGGGTGTGCAGGCAAAAAAAAAAATCACTTTGTTTAGTTTCTGTCATTTGAAGGGCTTTTATTTTCATTTTGTTTTGTTTTTATAAATGTTTGTTTTGTTACCATGCACATCAGCCTCTCACTCCCTATCGCATATAGGGGTCCTTTTACCAAGCTGCAGTAAAAATGGCCCTGTGGTAGCATTGGCAGCCGTTTTTGATGCTCACAAGGACCCTTTTTACCGCATGAGGTAAAACACCTTAGTGTCCAAAGTTGTCTATCATATTGAAAATGCCCCATCTATATGCCTGTACTTTCACAATCCAGGTACACGCATTTACACTAACTGTATGGCTGGAGTATGTCCCCACTCATAAAATGTATTTGACCAGCTATTCTGTTATTCTATAAAGAAAACTAGGTACTTTTTAGTGTTGACAGCTGCCCATTTATAGACTTACTCTTGAAACTCACCTCCAGGCTTTCCACATTCTTACATTCTTTGAAGATTGCCCCTTCTAACTCTGCTGTATTTATCTGTCTCAACCTTATTCTTCTTTCTACTTCACTCATAAATATTTTAAATTCTCTGATTGCTGAGTAATTTTGCTTTCAAAGGAATCAGAATGGATCCTATAAGTCCATGGATAAAATAAAAAGATTACCGCTCCAATGAGCCAAATCAGTGAAATGACAAAGGTATAATTTCATTTTAAATAGAACATCCCTCTCTAGTGTACGCGCTAATCATTAACAACTGTGTCCCCATTCAGTCTTTTGTTAGAGGAAAGGAAAAATGTGAAGTCCATAGCATTTGTTGAAAAGATATGGATTAAAGTTGACTTTTGCTTACCTTATAGAGCTCCTAACCGTTAGTTTTCTTTTCAGAAACGAAAAAGCTTTATACAGCATGCTGATTTTGTAATTTGCATAGAAATACAGCTTGCTTTCTTCACTATACAATGGTTAATGAGCCATCCAAGTTATAATTAATGTGCAGTGGTTTCCAATCTTGGTCCTAGTGGCACCACAGCCAGTCAGATATTTGCTAAATGTTACTTTCTGGTGGATGACCATCTTAATGGGTCATAGATTTGAATATATAGAAAAGATGGACAATTGACCATGGGTACCAGAGACTGGAGACACTCATCGCTCAGTTTTTACTCTACTGGCACGTTTGCTCAAACACAAAAGGTCTTTTTTAAGACCATTCTGTATTTTACCATACCAAGATATTAGCTGTTCCTCTGTGCAATACAGATTCCTGATGCAGGCCTAGCGGCCGAAACACAACCTTGTCCTTTTTATCAATAAATGTGTTTTTACTCAAGGGCGAGTGTCTCCAGTCTCTGGTACCTGCCACATTTTTTTATATCTTCTGCGCTTTGCCATAGGACTTTTGAGTTCTCTGCTCTTGTGGATTTGTCACGTTTCTCAAAAGCAGGAACTAGGATCGTGAGCCGAGGAGCGGCAGTGGCAGGCAAAACCACCCCACAAAGGAATAAGACAGAACTCAGACAGGAACTATGTCAGTCTTCAATGATTATGCATAAGATCTATCTGCATATAATGGAAGCAGTGCATGCAAACAGATCTCAAGTGTATTCATTGTGGAATTCCTGAAAACCCGATTGGTTTAGAATACTAGTATACATGTGTATATGTACACAACTGTAGCTCTAGGAAATATGTCCATGTCTCTTTGTCTGTGATCCACGTTGAACTTGTTGAAGTGTATGTCGAATATAAGAATGCGTGCTAAATCTAAATAGAATAGGTCAGTGGTCTTCATTAATTTTTAAGTTGGGGCCACTTTGGACTCTGAGGAGCTAAAGAAAAGCGGTCAAATATCTTCATTTACTGGACCATGATTTAGTTGAGCAGTGGGTGTCAGTGACATGCATCCTCACAAGCCCACTTTCAAACTTCACTAGGGAGTATTCTCAAGGTTGTGAGCATTTCCACATGCATTCTCTTATATATTGAGAAATGTCTTGTCCTTTCCTCTTTCTCTCCTGAGACTGGGTAGAGAGAAAGAGTAGCAGAAAAAACCCCCAGAAAGCCAATGGTCCATCCCAGAAGCATTTGAGGGCTGCCAATGGTACCTGGACCTTTCATTTAAGAATACTGGTATAGGTACAGTTATCACTTAATATGTATATGCGGAGGGGCATTTTTGATGTGATATCCAAATCCAATTTCAGAAATTTTGCAAAAAAATCCAAAAATCCAGTGCCAAACATGCCCTCCCTCCCTTTACTATGGTGCGCTAGCGGCTGCCGTGCATGAATGCCAACACAGCCTACACAGTCCACTTTTTATGGGCTGTGTCAGCATTGCCGTGCAGCAGCCACTAGCATGTCTTACCATGGGTATGGTCATTTTCAAACCAGAAAAATATTTGTTTTTGTTGTTATTGTTTTGAAAATCACCCTATTTTAGAAGGTTTTGTGCTCAGTGCATCTTTCTTTAAGGGCCATTTTCAAATGAAATCTTTGAAGATAAGAGCACTCCTTTTGATAAAACAAAAATTGACAATTTTTTTTAACACTATAGGTTTTTTTTTTGACCAATAACTGAAAATTGAACCATGAATTGCTGACAGATGAAAGAATAAGATTAACTGCAGCACTGATTTCTGAGGTCCTTTCCCTTAATCAATAGCAAATGGTATAAATGTTTGTTAGTTACAAATATTCTACAATAAAAAATAGATTGAAATACAGCCTTTAATAAGTGATTCAAGACTATCAGTATAGCTGAACCTGATTTATCTGTTGTCAAGTTGACTGGATGGTTTCAACGAATATTACTTTCCATTGAGTGTTTTTACAATGTTCAATTATCACAGAAGATATCACAGAAATCGTAAGCTCAGCCTAGTCTCACCCAAAACGCTCCTCCAACACACGTCCCCTTGAGATTCAGACAAACTGCATAGAAAAATGTCTTAAAATTGCAAAGGACTAAAATACAAGACAACCCATGCGTCCAATTTCTCTTACATAGGCGCACGCCTGTGGAACGCATTGCCACAAGTGGTGAAAACAACTTATGATTATGTAAAATTCAGAAAGTCCTTAAAAACTCACCTATTCGGAAGGGCATATCCGAATGACCCAACTTAAATGAGTCAACCCTGCAACACCTCACTATTAAAGATCGTATTGGACATTAATGAACTCTTTTACCTCAACCCAACTTGATTGAATCTTATCTTCCCTATCCCAATACAACATATCTTCCCTGTCCCAATACAACATTTTGTACCTATCCCGTACCGGATTTGGCGAATGCCTTCACGGTATTATGTAAGCCACATTGAGCCTGCAAATATGTGGGAAAATGTGGGATACAAATGTAACAAATAATAATAATAATAATAGCAATTTGGATGTTTTTATATTTTAGAAAACCCCATCTGCAGCTTTATACAATTTTTTGGATTTTTTTCTGTTTCAAAAATGAGCCCCTTAGTGTCTCTGAACATGCATTGAGTTATGTATTGGTACCAGTGCTTAACTTAACTTAGGTGACTGCAGTAGTTGAATCTCAGACCTCTATTTTTTAATAGTTACAGTTCATATTCTCTAAGCCACTCATAATGATTCCCTGAATCCCTTGGTGCAAAGAACTGAACAGTGTCATAACTACTCACACCTGTGAATTGAAATGGTTCATGCTTTGTACGATGTTGTTTGTCAAGTTGCTGAAGATACCATGTTATTCATGTCAAAGATGACTAAAGAGCTTTCATTTGGGAGTTTTATAGACTGAATAATGACTGTGACACGTGCATTGTAGTCTTTGGAGAAATCAGACATTCTAGGATAATTTGCTATCAGTTTGCTGAATTTAACAAGGAGCTGCAGAAAGTAGCACCAAAACAGAAAAAGTAAAACCAAGTTTATCAACTGGAGGAGGAGTGGCCTAGTGGTTAGAGTGGTGGACTTTGGTTCTGGGGAACTGGGTTCAATTCCCACTGCAGGCACAGGCAGCTCCTTGTGACTCTGGGCAAGTCACTTAACCCTCCATTGCCCCAGGTACAAATAAGTACCTAAGCCACATCAAGCCTGCCATGAGTGGGAAAGCACAGGGTACAAAAAACAATTTGCCAGTGTCTGTGCCCAGGAGCATGGAGAGTTGTGTTTCTGTCACTGATGTGCTCCTGCACATTTTGTTAGGGGAGATTTTATTGGTTGGTTTTGGGAATGTCCATTGCGAATGAATGATTACATTCTAAGGGACCCGTTTACCAAACTGCAATAAAGAGTGGCCTTATCGTATGCTTACCTGGGTCATTCCCGGTTCCAGGGTCTCTTTCTCCCCCTACTCCTGACGAGACCTGGGTGATCACATCCCGACAGGAGCAAGAGAAAGAAAACTCCTACACCGTGCTCCCCTTAGAGGCTGAGAAGGAGCAGACACAGGGCTTCGGGGCCTCTGGTTTGGATGGAGGGGTTCCCCAGGCCCCGCCAGCAGAAGAAACTTTCCTCCAGCACTGTTCATCACTCCTCCACATGCTGCCCTGCAGCTGCTTTTCCCCTCGCATTGCACATGCTCGGTTTTGATAAAATTGAGCATGTGTGATGTGAGGGGAAAAGCAGCCGCAGGAGCAGGGCAGGCAATGTGATGGAGTGAAAAACAGCACTGGAGGATGGCTTCTGCTGGCAGGGCCTGCAGACCCTGACCAGCAAAGGTATGTGGAGTTGTGGCAGGAGGGGCAGCAGCAGCGATCTTAGGGGGGCAGCAGCATCCCCGCCCCAAGCCCAGCTTAGTCTATCGGCGGCCCTGGGGTGGAATGGGCTTCAATGGCAGCTCCATTTGTTGAAAATTAAAGCCAGTGCTGAGCAAACCTCTATGGTTTGTACCCTGAAATGGCAAGGACAGATCAAGATCAAGTATGCATATGTTAAATCACATCTTCTCTTGTTGGGCAAAGTGGATTTACTGTCCAGGTTTTTATCTGCCATGATCTGCTATGTTATTATGTAGAAGAAAGAACTCCGTAGCCAATTGGAGATAGATTTACATTTCCACTTCAGGAGTGGCATAATGCCCTGGGCTGTTTTCTCCTTTCCTATTGGATGCAGCAGGAGTTAGGCACAACTTGATGTTAGACTTCTTGGAGCAATAATAGAAGTGTTGTAATGCGAACAAGGGCAGGCAAGAAGCCCAGATAAAATGGAGTCACATCAGGTTACGGTGAGTGAAAATAATATTTATTAGAAGTGGCAGGTAAGGGATCCCATTTGAATTTCTGAGATCCCTTACTTGACACTTACTTTCTAGGTAAGGGAAATGGGACTTGATATACAGCCTTTGTGAGGTTTTTGCAACTACATTCAAAGCAGTTTACATATATTCAGGTGCTTATTTTGTACCAGGGGCAATGGAGGGTTAAGTGACTTGACCACAGTCACAAGGAGCTGCAGTGGGAATTGAACTCAGTTCCCCAGGATCAAAGTTCACTGCCCTAGCCACTAGGCTACGCCTACAAAAACAAAAGCTAGTCCTTGGATGTAAGAATATCCTCCTCTGGCCTGCTTTCACCTTTCAGCAAGGCTGCACACTTTGCTTGGCTCTAGGCTGGTTTCCCAGAGTTACCAGTACAATTCTTAGCACTTAACATAAGCCGGCCTGCTTCCAACTGGGTCAAAGATACAAGTCTGGAAGGTACCAAGTTAAACTTGGCTTACCTGACTCTCACGGTTGCAGTTCATAGATACATGGTGGATGCTTATGCAGTGGACCTTTGCTGCTTCCTTCTGAGCTTCCTTAACCTGGCTGTGACCTTAGCTTTTATACTTCCTAGAATATGTCCTCCTGGCTCTGCCTCTCCTGTTTTTTTTCCCTTCTGACTATAAGTTTTAAAGTGGCTCTGAGTATCCTTAAGCAGTAGCAGTAGCGTCCTACAGACTCCCTCACAGGGAGCTTGGGAAGGAATGCAGAGTCTGCATGTGCAAAGATAAAGAGGCAGAACATGGAAGAAGCACCTGAAGCTGAGAAAGTGCACTTGGATCTAAATGTGTGGAAGTCCAAAACTGAGTAGCAATAGCATTGGCTTCCTTCTAGTGTGGGGTCATCCTTGTGGTATGAGTCCTAATATGTATACAGTTCATATCATAAGACCGGCCCCAAGATGGGAATGCAAAAGCAAAAGTTGGCTCAAGACTCAGAGTCAACCCCACTGGTGCAGGTCCACATAAGAAGAAAGCTCTTACTGATACTTTGCTATGACTCCCAAATTTTTCAAAAAGTTTGATAGTCTGATTTGATGAACTGTAAGGTTTTTTGATTTTATTTGCAAATTTGTCACATCTGATTCAGGAATCAAATCTCTTCTTTTTTAAATTGATTTGTATGGGCCCACTATTCAAAGGATTTATGCTCCTAACTTTTGGCCCTTTTCTAAACCATGTAAGCAACTACAGTGGCGTAACCACAGGTGGGCCTGGGTGGGCCAGGGCCCATCCACTTAGGGTTCAGGCCCACCCGATAGTAGTACATGTTTAGCGGTAGCTGGTGGGGATCCCAAGTTCTGCCAGCTGAAGACTTCCCCCTGATGGTAACAAAAATGCTGCTCTCCACGATACTATTACCTGTGAATGCTCAGTTTTCAGCACATGCCTGCTGCAGATTGCCAAGGTTGAGCGAAGCATTTGCCCACCTGCTGCAATATTTTTTTGGTGGTGGTTGGGGGGGGGGGGAGAACACTTGGTGCCCACCCACTTCTTGCCTAGGCCCACCCAAAATCTGCTGTCTGGCTATGCCCCTGATAACATGGTGTTGTCAGCACAGTACTACAGTGCAAGCCCACACTACTGCACCACAAAACTGCAACGTGTGGGAATGGGCAGGGTCTGGACATAACAGGGTTGAGAGGAAGTGTGGCCAGCTATGACAGCTAGTGTAAGAGGAGGCAGTAAGTGAAGCTGTGCTACCAGCAGTCTGGTAGCATGGCTGCCAAGTAGTATAGCTATCCTGCTTATTTTCAAAGGAGAAGGGCGCCCATCTTCCGACACAAATCGGGAGATGGCCACCCTTCTCTCAGGTGCGGCCAAATCGGCATAATCGAAAGCCAATTTTGGCCACCTTCAACTTCAGTCTGTCGCAGGGCCGGCGGATTTTTAAAGGGGCATGTCGGAGGTGTAGCGAAGGCGGGACGGGGCCTGCTTAACACTTGGCTGCCCTCAGCTGATAAAGGAAAAAAGAAGGATGGCCCTGATGAGCATTTCGTCGACTTTACTTGGTCCATTTATTTTCGGGACCAAGCTTCAAAAAAGTGTCCAAACTGACCAGATGACCTTCAGAGGGAATTGGGGATGACCTCCCCATACTCCCCCAGTGGTCACCAACCCCCTCCCACCCCCAAAAATGTTTTAAATATTTTTTTTGCCACCCTCTAAGCCAGCCTGAAATGTCATACCCAGCTCCATGACAGCAGTATGCAGGTCCCTGGAGCAGTTTTAGTGGGTGCACTGCACTTCAGGCAAGCAGACCCAGGCCCATCCCCCCTTACCTGTTACACTTGTGGTGGTAGGTGTTGAGCCCTCCAAATCCCCCCAAAACCCACTGTACCCACATGTAGGTGCCCCCTTCACCCATAAGGGCTATGATAGTGGTTTACAATTATGGGTAGTGGGTTTGGGGGGGGGGATTTGGGGGTCTCAGCACCCAAGGGAAGGGAGCTACGTACCTGGGATCAATTCATAAAGTCCACTGCAGTGCCCCCCTAGGGTGCCCCGTTGGTGTCCTGGCATGTGAGGGGGACCAGTGCATTACAAATGCTGGCTCCTCCCATGACCAAATGCCTTGGATTTGGCCGGGTTTGAGATGGCCGGCCTTGGTTTTAATTATTGGCAAAAACCGAAGCCGCCCATCTCTAAGTCCGGCGATCTCAACATTTAGGTCGACCATCTCTAAGGTTGACCTAAATGTTGAGATTTGGCTGGTCCCAACCGTATTATCGAAACGCAAGATGGACGCCCATCTTGTTTGATAATATGGTTAGCTCCGCCCCTTCCTGGGGCCATCCCCAGAGATGGCCACCCTTATAGATGGGCGGCCCCGTTCGATTATGCCCCTCCATGTGACTCACAAATGGATTCCCAGACCCATCCTTTGACAACTATCACAAGACCCGATCCCCTTCTCCATAACATTTGGAAGCCCTAATCTAGCCCCCTGACATGAATCACCCACCCTCAACAGCTAAATACTGCCTGTGCATAGCCCAATCCCCCACCACCACCATGACTCCCTCGAGATCTACCCGGGGGTCTAGCATCCAGTACTGTAGCCATGGGCA
Organism: Microcaecilia unicolor; assembly: GCF_901765095.1. NCBI lineage: Eukaryota > Metazoa > Chordata > Amphibia > Gymnophiona > Siphonopidae > Microcaecilia > Microcaecilia unicolor. Next base: position 54,995,836 of record NC_044032.1, read on the forward strand.
GCAGCAATCTCTTTCTGCTGGCGCTCAAGTTGACACCTCCTCCAAATTGGTGCCTGCCTCCTAGGGTAGTCTCACAGTAATACTGCATGGCCAGGTAGGTCCCGGGGGGGTCTTGAGATGGGAGCAGAGGTAGGACTATGGATGGGCAATATTTAGTTGTTGGGAGTGGAGTTTCATGTCGGGGACAGATCAGGACTTGCAAATATTATGGAGAGGGGGATTGGGATTTGCAGATATTGTGGAGAGGGGGATTGGTCCTTCGGGAGAGGTCGAGAAATGGAAACTAATGTCAGTTCGGGGACATAGGATCGAGGGAAAGGATACTTATGGGGAGACTGATGCACCACTAGGCAGTTCTTTCTTTCTTTTCATTATCAAGTTCCCAAACCGAGTTACACACAGTACCTCAGAGCGCAGGTGTTCCTGTACTATCAAGCACTGCCTGTGGTGCTTGTGCAGCATCTCTGTATAGTAAATATAGAGCATATGCTAGGCACATCTCCTGCATTTATCAAACAGCCTTTGCACTGAGTGGTCCTTTTACCAAGCTGCAATGAAAAATTTGACGCGCGTAGAACATTACCGCCCGGTTACTGTGTGAGACCATACCACTAGGTCAAGGGTATGCGGTAAGGTCTTAGATCCAACATGGATACATGGTAATTTTCATTTTACCACACGTCCATTTTTTGCAAAAAATGTCATTTTTTTTGTAGGTGCACTAAAAAATAATTCTGTGTGCACCCAAAACACGTGTCTATACTACCTCAGGCCATATTTCAGCTCAACTTAGTAAAAGGACCCAGGCCCTTTTACTAAGCCGTGGTAGGGCTACCACACATAAAATCAATACAACCACTGGGGAAGCACAAACGCCCAACGGTAATTCTGAAGTTTGCACGTGGGAGGCATTCCTGGTGGTAATCGGCTGCATGACAACATTGCTGCGCGCTGCTTGATTACCGCATGAGTAGCACGCGAGCCCTTACCGCCAAGTAAATAGGTGGCGGTAAGGGCTCGGGCAGTAAGTAGCCGCACACTGCTTTTACTATTAGCACATGGCCATTTACTGCTTCATTAAAAAAGGCCTTTTTACCTGCCATAGTAAAAAATGACCCAGCATGCGTCAATTTAATGTGCCTACACTAGCGCAGGCCACCCCTTAACCAGCTATGATGAACCACATAAAGATAAGACTAACTTTTATGTGTGGTCCTATTTATGTGGTTAATTAACTGACCAAGTGCTGATTCCTTCCCTTGAATGCCCCCAAAATAGTTGGTTTAACTTTGGGCACTAATTGGATATTTTCAGCGGCACTATCTAGCTTATTTTCGAAAGAGAAGGACGCCCATCTTCCGACACAAATTGCGGTGACGACCAAAGTTCATGGGGGCATGTCAGCAGTGTACCGAAGGCGGGACTGGGGTGTGGTTAAGAAATAGACGTCCTCGGCCGATAATGGAAAAAAGAAGGGTGAAAAGGTGCCCAAACTGACCAGATGACCACCGGAGGGAATCGAGGATGGCCTCCCCTTACTCCCCCAGTGGTCACCAACCCCCTCCCATCCAAAACATTTTTTTCAGCCTCTATGCTAGCCTCAAATGTCATACTCAGCTCCATGACAGCAGTATGCAGGTCCCTGGAGCGGTTTTTAGTGGGTGCAGTGCACTTCAGGCAGGCAGACCCAGGCCCACCCCCACCTCCACTTGTTACACTTGTGGTGGCAAATGTGAGCCCTCCAAAACCCACCCAAAACCCACTGTACCCACATGTAGGTGTCCCCCTTAATCCCTACGGACTATGGTAGTGGTGTATAGTTGTGGGGAGTGGGTTTAGGGGGGGTTGGGGGGCTCAGCACCCAAGGTAAGGGAGCTATGCCCCTGGAGCAATTTATGAAGTCCACTGCAGTGCCCCCTAGGGTGCTTGGTTGGTGTCCTGGCATGTGAGGAGGACCAGTTCACTACGAATGCTGGCTCCTTCCATGACCAAAGGGCTTGGATTTGGTCATTTTTGAGATGGTCATCCTCGGTTTCCATTATGGCCGAAAACCGGGGACGACCATCTCTAAGGACGACCATCTCTAAGGTTGAAATAATTGTTGAGATTTGGGCGTCCCCAACCGTATTATTGAAACGAAAGTTGGACGTCCATCTTGTTTCGATAATAGCGGTTTCCCCGCCCCTTCACTGGGACGTCCTTAGAGATGGGCGTGCTTAGAGATGGTCGTCCCCGTTCGATTATGCCCCTCCACCTGGTTAAGTGCCACTGAATATGCCCAGTTAGCCCAACCAGTGATTTAAACCACCAGGAGCCTCTCCTGACCATTTAAGTCATTTTAAACATTGGGACCTCAACATTTTCTGAATATTGGGCCCTGCCTTTCTACTGGCAGGCATGTTGACGTTTTTTTTCCTATTTTGTTCTTATGGTAAAAACGCTTAATAGATCTTTTTCTTTGCAAGATGCACGTTTGTACTAATGTAGATTGGTGAAAAGAAAGTTTTAGAAGCCAGAAAGTGAGAGGTCATTAACACATTTTTTTTTTTTGGTCAGAAGAGAGAGCCTTTCTCCAAAACTGACAGCAATGTTACTCACAAAGCATTACTGTCCCTGTAGATTTGGGATGAAAGAGGTGCTTCTTTCTTAGCGAGGGGTTAAATTCTAGTAAAAAAAAATAAAAAAAAAATGACCCATATTTTCCAGAGGTAGCAACAGCATTTAAAAATGAATAGACGGCTTGCCCATTGTCAGTGCTGAGGACAGCTGCTGATCTACTTTCTGGCTGAGCAATCTGACCTTCAAAATGTCAATAAGCTGCTGTCACTTGAAAAATGCTTTCTGATATTATCACAGATATCACTGCTTGAGTTGTTTCATACATTTTAAATTTGTACAAGATCTACTTGGTGCTTTGCAAAGAAAATATAGAGCTAGATTTGCTATGATTTGGTTTTAACTTTCAAATGAAACTTGCAATTGGAAAAGTAATATATTTTTTTTCCCCTTTGCATCACACGGCCAGGTTCAACTGAATCTTTTCTTAAAGGCGGTTAATAAATCCCATTAAATAAATAAATAAATAAATACATACAGGTAATGCAGTCTTTCAAAGACAGTAAAAGGATCACAGGAATATGATTCACTCTTTTGTCTAGTTACCTTTTTAGGGATAAATTAAACATGTATCTGAATGAGCAATTGTTACCATTAATAGAATAGTATGGAGTTTTTGAGGCAGATACATAGCTATACTGAATAGTGTTTCCTGTGACATCAATTTGATCAATTGTACTAAGATTGTGGTGTTTTATATGTTATATTAATTGTTTCTATATTATGTTTTATTCCATTGTGCTTTATTACTCTTTATGAGCAATTGCTATACTGATTACTAATATTAATGTGGAAAATTTGAGGCAGAGAAAAAGGGTCATGGGATTGTTTACCGCCTTTCTGTGGTACAATCAAAATAGTCTACGTTATATGCTGGTACTTTCTCTGTCACTATTGGGATCACAATCTAAGGGGCTATTTTATTAAGCTGTGTCAAAAGGTGGCCTGCCCTATGACTAGTTTGTGGATTTCCCTATGCATTGAGTCCACTTTTAGGTGTTCTTTTACAAAGGTGCACCAAAAACTGGCCTGCAGCACTGTGGGCATGTGTTTTTGGCGTGCACCGGACCTTTATTGTACCACGTCTGGAAAAAAAAAAAGCAATTATTTTAATGGGCCAGAAAATGGACATGTGGTAAAATGAAAACCAGTGCATGTCCATTTTTGGCCTTAGCAGTAAGGTCTCACGCACTACCCAGGCAGTAAGCACACGGCGCGCGTCAACTGCCATTTACCACCGGGTAGGCACCCTGCGGTAGAAAAGAGTAAATATTTTCTACTGTTTGTTTTTGGCGTGCACCAAATTTGGAATTACTGCGTGGAACACGCGGTAGCCGGGCGGTAATGCTGATTTGGCATGCTGGATGTGCGTAGGCCAATACGCACCTTTGTAAAATGGCCAATTTTCTTTTTTTTTTTCAATTAATGACCACATGCTAATAGCACATGGCTTTTAGCAGGGAAGCCCTTACTGACACTTATGTATTAGGCATTGAGGGCTCCCTTGCTAACCATGCACTAATTGGTTGGTGTGCAGCAATGTAGCTGTGCTAACTGATTAACTCTGGACATGCCTACTCTCAGCCCCTCAAGGGGGGGGGGGGGGAGGGATAGGACTTGATATACTGCCTTTCTGTGATTACAATCAAAGTGGTTTACTTCTACTACTTATCATTTCTATAGCGCTACTAGACATATGCAGCACTGTACACTTGAACATGAAGAAACAGTCCCTGCTCGACAGAGCTTACAATCTAATTAGGACAAACAGGACAAACAAGAGATATAGGCACGCAGCTATGGAATGCACTACCAACTGCTATGCAGAAAATGCACGATCTAATCAACTTTCGGAAATCCTTGAAGACCCACCTCTTTAACAAAACATACCATAATGATCCATCATCTGAACAATAGTACAGTACCGTTTTCATCTGTTATTTCATTAATGTTCTCTCTATATATGTTACTTTTATATACTATATTTCCCATGTTTCTTATATAATTACTAATTGAATATGTTTATTCAGTCATGGTGATACCATGACGGATCAATGTTAGCCACATAGAGCCTGCAAATATGTGGGAATATGTGGGATACAAATGCAATAAATAAATAAATAAATAAATAATAAGGGAATATTAAAGTGAGGATGATAAAATAAAATAAGGATAGTTTACATATAGGTAGTTATTTTGTACCTGAGGCAATGGAGGTTTAAAGGACTCTTTTACGAAGTGATGGTAAGCTCAACATGGGCTTACCGCTCATTAAAAGGGAAGTACCGCTACGCTACCACAGCAGCCCGGCAGTAGTTCCCTCCCTCAGTGAGCTCCATTTCCAGTGCTACAAAAATATTTCAATTTTTGTAGCACCGGTGTGTACCTGAAGATAATTGGGCAGTTCCATGTGCTACCTGGTTACCTCTAGGTTAGTGCGGGAGCCCTTGCCCGCCACTTTGCCGCGCCTTAGTAAAAAGACCCCTTGGTATTTATATCAAGAGGAGTTAAGTAGGGAAGTACATTCATGCACATCAGAGAAGACAGAGCAAGGAGAGAATAAAGCCATCACCTTTGGATTACAGATTCCAGGGATTGTCTCAGAAGAGCACTGGTGCCCTAGGAACACTTTTGACCATCTCCGGGAAAAGGTGACTAAAGTCACCAAAAAACAAAAAATTAGATTTTAACGAACTCTCTTAGAGCAAACAATTTGTATTACAACATTCCAAACCCCATCCTTTTATGTGAAAAAATAAAAAGTTATAGAAGGTTAAACATGTAACTTTTTCAGACCCATGGCATGAAAAATCGGCCATTCTCAAAATTTTAGATCCACTACTTTAGTTACCTTTTCCCAGAGATGGTCACATGTATAAAGAAAAGTTATTTCCATTAAAATCTGGAAGGCAGTTTGCAAATATTTAATATGTGTACTAGATTGTACCAGGGAAAGAAAAGGTTTAATCTCCCATAATCAATTCAACTGCTACAGAATGTACATTCTGTCAAACTGTCACTATGGAAGATATTTTTCAGTCAATTTATTTCTTTGATAGCACACCAAGCATTGAGTAAGAGTGATTATTTGAGACTAGGGATATGCATTCATTAGCAATCATTTGGTTCATTGCTGCTACTTAAAACATTTAGGGCCTTTTTTATTAGTGTATTCTACGCAGTTAGCACACAGGGTTAGCACACAAGTGCACAGTAACTGTTATCCAGCTGATGTAGTAACAGCCTGCACTAATTTCTGTGCTGACTGCATGCCATGTTATGGAATGGGAACTAGTTGGGTTATGGGTAGAGAATAGGCATGGACTGCACTTGGCACTTTATGGTATGCTGTCATGTGACTAGATAATATTTACTGCAAAAGGGGTGTTCATCTGGAGGGGGCATGGGCAGGACATGGTCGTTCCACTATGCTTGTGTGCTTTATAGAATTCCTGCATTTACACATGCAACTGCCACACTTAGGTGTGACCATTTTTAAAAATTTATTTTTATTTTTTATTTATTTCTACATTTATATTCCACACTATCATACAAATCCTAGGCAGAACACACTTTTGCATACAAAATAATTAAAATCATCAACAAAAGATAAAACAAACTGAACAATACAATATGCAGGCACACAAGAGTGGAGCCACACAAAAATGGCATCCAGGGTCAACCTTCAAGGCTTGGTGGACTTAAATTATGTCTGTTACCAGTTTTGTTCCTGGCAATACTGTCATTGTTAGCCAGTACAGAACAAGTGGCATTCAATTGTGTTTGTTGTCATCTCATAAAAGAACTCATTTCAAGTTAGAGGTATGTAAAAGTAGACCCCTGTACAAAAGTGCCAAGTCAAGATGGAGCCTACTACTTATGTGATGTTTTTTTGACAGACTGTTAGTGGGGTGCTTTGCCTTCCTCAGTCATCAACTGACAAAAAGACCACCTTGCTATTTTTGATATTGTGGATATTTGAACCCTATTTTTATTTTTCTATAATAGAAATATGTATTTTTTTCAGTGTGTTTTCTTTGAATTCGAAAGACAGATTAAAATGTTTTCACTAGCTGATTGGCTATGAGCGTTTTTTCCTTAATGGCTGCAGGCCATTTCCACTTTGGCAAGAAGTGTTGATTGGCAGATGAAGAGATTCGCACCTACTGATTCCTGCATTAACAACATGAATAAAATATACTGGTTTGTCAGGTACATTTGTCACTGTTGACTAGCAATTTAGTATTGTGTGACTAAGTAAGTTTACACAAAATAATTTAGAGGTCATTTTGCTAAGGTGCGCTAACAAATTAGTGCTCATTAAGGTCCCAATTCTATATATGGCACCTAACATTAACGTGCAATATTTAGAATAACTCTTAGGCATAGTTCATGTGACTAAATCTCCGCATGTCCATTTCTGCCAACGAAAAGCTGGTGTAAATCCCTGCTCGTAGATTTACGCGCACTGGGTCATATTTTGTAACCGCGTTTAGATTTTGGAATGCCCACAAAATGCCCGTTTCCACACCCCTAACCTAGGGTTACCATTTTGTGTCCTCTGAAAAAGAGGACACATGTCACGCCCCCTACCCCGCCCCCGCCACGCCTCATACCCCGCCCCCGCCACGCCCCCTTCGGGTCCTCGTTCCGCCCCTCTATTCCCCGCCCCCCCGTCACATGGTTCCCCCCCCCTCACATATTCCCCCCCTCACTTACTATCTAGCCCTGGTGGTCTAGTAGGGTCTTCTCTTCGGGGCAGGAAAGAGCCCCCTCTTTCCTGCCCGGAGCGCTGCCTGTCCTTGCCTGCTGCATCCTCCTCGGTCTGGCTGGAGATTCAAAATGGCCACCGAGAGTTGAAGTGGCCTCGCGAGAGTTCAACTCTCGGCGGCCATTTTGAATCCCCAGCCAGACCGAGGAGGATGATAGACAGGGGAGGCAGCGCTCCAGGCAGGAAAGAGGGGGCTCTTTCCTGCCTCGAAGACGTCACTAGACCACCAGGGAACATGGTAAGGAAGGGGAGGGGACGGGAGTAGGGTTACCACGGCGCCGATCGCCCGCCCACACGCACGCGCCTGCCCGCACCCGCGCCCACGTTTGTCCAGAAATCCGGACAAACGTGGGTGCAGGCAAAATCCGCCGGACGCCCCGGACATGCCCTCAAAAAGAGGACATGTCCGGGGAAATCCGGACGAATGGTAACCCTACCCTAACCATGCCCCTTTTTGCCTGCATGCATGAGAATTTACGCACAGTATATTACAGAATACACTTAGCAATGCACGCGCATAAATTCTAATTTTTGCCAATTAGTGCTCATTATTGCTTGTTAAGAGCTGTCAACAATGCTTAACAGATTAAAACAATTAATCTATGTGCTTGGTATAGAATGCACCTGGATGTACGCACGGAATCACACGTAACTCTAGGCATGCTATATAGAATCTGGGGGTAAGTGCCATTGCTCACTGTGGGAGAAGGAGGAGAAACTGTTGCTCTGCCTCTTATTGCTTTTGTCTTTCATGAGCTGCTGATTGCAGTCTTGGATACATGTCAACAGCCCTAGTTAGTGTTTTGTGAAACTCCTGATGCAGCCATTTTGGCAAAACATGGCCACATCGGGGTTTTTTTTTTAAATAAAGGATTTCCGTGACTCCTGGTTTGCTTTGAGGGGCATAATCGAACAGAAACGCCTATCTCCATGGGCGTTTATCTCCGAGAACGGGTCCGTGAAGGGGCGGAGTGAACCGTATTTTTAAAAAAAAATAGACGCCCATGTTTTATTCGCCAAGGTGTGAGCTGGGCGTTTTTGCTTTTCAGCGATAATGGAAAATGAAATCGCCCAGCTCAAAAACGAATAAATCCAAGGCATTTGTTCGTGGGAGGGGCCAGGATTCATAGTGCACTGGTCCCCCTCACATGCCAGGACACCAACCGGGCACCCTAGGGGGCACTTTTACAAAAACAAAAAAAAAGGTAAAAGAGCTCCCAGGTGCATAGCACCCTTCCCTTGGGTGTTGAGCCCCCCAAATCCCCCTCAAAACCCACTGCCCACAAGTCTACACCATTACTATAGCCCTAAGAGGTGAAGGGGGGCACCTACATGTGGGTACAGTGGGTTTGGGGGGGTTGGACGACTAAGCATTAAGCAGCACAATTGTAACAGGTAGGGGGGGATGGGCCTGGGTCCACCTGCCTGACGTCCACTGCACCCCCTAACAACTGCTCCAGGGACCTGCATACTGCTGCTTGGGAGGAGGGTATGACATTTGAGGGTGAAAGTAAAAAGTTGTGAAACATCATTTTTTTGTGGTGGGAGGGGGTTAGTGACCACTGGGGGAGTCAGGGGAGGTCATCCCCGACTCCCTCTGGTGGTCATCTGGTCATTTAGGGCACTTTTTGGGGCCTTATTCGTGAAAAAACAGGGTCCAGGAAAAGTGCCCTAAATTCTAGCTACAAATGCATCCATTATCGGCGAAAGGCGCCCATCTCTGTTCGGGTGATAACCACGCCCCAGTTCCGCCTTCACCACGCCTCCGACACGCCCCCGTCCACTTTGTCCGCATCCGCGATGGAGTGCAGTTGAAAGCGTCCAAAGTTCGGCTTTCGATTATACCGCTTTATTTGTTTTTGTGAGAAAAACGCCCATCTCCCGATTTAGGTCGGAACTTGGGCGTTTTTCTCGTTCGATTATAAGCTGGTTTGTGTTCTACTACTTGATGTCTGCTGTGGACCTGTAAAGCCTCCTTGTTCATACTGTGCTCTTAAATGCCATTCAGCCCATAGGTAAATAATGGGCTCTGTGGCATTTAGTGAGCACTAAAGGGATCTTTTACTACGCCGCAGTAGTGTTTTTAGTTTGCAGTAGAAATCAGCTGGTGGTAAATGCCGAGACACCTATTCCTCAGATTCTATATAGCGCACCTAGAGATCCATGATGACATCTGGGCTTACTCTATAACATGTATAACTTATTTGGCTTAACAAGCTAATCAGCGTTGATAACAGCACTTAAGCAATAATGAGCACTAATTGGCAATAATTAGAATTTGCGTGCACAACTCACTAATCGTATCATTAAGAAAGGGATTGAAAACAAAAATAAGGATATTATTCTGCCATTGTATCGCTCCATGGTGCGACGCACCTCGAGTATTGTGTTCAATTCTGGTCGCCACAGCTCAAAAAAGACATTAGTGGAATTGGAAAAGATGCAGAGAAGGGTGACAAAGATGATACAGGGGATGGGATGACTTCCCTATCAGGACAGGCTGAAGAGGCTGGGGCGTTTCAGCTTGGAGAAAAGGCGGCTGAGGGGAGATATGATAGAGGTCTATAAGATAATGAGTGGAATGGAACGGGTCGATGTGGAGCGTCTGTTTACGCTTTCCAAAAATACTAGGACAAGGGGACATGCGAATAAACTGCAGGGTGGTAAATTTAAAACGAATCGGAGGAAATATTTCTTCACTCAACGCTCAAAAAAGGGTTGGACGGCTTCCTGGAGGAAAAAGCCATAGAATGTTATTGAATGGACGAGGGAATACAGTATTTCTAGGATGGGCGGGACAAATTGCTTGTTCTTTTGGCCACTGTTGGTGACAGGGTGCTGGGCTTGATGGACCCTTGGTCTGTCCCAGCATGGCGATGCTTATGTACTTATGTATTCTGTAATGAACTGCACCTAAATTCTAATGTGCACATTTTAAAAAGAGTTGTGGCTATGGGTGGGAAAATGGATGTTCCATGGACGTTCCAAAATTTACACACGTAGTTATAGAATATGGCCCAGTGTGCATGAATCTATGTGTAGGGATTTAGGTCATGTTTTTGTTGCCCTAAATGGACAAACATAGTTTTAAGCACTAGGAGTTTCACCTAAGTATATTCTATATACCGTGCCTATGTCTTAGTGCTGCTATAGAATATGCTTAAGCAGAAACATTTACTGCGTGGATTATTTAGAATCTGGTCCTATATTCCTATGGGTATCTCAGTATTTACTGCCAGTTGATTTCTACCTTGAGCTAAAACACTACCACAGCATAGTAAAAGACCTCCTAAATTAGCGCACCTTAGTAAAACGACCCCTTAGAGACTCATATTTAAAGAAACCTGTAACTTATATATCCTTGCCAGTATTTCAGAAGAACTTGACAAGTAATACTATTCTTTATCAATCATATATTTTTGTGTTTAGTAATTATTTATTTTTAATTTTATCTTTATAAATTTTTACATCTACAATCAAGTGAACACAAAGGTAATAAAGCAATAATATTAAACTAAGAGGCCCTACACATGCCCAATATGTGCCAATTCTGAGTTATTGCCTAGCTACCACGTGGTTCTTGTGGTAATTTCATTTTTGGTGTGCTTCCGCTACGCGTGTCCGAAATATATTTTTTATTTTCTGGCATGCGTCATCTATGCGTGTCATGTGGCATTTGACGCATGTGGGTCATTACTGCCCAGTTACTGCATGAGACTTTACCGCTATGTCAATGGCTTGCGGTAAGGTATCAGACCCAAAATGGATGCACAGCAATTTTCATTTTGCCGCACGTCCATTTTTGACAAAAATTAAAAAAAAGCATTTTTTACAGGTTTGCTAAAAAATTATTCTGCGCATACCCAAAACACACATCTACACTACCACAGGCCATTTTTCAGCACACCTTTATAAAAGGACCCCTAAAGGAGGGAAGGGCACCATATACCCAGTTCCAGGGGCGTAGCCACGGATGGGCCTGGCCGGGCCCAGGCCCACCCATTTTCCCTCCAGGCCTGCCCATCCTTCGCACGCTGTCGCTGCCCTTTTGTCCCACGGAGGCAGCGTTCAGCGTTTCCTTCCCGCCCTGTCTTTCCCCCAAGCTCCGCTGCATCGTCCCTGCAAGTGGAATCCTTCTTCTTTTCGGCCGTCACGCTGCACTGCCATTCACACAGGCAGCTTCGCTCCTCCCCCGCCGCGTCCATTCTGGCCCTCTCTGATGCACTTCCTGTTAGGGCCGGATGAACGCGGTGGGGGAGGAGCGAAGCTGCCTGTGTGAACTGCAGCGCAGCGCGACGGCCGACAAGGAGAAGGATTCCACTTGGGGCGATGCAGCGGAGCTTGGGGGAAAGACAGGGCAGGAAGGAAATGCTGAACGCTGCCTCCACGGGACAAAAGGGCAGTGGGAAGGTTGTGGATGGGCGGGCTGGAGGGAAAATGGCTGAGCTGCTGGGACATGGGAGGGAGAAGAGGAAGGGAGAGAGCTACTGGGACATGGGAGGGAGAAGAGGAAGGGAGAGAGCTACTGGGACATGGGAGGGAGAGGAGGAAGGGACTTGAGGGAAGGGAGAGAGCTACTGGGACATGGGAGGGAGAGGAGGAAGGGAGAGAGCTACTGGGACATGGAAGGGAGAGAGCTACTGGACATGGGAGGGAGAGGAATAAGGGACTGGAGGGAAGGGAGAGAGCTGCTGGACATGGGATGGAGAGGAGGAGGGGATTGGATGGGAGAGAGCTACTGGACATGGGAGGGAGAGGAAGAAGGGACTGGAGGGAAGGGAGAGAGCTGCTGGACATGGGATGGAGAGGAGGAGGGGATTGGATGGGAGAGAGCTACTGGACATGGGAGGGAGAGGAAGAAGGGACTGGAGGGAAGGGAGGGAAGGGAGGGAAGGGAGAAGGGACTGACGGGAAGGGAGAGCTGCTGGGACATGGGAGGGAGAGGAAGAAGGGACTGGAGGGAAGGGAGAGAGCTGCTGGGACATGGGAGGGAGAGGAAGAAGGGACTGGAGGGAAGGGAGAGAGCGTCTGGGACATGGGAGGGAGAGGAAGAAGGGACTGATGGGAAGGGAGAGCTGCTGGGACATGGGAGGGACTGACGGGAAGGGAGAGAGCTACTGGACATGGGAGGGAGGAGGAAGGGGCTGGAGAGCTGCTGGACAAGGAAGGAAGAGGAAGAAAGGACTAGATGGAAGAGAGCTGCTGGACATGGGAGGATAGGGAGAGAAAGAGGGGAGATGGATGATAGGATGCAGAGAGAAAGGGGAGAAACTAGGAGGATGTGGAGAGAGGGAGGACACTGAACAGAAAAGGGTAGAGAGATAGACACTGGATAGAAGGAGAGGGGAGATAGAGACACTAGATGGAAGGATCAGGAGAGAGGGTAGAGGAGTGGAAGGATAAGGAGAGAAAGAGGGAAGACACTGGATGGAAGGGTAGGGAGAAAAAGGAGACGCTGGATGCAAAAGAAAGAGGGGAGACACTGGAAGGATGGGGAGAGAAAGAGGGGAGCTGCTGGATGGAAAGAGGGAGAGGACAGAGTAGGGAAAGACTGGAGAATGAGAGGAAGGGGCATGTGGAGTACAATGGTGAGGAAAAGATGAAAAACCATAGCTGATGAACAGACAGGAAAACCCTGGCAAGAGAAAGACGAAGGAAAGCAGAATTTAGAGACTGGGAGCAACACAATGAGAAAAAGTAAATGGCCATACAACAAAGGTAAAGAAAATAATTTTATTTTTAATTTAGGATAAAGTAATATGGTACCTGTGTTAATAAAGTTTCAGAGACCAATACTTCCTTCCTTAGGTCAGGAGAGGATATCGTAACAGCATTATATTGACCTGAGGCAGGAGGTTTTGGCCTCTGAAAGCTCACTGAAAAGTGTGACTAAATTTTGCTGGGGGAGGGGGGTAGAGAGAAAATTTTGTGCCCACCCACTTTGGGTTCAGGCCCACCCAAAATTGGCAGTCTGGCTACGCCACTGCCCAGTTCTGCAGGATACTTTTGAACTGGATTAATAGAGGAAAATAATAAAGGAAATTTCTTATTCCTAGAACAGGCTGGGCTAAATTAAAGTGAGACATATATCAGATAGAACTAAAGGTTGGAGTAGGGACCAATATAGGAGATGGTTTGTATGCTGCCAGGATTTTTTTTAAATGGTCAGGATGAAGAAAAAACAATGTTTTAGCCTCAGTCTTAAAGAGGGTAACAGGAAGAGCACCTCTACAGAAAAGCAAACCAAACCAAACCAGAAGGGAGTAGAAGTAGACTGAATGACAAGCAAACTTAGGAAATGTTGCTTGCAAATACTTTTATTCAAAGCACCGGGAGAGGGATCCGTCACGGGCCATGTTTTTGGCTTATACATGTGTTCATCTTGTTCATCAATTCATCTCTTCCTTGACATCATCTTTTTCTGTTCATATTTCTGGTTATATTTATGATTCCTAAAAGTTGATTTCCTATATGTGTTCATGCATCCCTTTTGTTTGTTCAAGTTATAATGGGACTGTCCATCTTATTTCCATTTATTCTTGTACGATTCTGAAGACCACTGCATATATATCTCAATGAGTACATGTTTTCAAATGTGTAGTTTGAGCTTATACTATTTTCTATTTGTGTATAAAAGTTGATTATATGTTTTACTTATGTTTTGAATTATGTTTATTTATTTATTTATGTATTTATTACATTTGTATCCCGCATTATCCCACCAATTGGTACACTTAATATGGCTTACCTGGAACAAAGGCTAGGTACAAAATAAAGGGCAAAGGGTAAGGAATGGGTGGGTTCGGAGATCAACAGGAATAACTAGAGGTTCTTTATGAAGGATGATTATATGTTTTAACTATGGGAAAGGAACTGGGACTTGATATACTGCCTTTCTGTGTGTGTGTGTTTTTTTTAAATTTTGTAACTACATTCAAAGCAGTTTACATAGTATATACAGATACTTTTTTGTACCTAGGGTGATGGAGGGTTAAGTGACTTGCGAGATAACCACAGAAGTGGAAAGAACACAAGAGTCCCATGTAGAAAGCACAGCCAAACAAAGTGTGGGAATAGGATCAAGTTCTTCGCCTGTCAGTGGCGTCTACAAGCAACACTACTCCTTAAAATCCATCAACGGTCTTTTTAAAGACCAGTTACGATCATACTTTAAAGATACATCACCAAGTATATTTGTGATACTTTTATCAAGACTCCTGAAGCAGGCACGTATGTGCTGAAACATGGTACTGTGTCGAGTCACTATCAAATGAGTCGCTATCAAATAAAAGCTTTTAACTACACATCTAGAGTCCTTGGTCTGTTTCAAAGAGTCTGATCCCATTTCCACTCCTTGTTTGGCTGGGTTAAGTGACTTGCCCAGAGTCACAAAGAGTTGAAGTGGGAATTGAACCCAGTTCACCATGATCAAAGTCTTCTGTACTAACCACTATGCTACTCCTATGCATTTTTAAAATATATGTATATATATATATATATTATTCATAGTTTTGTGTCCCTCTCCTGGTGCTTTGAATAAAAGTATTTGCATGCAACATCTTCTGAGTTGGCTTGTCATTCAGTCTACCTCTACTCCCTTATTGTTTAGCCACAGTCTTAACATAACACTTACAAGAAAATTGCAGGAAAAATGACCCTCTCATTGCCAACAGCTGAGATTTAAAGGCCAAAAAGGCCTTCCGTTTAAGCTGAGAGGCTCTGGAAAGGTCAGGAAAATTTTGAACCTTTTGACTGAGAAAATTATGATCTTTGTATGGAAAGTAGAGTCTAGGGATCCAGTTACAGTCTGACTCCAATGCAAAGGAAGCAATCAAAGTGGCCTGAGATATTACCAGCCAAGACTCCTCTAAAAAAAAAAACTGTCTGCTAAGCTAACCCTACTGTCTTTGCTTTCTGTTGGTCATAGCCACAACATAGCACAGTTGCCAATGACTTAAATATAAATCAATATATGCATCTAGCTTCACCTACATCAGCACACAACTATGGAATGAACTTCCAAATGCCATAAAAATAATGCATGTCTTGATAGCCTTCCGGAAATTAGTAAAGACCAACCTGTTCAAAAAGACTTATCATAATGATCCTTCATAAATGACCTGACTTCAAATCTCTACCAGAATAAGATAACATTGAACTTTTTTTACTTGTTTACTTCAACTACTTTGTCACTAAATGAACGTTATGTATTACTCCCTTATGTCTTACACCTGTTATCAACTGTTTATACAATTGCTTTAATTTATTTTAATACTGTTTGCACTCTAAACCTTATAATACCTTGTATTTCTCATTCCATAAATGGTGATAGCCACTACGGCTTATGTAAGCCACATTGAGCCTGCAAAAAGGTGGGAAAATGTGGGATACAAATGCAACAAATAAATAAATAAACAAACAATCTACATAGTAAACTCATAATATAGGGGGTAGAGACTCCTTGGAAATCTGCAATATCTCTACTTTTTCAGCACATCAATAAGTGAAAAAACTGGAGATTTTGGAAAGTTAAGAAAACGCAAATTCAG
Source organism: Microcaecilia unicolor (assembly GCF_901765095.1). Taxonomy (NCBI): domain Eukaryota; kingdom Metazoa; phylum Chordata; class Amphibia; order Gymnophiona; family Siphonopidae; genus Microcaecilia; species Microcaecilia unicolor. The sequence continues at coordinate 55,011,772 of NC_044032.1, forward strand.
ACAGTGTTAATGATTTTCCAAAGCTTCCAATTTATGATGAGTAATAAACGTGAATCATGGCAGTCAGTTTACCATTAGGAAATTGTACTGGATCAAAAAAGCTTTTTTAATATTAGCGTGCTTAATGATGCATTTACATGTGTAACTATCTAGTATGAATAATTAAAAACTGACGCCTCTTCCTTTTTGTGCCACTTTGGCATCCTTGAGATAATTTCTATTTTTGAATCCTGAAAATAACTGTTCCTTCTTCCTAATTAAAAAGTGAAGAATCCAGTCCTCATCTTGGTCCAAGAAAGGGAAACAAATCAATCAATTGCATGAATAACCCTGACCAATTTCAAGAACCCTCTTGAAAGCACATATGCTCAGGCTATCTGGAGAGGCATCATTAGAAGCACCAGTAACCAATAAATATTTAGGAGGAAGCAAATTAGAAGCTCTAGAAGTGGTGGGCATAACTCATCAGGTATTATATAGATTTCCACCAAATATTTTTTTTAAACATTTCAATAGGCAAAAATGTATCAGATTTAGGAAAATCGAAGATTCTTCCATTTAACGTTTTCAAGGATTTCCAACATGGCATGAATGAAAACATTGGGCCTGATACTCAAAGGATTTATACTTCTAACTTTGGGGTTATTTTACTAAGCTGCGGTAAAAAGTAGTCTTAGTACACCCTTGCACAGGTTTGTCCCAAGCACTAAGACCATTCTTTTCCCAGCCATAAAAATGGCCAATTTCTATTTTTTGTCTTAATGACCATGTACTCAGAAATCAAACCCGAGTCATCCATTTGGAACTTAGCTACATCACTGACTCTACTTACTACATTTCTGACTAAGGGCCTCTTGTACTAAACCACGCTATGAGCTTCCTCTCATTTGCTGCACCGGAAATCGTTAGCATGGTTTGGTAAAAGAGGCCCTAATTTATAGAGCTGCACTCCCATTATCAGGTCAAAGCTATGGTTCTTCTTATCATGTGACCTTGAGAAAGTTATTTGATTTTCTTGTAGGTTTAACTTCTCTTTCAAACCTTCTACATAATACATCTTGCTAACTAAGCCAACCCAATGAGATACCTATTTTCCTGCCTGTGACCTTAATGAGACCGATCTTTTGATATTTATAGCAAGTGTATAGTTCTAAATTCAACAAAATTTACCAGCAACTTGGGGGTGGATTTCCTAAACCATGGTGCTCAGTTTACAAGGTTTTGAAAAACTAGCACCATCTTGCTGAATAATGATTCTTTCTACCTTGGAGGACTAATTATTTAGGTACTTAGGGATCAGACATATCAGGACATAAGACACGTAGTAAATGTTCATACTGTAAATCTTCAAGGAACAGTTTTTCAAGGTGTCTGGTGAGTAATGGCAAATGGTATTTTAAGTTGTCAAGAGAGGTCAGCAGCACTGCGATGATTTAGCACTCAGTGTAAAAAACCTTTAATGATCGGTTCATTTGGAAGAAGAAAAATCACTCTCCATATTTAGTTTGGATGCAATGGGATACATTTTTATATTGCAGTAAGTGCAGGTTGATGGAATAGTAATATAATTCTGGCTAAAAGTAAAACTGATTATATTCACAATGATTTTCCTTGTGTACACATGAAGTATACTTTATGAAGACCAAATTTTATTTTTAAAGCAGTTCCTGGTTTTGGGAGGTTCCTCTGCTTCTAATTTGAGATGAGAATACATTTTCTCTTGATTAGTAGTGTATTTCCAGTATACTTCCAGTTTAATTCTCTCTCTTTCTCTCTGCTTGTGGTATATTATCAAACTAAGGGGGATTTTTACTAAAGATTAGCTTGAGTTATCTGCAGCAGGTCCAATTTTATTCCAATGGGCCCTGCTGCAGATAACTCAAGCTAATCTTTAATAAGAGACCCCACAATTTTGATATAAGGTAGAGGAAGGTGCTCAATGAGTTCATATTTACAAAAATATTTTTACAGTTAAATTCTAATATATCCATGGGAAAAGTCTTCTTTAAAATTTCTCCAACATCTCTGTATGAAAAGGGAACGAGGTAAGGAGTTTGGATTCTGCTCAAGACAAGTTACATTCAGATACAGAATGTATTTCCTGTCCCCACTTATAATCTAAGGCAGCCATTCCCAACCCAGTCCTCAGGGCACACCTAGTCCCATTGAGTTTTCAGGATATCCACATTGAATGTGCATGAGTTAGATTTGCATGCAACTGAGGCAGTGTATGCAAAGCTATCTCATGCATATTCATTGTGGATATCCTGAAACCCTGATGGGACTAGGTGTGCCCCAAAGACTGGGTTGTGAATGGCTGATTTAAGGGGCCAATATTCAGCCTGTGGTGATAAGTAGTTTATAAGCCACTCACAGCTGCATGCTGAACCAACTCTGGATATTCAATGCCGGGGTATATGTAGCAAACCAAATCTTAAAAATTAATCCCAAAGTAACCTCTGATAACAATAATCAAGAAATCTACAACGAACCAGGGTATAATCAGGAAAGAGCAAATGAGAGAACAAACAATCCAGAATCCAATCAACTGCTTTGAAAATATTTTTATAATAAATGGAGAAATCTCAGAGTAAAGACTCACCCAAACGGGACTACACAAAGTGATTTATGCTCCAGAGGGTGGACAAGCATCTCGATCATGGAATATCTCCAATGTTTTTTTCTTTTTATTTCATGTGAGCAATAACCCTCATGTGCTCCAAAATAAACAATGTGCCATTTAAAATATCTGGATATGTCCCCTCATTCGCTCTGTCCGGTGTCTTGCATCTGAACAAGCGCTACTTGTCTCATGTAAAAAATATAGTTCTTGCTTTTACGTTATCAAATGTTATCATGTACTATCAGTCACTGTAATCTACTATATTTTCATAGCGCTGTATAATGAGACAATACTTAACTTATGAGTCAATGGCCCACTTCTGTTACACCTTACAGCTTGCAATGACATCTCTTCGTGATCTCCAATATTGCAGCGCCGCTTTTCTTGTTTGTGAGCTGCGGCGTGCCCTCTCTGTAAGCTGTCCAATATTTCATTAGGCGTTTCCACACTCTGTTATGTAGTGTCCCATTTATTTTCTGTCCATACTTTTCTGCCGCTATCAACCTCCTGAAGTTGATATGTGTAGTGGTATGTGTAGCAGCATTAAATATTCTGGTATGTGTGCTGACCTGGAAATGAACCAGGCACTGGCTGATATACAGACTGGTGCTCAGTTAACTAGGCAGATGAAGGTAGGACAGCAAAAAGGCTATCCTAACTTTATGTGGTTAGTTAGCTGGTTGGTGAACCTAGCAGATTAGGGAATAGCTGGTTAGCAGTGATATTCAGCGTCATTACCCCCTAAAGTGCAGTTGAATATTGGCGACGGGTCAGCTCAGTGGAGTTTGTGTAGCAGCCTCTCCTTCCTGGTTAAATCCCTTTGACTATAGGGCCCTGTTTGCACCTAAGGAAACTGAACATTAAGGGCCCCGTTTACTAAGGCACACTAAAGTTTTTATTGTGCTAACTCTTGAAAAAGTCTCCAAGAGGTCTCCAACAAAGACCCACATTTTGAATCCATTGTATGAAGATATGGCTCATTTTCAAAAGAGAAAAAAACCTAAAAAGTGCCATAAAGCAGCATTTGGATGTTTTTCTCACCAAAACATCCAATTTGGTATTTTTAAAAGTCATTTTCCAGATGTTTTCTATGCAGTTCATCTGTAGTGTGTCCAAATCTCAAAGAGGTGCATCAGGGGTGTGTTAAGTGTGTGACTTAGGTGTTCCTATGATCTGAATGTTTTCAGCCATAATGGAACAAAATGAAACATCCAGGACAAAAACTAAGACATTTTGAGCTAAATCTGTTTGAATAATGACTAAATGACCAGATGACCTCTGAAGGAATAAAGGAGTAACCCCCCCTTACTTCCCTAGTGGTCACTGATCCCCTCCCACCCCCCAAAGATGTAAAAGAAACAGTACATATGAGCCTCTATGACAGCCTCAGATGTTATGGCCATTCTTATTAGAGCAGCAAGCGGGTCCCTGGACTAGCCTAGCAGTTGGTACAGTACATTGTGCAGAAGGGGACCCAGGATCATAATCCACTCTAACTGTTACACTTGTGGTGGAAAGTGTGAACTCTCCAAAACTCACCAAAAACCTAATGTACTCACATATAGATGACACCTGCAGCTATAAGGGCTATTGTAGTGGTGTACAGTTGGGTATAGTAGATTTTTGGTGGCTTTTGGAGGGCTTACTATATAATATAAGGGAACAACGGTGAGATGTGTACTGGGAGATTTTAGGTGAAGTCCACTGCAGTGCCCACTAGGGTGCCCCACTGCTCTGCTGGGATGTCTGTGTGACCAGTCTACTAAGAATGATGGCTCCTCCTACATCCCAATGGCTTGATTTTGTGCGTTTTTCACTTGGACTTTTCTTTTTCAAAAATGGACCAAAACAATAAATGCACAGAGCATAAAAACATCTCTAGCAAGTGACCATTTTTAGAAAAAAATGATAGACATTTTGCTGTTTCAAAAATGGCTATATTTACTATTTGGATTCTGGACATTTTGAGCAAAACATCCAAAGTCGGACTTAGATGTCATATCGAAAATGCCCCTTCACAAGTACCATGTCATATCACATCATCTCATATCATATACTTAAATATCTTCTGGTTCACAAACAATCAGCAAGCCACCCATAACTGTCCAATCAGAATTAAACACATCATAGGATGGCAGCATCCAATCCAAAATGTTAGAATGTTAGAAAACCACAATCCAGTTTACAATTTGATTTTACAATCAAATTTAAATTGCTGTTCTATTTGCATCAAAAATCAGTCCAGATCTCCACCTCATAATGTTCAGTACTCTTGATGTAAAACACTACAGTGTATACAATGCACTCCACTTAAGTAAACACTGGATAAATTCACATTCTGCTTATCTGCAATGGAAACTTACAGTCACAAATTTTTCTCATTCATTCCAATGTTAACTTACTCCAATTTGACACACCAGAGATAAGCGCATACTCCACTTAAGTGTAATGCCTTGAATTACATTTTTTTTACAACTTCACTCCTTTTAATTGCAATTTTCCTCATTTGTTCCGGGACTTGTAAAGTCCTAATGTCACATGAGCGATCCATCCAACTTCATTGGCTCCCTGGTTCATGATGTCCAATTTCTGTTTGGCACAGCAGTTGAATACTGTAACATAAGGCCTGAAGCCAATGAGGTCGGATGGGCAGTCCTCCCTCTTTCCTCTCTCTCACTCTGCTTTATTGGCTAGTAACTTGTGATGTGCAGAGTGAAGAGGTCGTGTGACCTCCATGTTCTTTCTTGCCTGCTCGCCGAGTGAAGGAGGAGGTGCCAACCATTTTGTTCCTCTTCCAACACCGTAAACATAAGCTTGATTCCATATCTCTATCAAAACTGTGAACTGTGAAGTTAAGGTGAGCACCTAAACGCAAGTTTGATTCTATGTCTGTACCAAAACTGTGGGCTGTAGTAGCAAGATCGTGGCTGAGTTGGCTTGCAAGCTAAGCCTACTGGACTCACTACACATGAAGAAGGAAGCTTTAGAAGCCTTGGAAGGAAGCTAAAGTACAATTGCCAACTGCTACCCAATGTACAATTGCTACAGATGGACTAGCTTTATTATTATTATTATTATTAGCATTTGTATAGCGCTACCAGACGCACGCAGCGCTGAACAACTGATACAAAGAGACAGTCCCTGCCGAAAAGAGCTTACAATCTTAATAATACAGACAGACAAGACAGTTACAGGTGAGGGAAGTAATGAGTGAGAAGGGAGGAAGGAACAAGGGGAGGGCAATTGTGGCTAGGAGCCAAAAGCAGTAGTGAAAAGGTGGGTTTTCAGCATAGATTTGAAAACAGGTAGAGATGGAGCTAGACGTATAGGTTCAGGAAGTCTATTCCAGGCATAAGGTGCCGCGAGAGAAAAGGACCGAAGCCTGGAGTTAGCAGTGGAGGAGAAGGGGGACGACAAGAGAGATTTGTCCAGTGAGGGGAGTTCACGGGGAGGAATGTAGGGAGAGATGAGAGCGGAGAGGTAATGGGGGGCTGCAGAGTGGATGCATTTAAAGGTCAGTATGAGAAGTTTAAACTGAATGCGGTAGCGGACAGGGAGCCAGTGAAGTGACTTGAGGAGCGGGTTAGTGTGGGCATAACGATTCTGGTGGAAAACAAGTTGTGCCGCAGAATTTTGGACAGATTGGAGAGGAGAGAGATGGCTGAGCGGAAGACCAGTAAGAAGTAAATTGCAATAGTCCAAGCGAGAGGTGACAAGGGTGTGGATAAGGGTTCTAGCAGCGTATTCAGAAAGGAAGGGGCACATTTTGCTAATATTGTAGGTAAAGAAGCGACAGGTTTTGGCGATCTGTTGAATATGGGCAGAGAAGGAGAGAGAGGAATCAAAGATGACTCCAAGGTTACGAGCCGAGGAGACAGGGAGGATGTGAGAGTCATTAACAGAGATAGAGAAAGGGGGAAGAGGGGAGGTGGGTTTAGGGGGTAAAATGAGAAGTTCAGTTTTGGTCTTGTTGAGCTTTAGATGGCGTTGAGACATCCAAGCAGCAATGTCAGACAAGCAGGCTGAGATTTTGTCCTGGATCGAGGTTGAGATTTCAGGGGTGGAGATGTAGATCTGAGAGTAATCAGCATAAAGATGGTACTGGAAGCCATGGGATGAAATTATGAAAGAATGCTATGATGATGGATCTCCCAGTATGAGTTTCTGCAGAGGAGTTTGACTGCTATGTGGCTGTCGATGACGACCTGCAGACATCTGAAGAGATTTGCTCAGAGTTGCAATCTGTGACTGAAGATGCTGGAGACACTGATGATAAGCCAATGGGGTTGGAAGTTGGCAGTGAGCCTGAAGCAAGACCCATTGTGACATTTGCTGCTGCATTACAAAGCTTGGACATTATAAGAGCTTATCTAAAGGGTAATGGTTGCCATAGTTATGAACATTATTATGATCTGCTGAACCTTGTCTACAACATAAATAGACAAAACACTGTACAGAAAACAGTTATAGATTTTTTAAAATACCTTTTAAATAACACTAGTTCTATGTTGCCAAATTTTTATTTATGTTTTATTGATCTTTTTCAGAAAATTGTTAACAGTCCAATAGCAGTACTGTAATAAATAAGTTAAGCTACACTGGTTTTGTGTGAGTTCTTAAATAATTGTGTGAAAATGGTAATTTCAGTTATGTGCATGCTCCAATTAAGTGCAAGTAAAAATCCAGTCTGGAGCCCTTGCACTTAACCAGAGTGCACTGTATTCCCACAAACATGAATTTGAGCTGTACAATGAGCCACTATTGGAGCCTCAAGCGTATTTAAATTCAAACATGATCTGTGATCAAGTAACATTTGTTTCAATGGACAAGTAGGCTTTTTTTCTATATAAACTTTATTGCACAGACAAAAATTAATATAGACCACAAATACACAAAGACAAGTTCAATATTTAGAGAACAAGATTAAACCATTTTTATTTGCACGCATTCACATATCAGTGTTGTCCAGATTCTCCATGCTGTTTATGGAATTTATCCTTTTCCAGTTTTCTACCCTCTGTTTATAGTTTGAATTGCAAGAAACCTGCAGAACCAATGGCCCCTTAGGATTACTTTGAGTGCCTGCCCTAAAACGTATTGCCTGGTTTGGAAACAAAAAAGAAACCCTGGGTTCATGGTTAAATAATCTTGCAAGCTTAATTTGAAACAAACAAAGCATTTACAATAGTTCTCCTCCAGGGAATTTACTGAATATTACTAATTTACTGTATATGAACAGCTAATCAGGTTTCAGACCCCAAGGTCTGTCCTCTAAATGGTAAGCCTTTTTTATTAAATGCACATTAATTACTAAATAATCAGTTTACCTTCCAACTTTTCTCTGGAGGGTAAATGAAAATGAGAAAGGAAATCTAAACAGTAACTGTTATAAAAGCAGATATTCAGGAGACACTTGGCAATTAAGAAAAAGGAAAATATTCAAAGCACATAGGAAGAAGAACACTCATTGATAAACTAATAATTTCCAAGGAGATGTATGAGCTTTTCATTATGTCTACTTTACTCCTTTCGAACAGAATTTCACATTCAATTATGACTACCGATTAATTATAGGAAAGTTTTAAAAAGTTTGATGTCACAGTCACCTGATATCCTCGAGACTATAACTGCATGGACCTGAAATGTCCCTATAGGGAAGTAAGATAATAAAAAAAGCAAGCAAGGGACTCAAAAAAATACATGCAAATCAGTTATTGGCTACTCACCTACCTGTTGGCCATGTTGAAATGTTGTATGCATTGTTTATGTATAAAATATCACTTAGTGCATTTTTTATGTTTTAGTATGATTTTGAACCTGTTGCTTTTCTGTATATATGTATAGCTATGTTTTTAGGTGGACCCCTGAAGCAGGCTATTTGTTGAAACATGGTCCGTGTTGGGTCTTCAATACAGTTGTTCTTAATCCTGCTTTGTGGCCTTTGAAGTTGTGTTGTGAAGTCCTTCTGAGCTTGGTTCTTCGTCTTCTTCTTCTTTTTTTTTTTTACTCTTTTATCTGTGGCGGAAAAGTGAATGAAATTGAATGTACAGTTCAAAAATTCATAAGGCTGGCATACTTCTTAGGGAGTGGAGAAGAAGGGGTAGACCAGAAAGACACAGACATCATATATTTATTGTAAACTAACCTGTAAAACTTACATATGTTTTATGACCAATAGGAAACACTTAGAATAACAACTTAAAAAAAAATTCTGTGAGACCTAACAGACAAGCCCGTCTACTAAACTGCATTAGACACTTAATATGTGGTTAATGAATGAAAACAGGTCATCATACATTAAATAATTTCTTTGACTTTTCCTCTAAGGAGGCATAGTATGGGCAAAGAGGGGGTGTGAAAGTGTTAGCCAGCTAAATAGGAGGAGGTAAGTGCCCTTGCACTAGCTATCTGAAGGTATCACACACTAATGTAACATTAATACACAACTTGCAATTAAAAATAGAAGAAACTCTCACAAAAGGTTCCTCATTAAGGGGTCCTTTTAATAATGGATTTAGCACGTGCTAATGATTAGCATGCACTAAATAATAAGAAGCCCATTATATTTTTATGGGCATCTTATTATTTAGTGCTCACTAATCGTAAGCACGTGCTAAATCCGTTAGTACACCTTAATAAAAGGACCCCTTAAACTGGACTTAGCATGTGATAAAATCCTGCATACCATGCATTAGGCCCAGATTCCAGCACACTTTAGTAGAAGGACCCCGTGAGGCCATCATTTAACCCGCACTACATTCGCAGTTTTCCTAGTATAGATTATTTTCTTTCATGTACATCAAACGGCCTTTCTCTCACATCATCATTCAGTCACATTTTACATACAGTTGAGCTAAACACAGTTTCAATATGAATACAGACACTTTAGATATTTCTACTTCTGATGTAACTAGCGTTATCCCAAGGGAACTGGTTCCTCAGTATTGTATGTTAATAAAAGAACACATAAGGTACTGTCATATTGCAGTTCTTTTTTTATGCATAACTAAAATTGATGATGTTTCTTCCTAGGGCAAAATTCATCTGAGTGATGCATGTGTTAACAATCTACTACTACTTAACATTTCTAGAGCGCTACTAGGGTTATGCAGCGCTGTACAATTTAACAAAGAGAGACAGTCCCTGCTCAAAGAGCTTACAATCTAATAGACAAGTGAACGGTCGGTCCGATAGAGGCAGTCAAATTGGGGCAGTCTGGATTCACTGAACGGTAAGGGTTAGGTGCCGAACGCAACATTGAAGAGGTGGGCTTTAAGCAAAGACTTGAAGACGGGCAGGGAGGGGGCTTGGCGTAAGGGCTCAGGAAGGTTGTTCAATCTAGGCAGAATCATTAAGGCATTATAGTAGCTTGTATTATTTTACTTTGGCTTCAACCATAAATAAATAAAACATCTTGGAAATGCTGAGCCCAACCATTTCAGTACTGGAACTGGTTCCATCTAGTCTTCAATTATTTATCATAATGTTCCTCCATAGACAGGATCAGAGTCATATCGTAAGTACATAAGCATATACATATTGTCATACTGAGACAGACCGAAGGTGCATCAAGCCCAGTGTCCTGTGGTGAAGGCGGTTAGCTTAGCAGAGTTTAAAAAGGGGTTGGACGGTTTCCTAAAGGACAAGTCCATAAACCGCTACTAAACGGACTTGGAAAAATCCAAAATTCCAGGAATAACATGTATAGAATGTTTGTATATTTGGGGAGCTTGCCAGGTGCCCTTGGCCTGGATTGGCCGCTGTCATGGACAAGATGCTGGGCTCGATGGACCCTTGGTCTTTTCCCAGTATGGAATTACTTATGTACTTATGTACTTATGTCCTGTTTCCAACAGTGGCCAATCCAGATAACAAGTACCTGGCAGGATCCTAAAAGAGTAAATAGATTCCATTCTCCTTATCCCAGGAATAAGTAGTGAATGTTCCCTAGTGCATCTTAATAGGACAGAATACGAGTATAACCAGGTCTGCATATATGCAGTTAGGCCCGAACACTTTCACCAGCCATAGAGCTGGTGTTAGTACTCATACCTAAATGCCAGAATAAAGCACATTACAGTACAGTCTCAATTGTCCACGCAAATGGAACCGACCCCTTGTCAGATAACTGAAAAGTCAGATAATACAGAAAACACTGCATAAACCCCTCAAACAATGCATAAACAAAGGGCATAGTGTTTCCGATTTTCAAACATTGCTGTAAAACAAAGATTTTTAATAGAAATAAATGAGATGACATCACCAGGGAGGTCTATTGGATATGTCGGATGGTCAGATCACCGAAGTTCAGTCAATCAAGATTGAACTGTACTTATACAGGTTATACGCATATGAGTCCCATCTACGCTCCACCTATGTGCATCCTACCTTTAAAATATGTGCTGTGTAAAACATACGTGTATTTACAGAATAACATATAGGCATATATTTGCATTTACGTGTATGTGCATATATGTCTGTATGTGCCATTATTCAGAACTTTTACGTGTGCACTAGGGGTGTAATTTAGTGAAGATGCCAGACATTGTTCTGAACAGGGATTGGTGCCTTCGCTGAAAGTACAGTGAGAAAATGAATACTAAGCGCCTGTGGATAGTAGCTATTCTGGTACTTAATATTCAGTCCAGGTGGTAAAAGGGGAGACATTTTCTCCTCCTGATTGGCTGTCTTGGGGTGGGAGGAGGCTTGAGGGGCTTAGCTAGGGACACACTAGGGTTTTCTTTAATATGCAGCTGAAGGAAGATTTGGCAGGGACTGAGGTTTCTTTAATATGTACTTGAAAGAGGATAATGGGATTGGGATTATATTCAAGCACCTGACTGGTTGGCTTTATGTTGGCTGAAAGGCAGGTGGGGGGGGGGGGGTGAGGGATTTCAGATGGATAGTCTTTTTAAATTATTTGAATCAGTTCGTACTGATTTTCAGCATTAACCAGTTAAGTATAGGCTGATTTGGGGGACATCAATGATTTTAGGGACATTTTCAGCTAAGTTCATATGAAAATTGACCTTGTTATCTTTTTTCCATTCACTTGGTCTTTGAATTTTGACATCAATGGAAACAGAGATAGTCAGGAAATACTTACAAAGAAGCTGTGGCACAGATAGCAGAGAAAATAAATATCAGAATAGGAAATAGCAAAACATTCATAAGAATGAAAACACTAGAATCAATGGCAGAGACTGTTTTGCAAAAAAGAGAGACCTGCAGCACTTCAAAAACATAAATACAAGCACAGCATCAATTGATACACCTTGTCTATGGTGATGCATGGCAAATATGCAGAAGCTAGCCAAATACCAACAATTATATCCATACAACTTCTTTATCCTCATGAAATGAACAAAATTACTTTTTTTTATTTCATGAATATTTATTGCAAACATATGAATTCACACTTTTGACAAAAACTTAGTAATGTAAGTGATGAAAATCTATGTTAAAACCATCTGAATAATCTACAAGGGATTCCTCAGCATGAGGTGGCTGCTAAGCCAATATTTCCCAGCCTTCTGCTGGAGGCAGTTTAAGCAATCAAGACTTCAAGATTACCACAATGAAGATTCATGAGATAAATTTGCATACACTGAAGTCCCAGGGTATACAAATTTGCCTCATGCACAGTCCTTCTGGCACTCTTGAAAACCTGACTGGCTAGGCGTAACTAAAGAACAGGATTTGAAAACACTTTTCAGTCAGTCAGATAAATCCTGGGTTGAAATCCTAGAAAGAAGGCTGTGGCATGTCATACACTGGTCTGAAAAACAGCAAAGAAACACATTTCATTCAACAACTTGCCAAATCAATACCTCAGCTGTGTGTTATACCAAGTGTATAGAACAAAAGACTATGAGAGCAGACATGCATTTGAAGGTCTTTACAAGTTGCATAATTCATTGTACTTATTGGTATAGGAGACAGTTATTAAATAAGAACATAAGAATTGCCATACTAGGTCAGACCAATGGTATATCTAGATTCGTATCCTGCTTCCAACAGTGGCCAATTCAGGTCACAAGTACCGGACAGGACCCCAAATAGTAGTAAGATTCATACTACTGAACCCAGGAACAAGCAGCGGCTGTTTCTATGTCTACCTCAATAGCAAACTATGAACTTTTCCTCTAGGAGATTGTCCAAACTTTTATTAAACCCATGCACACTAACTGCTGATACCACATCCTCTGGGAATAAGTTCTAGAACTTAACTACTCGTTGAGTGAAAAACATGTTTCCTCCTGTTCATTTTAAAAGTAGTACCATGTAACTTCCTTGAGTGTCCCCTAGTCTTTGTACTTTTTGAAACAGTAAAAATCAATTTACATTTACCCATTCTACAACACTCTGTATATTGTAGACCTCTATAATATTTCCTCTCAGCTATCTCTTTTCCAAGCTGAAGAGACATTTAACCCTACCCTCTGTTTGCTATCCATCAACCAATTCCTAATTCACAACAGAGCATAGTTTCCTATCCCATGACTTTTTAATTTTCTCAGGAGTCTTTCATGAGGGACTTTGTCAAATACTTTCTAAATGTCTAGATACACTACATCAACTGGCATACCTTTATCCACATATTTGTTCATGTATAAAAAGAAATTAAGCAAATTGGTGAGGCAAGACTTCCTTTGGCTGAATCCTTGTTCACTCTGTCCCATTAAACCATGTTTGTCCATGTGTTTAGTGATTTTATTCTTTATAATAGTTTCCATTATTTTGCCTGACACTGATGTGAGGATTACCGGTCTGTAATTTCTCAGATCACCCTTGGATTCCTTTTTAAAAATAGGCATTACATTGGCCACCCACTTTCCAATTTTCATGTACTATGGACAATAACAGCAGATCTGCAATTTGATATTTGAGCTCTTTCAGTACTCTGGGGTATATAGCATCTTATCCAAGTGATTTACTACTCTTTAATTTGTCGATTTGGCTCAGTACATCTTCCAGGTTCACTGAGATTCCTTTCAGTTCTTGTGCATCATCAACCTTGAAAGCCATCTCTGGAACAGGTAGATCTCTTATATCTTCTTCAGTAAAGACTGAGGCAAAGAATTAATTCAGCCTCTATGCTATGGCCCTGCCTTCCCAAAGTGCCCCTTTTACTCTTTGATGATCTAACAGGCTTTCTACTTCTGATATACCTGAAAAAAAGTTATTACTATGAGTTTTAGCCACCGACAAGTTTATATTCATATTCTCTTTTGGCCTTCTTTATCAGTGCTTTGAATCTAATTTGCCAGTGCTTATGTTGCTTCTTGTTTTCTTCATTTGGATATTTTCTTCCATATTTTGAATGATGCTCTTTTGACTCTAATAACTTCTTTCACTTCTCCCTTTAATCATGCTGGCTGTCATTTGCTCTTCTTTCCACCTGGAATCCATCTGGTACAGACTTCCAAAATAGCATTTATAAACAACATCCATGCCTAATTTAAAGTCCTAACCTTTGCAACTGAACCTTTCGGCTTTTTTTTTAACCATCTTCCTCATTATATATAGTTACCTTTTCTAAAATGAAATACGCTACTGTAGATCCATTAGTGACTGCACTCCACTAATTTCCCAGCAGACCCAACACCATTGCCTCTTGTACTAAGTCCTAAATTCTACTAAGGACTAGAACTAAAATAGCTCCCCCTCTTGTCGGTTCTTTGTCAGGTGATAGCTGATGACACAAAGTTATTTAATGTTGTTAAATCGCAAAATGATTATGAAACGTTACAAGAGGACCTTACGAGACTGGGAGACTGGGCATCTAAATGGCAGATGACGTTTAATGTGAGCAAGTGCAAAGTGATGCATGTGGGAAAGAGGAACCCAGCTACATAATGCAAGGTTCCACATTAGGAGTCACTGAGCAGGAAAGGGATCTAGGTGTCATCATTGATGATACTTTGAAACCCTCTTCTCAGTGTGTGGCGGCAGCTAAGAAAATAAATAGAATGTTAGGTATTATTAGGAAATGAATGGAAAACAAAAATGAGGACATTATAATGCCTTTGTATCAATCCATAGTGGGACCACACCTTGAATATTGTGTGCAGTTCTGGCCACCGCATCTCAAAAAAGATATACTGGAATTAGAAGTACAGAGAAGGACGACAAAAATGATAAAGAGGATGAGACAACTTCCCTATGAGGAAAGGCTAAAGTGGCTAGGGCTATTTAGCTTGGAGAAAAGACTGCTGAGGGGAGATATGAGAGAGGTCTATAAAATAATGAGTGGAGTGGAACAAGTAGATGTGAAAGCTTGTTTACTCTTTCCAAAAATACTAGGACTAGGGGGCATGCAATGAAGCTACAACGTAGTAAATTTAAAACGACTCAGAAAAAATATTTCTTCATTCAACATGTAATTACACTCTGGAATTCGTTGCCAGAGAATGTAGTGAAAGCAGTTAGCTTAGCAGGGTTTAAAAAAGGTTTGGATGGCTTCCTAAAGGAAAAGTCCATAGACCATTATTAAGCAATGGACTTGGGAAAAATCCATTGCTTTTTTCTAGGATAAATAGCATAATATATATTGTACTGTTTGGGATCTTGCCATGTACGTGTGACCTGGATTGGCCGCTGTTGGAAACAGAATGCTGTGCTTGATGGACCTTCAGTCTGTCCCAGTATGGCAATACTTATGTACTTATGATAAGTCAGTGGGTATTTTATCTACAGACTTAGTACTAGCTGTCGTGAAAGTAATCCTTTGAAAATTGCTACTTCAGTTAGTACCTGCAGAGATTTGCCTTTCCTTTTTCTACTGCTTTTTCCCAACAAAACAAATCACATGAAGGGCAATTCTATAATTTGACACTTACTTTTTTGTGTCACACACATCAAAGGTGCCAAAATATGCATCTACATACAGAAATAAACACACTAGGTACTATTTTATAAGGTTATACCTAAGTGCTGTGCCCCCAAATTCTATATATGGTGCTTAAAATTGTATGTGCAAATTTGGGGTGTGCATCCAAATTGCACATGTAATAAAATTGAATAACAAATCAATTAGCTCTAATAATTGGGCACTAACAATCAATTGTTTTCACTAATTGGCAACAATTTGAATTTACGCATGCATCTTTCTAATCTGTAATCTATAAAGATGCACGCATAAATTCTCATATGCAGATCTGAAAAGGGGGCAGGGGCGGGTTAGGGGCATTCCTAGAATTTGCATGCAGTTTTATAGAATATCAAACTTTGTGAGTCTTTTAATTTATGGGTGGAGGTACTTTCCAAAATAGTAATGTAGTATGAACCCAACACCCAACACTGTATGAACTCCGGGTATCAAGAAACTCACTGACCTTAGCAGCGACTCTTTTCACACAGGGACCCAGTCCTGTGGTTCACTGTTGTCATCACTGGTCTACCTAATCAATCTTATTATTTTTAATAACATAATATAATCAATGTTTAATATTAAAATCTGCATAGCTTAAATTGCCCCGTTGCTTTAAAAAAAAAGGTTTGCTGAACCCTGAACCAATGTCCTTAGCAGTTGTGTTGTTATTGTTATGACACAGATATTTTACTGGTTTTAATTTGATATTTTTATATTTGAAATTCAGAAATTTGAACTGGATGTTTAAAGAAATTGAGAGATGCACAAGCATATGTTGTGTACATTTTCAAGAGCATATTTTTTTCTCTTTCTTTTGGACTTGTAGGGCCCTTGAGGTTTCTTTCTCAGACAGAATCTGTCACAGCCTTCCTAGGAGATACAGTTTTGCTAAAGTGCGAAGTAGTTGGAGAGCCCATGCCTACTGTACATTGGCAGAAAAACCAGGAGGACCTGATATTAAATCCCAGTGATACACGACTGGCTGTCTTACCCTCTGGATCTTTACAAATTAGTAGACTTCAACCAGGAGACAGTGGGAGCTATCGATGCCTAGCAAAAAACCCTGGCAGTTTCAGAACTGGAAATGAAGCTGAGGTCCGAATATTATCAGGTGAGACATTTTTTAAAGTACATTGTTAGTCTTTTAACCATTGGATGTAATTAATCATGGAACCCTTTTACTACAGGGCTTTAAGCATTAGGGCTAGATTCTATATGTGGCGCCTAAAAAATTGGCGACAAAAAACTGCAGTTAGCGCTATTCTATAAACCTCATTTAATGTTAGGCATGGTTTATAGAAACATGTAGCGGCCATCACGTGACTAAAATTTTGGTGCAAGCATTTATGCCAACTAAAACATGGTGCAAATGCCCATGCCATATTTAAGGGCCCCTTTTACCAAGCTGTGGCAAAAGGGGGCCTGCACTGGCATTGGCACGTTTTTTTTACACGCACCAAGGCCCCCTTTTACCGCAGCTGGTAAAAGGGAAGTCTCGCTTTCCTACAGGAAATGTCTGTGCATCAAGTAAAGCACTTGCTGCCTGGCCATTTCGGGGAGGAGCCCTTACCACCACTCATTGAGGTGGCAGTGAGGTCTCCTGCACTAACCCAGTGTAACCAGGCAGTACGTGGCACTGCACGATTACCTCCAGGTACACTCTGGCGCTACAAACATAAATACATTTTTGAAATGCCAGAAATGACTGTGTGTTGGGGTTGGAATGTACCGCCAGGCTGCTACAGTAACCCCGCAGTACTTCCTGTATAGCGAGCAGTAAGCCCGCAATGGGCTTACCGCCACTTAGTAAAAGGAGCCATAACTGCAGATCGGGCAAATTCTGTAACAGTGCACATAAATTTTCAGAATGCCCATGACACACCCATATTCCTCCCATAGCTATGCTCATTTTGAGATCCGCATGGTACGATTTATGCGCATCACTTTATAGAATACGCTTAGTGAGTTATATGTATAAATCCAAATTAGTCCCAATTAGTAACGATGATTGCTTGTTAACATTCAATTATCGGTGCTGATTGGCTTGTTAAACAATTAAGTCCCATGCGCAAATCAGCTGTACTTGCTGATTTGCACTTGGAACTTTACTCGCCATTTATTGAATCTGGGAGTTAATGCAAGGCTACTGCCCATAAACAGGCTACCTTGCATTAAGGGGTTTTGTGGTAATTTCTACATATTAAACCATATGTTATTGAATTTTTTCAGAATTTTCTATTGAAGTGTGTCATGGGCAGAAAATGGGTATGGATGTTTTAGCTAGCTAGAGCACTACACTTACTGCAGCCTTACTGGCTAATGCAGAGTTAATACATGATCACTTACCATCTCCTGAATAGGACGTGCTAAATGCTTCCATCTTAACTGGGAGCAGTACCGTGCATTGATCTGAATGTTAATGCACAACCTGCAATAAAAAAGCAATCCCTTTAAGATTTGGCATTCGTTTTGGGTGCATGCAATTTACTTGAATAACAAGCCAATTAGCGCTGATAATTAGGCGCTAATAATCAATTATGGATTCTAATTTTAAATTTATGTACATATTTTTAGTTGTGCGAATCTGAAAAGGAGGTGTGGCCATGGGAGGGTCATGGGCAGATCAGGGGTATTCCTAGAATGTGTGTGCACTGTTATAGAATGAGGGGGATCCATGCCTTATCTAGTTGTCAGGATTAATACCAGGGGTTACTTGTTGTAAATCCTCACATCTAATGTTAAGCAGTAAGCGTATTCTAGAAATGGTACCTAACCTTCAGCACCGTTTATAGAACAGCACTTAGGAATCCTTTTATTAAGCCACGGTAAAAAGTGGCCTGAAGTAGTGTGGACGTGTGTTTTTGGCATGCGCTGGGCCATTTTTTTTTACTGCGGCTAGGTAAAAGGCATTTTTTAATGGAACAGTAAATAGCCATGCTCTAAAATTAAAAGTAGCACATGGCTATTTACTGCCTGAGCCTTTACCACCACCCATTGACCTAGCGGTAAGTGCCCATGCAGTATTCGTGAGGCAATCAGGCAGTATGCACCAAGGTGGCTACGCTGCTGATTACCACCAGGAATGCCCCCTGCAGTAGAAAATAGAAAATTATTTTCTATCACAGGAAACAATGAGTGCCAACTTCAAAACTCCTAAGAGAAAAGCTACACTGGCTTCCACTTAAAGAACGTATTACGTTCAAGGTCTGCACTCTGGTTCATAAGATTATTCACGGAGATGCCCCGGCCCGGCCTACATGTCAGACCTTATTGACTTGCCACCCAGGACCGCTAAAAGATTAGGGCGCACGTTCCTGAATCTTCACTTCCCCAGCTGTAAAGGACTAAAATATAGACTTACACATGCGTCCAGCTTTTCCTACATGAGCACGCAGCTGTGGAATGCATTGCCATTTGACCTGAAAAAATTTAAGACCTAATCAACTTTTGTAAATCACTGAAGACTTATCTCTTTAACAAGGTATACCACAATGATCCATAATAGAACTTGTAATGCATCACTACTTATCCTAAATGTTATCTCTCTATACCTGATTGCTTAATTCTAGTGTGTTATCCATGTTCTTTATGTGATGCCAATTGTATCTTTTACTCTGGAATGGCGAATGCCATGAAGGAACGTTGTAAGCCACATTGAGCTGCAAATAGGTGGGAAAATGTGGGATACAAATGCAACAAATAAATAAAAATAAATAAATAAAAACTACCACAGGGCACCCGCACTACCCCTGCGGTAGTACCGATTTGGCGTGCATTACTCACACATTAGCCCTACCACTGCTTAGTAAAAGGGCCTCGTAGCACATGATTTTTTTCGGTGCTGAAATTTCAGCGCTATATATAGAATTTGGCTCATAGTATGTTAAGTCCGAAACTTAACACATTTTAGTAGAAGGGCCCCTGAAATTAGGATACCTTAAATGATTATTTTATACTGATTGTGCCTGGCCAACAATCAGATACCTAGGTAACCATCCTGGAAATGTTGAACTCCTTTCTTTTTCCCCATTTTAATTGGAGTCGTATGTGGAAGTTCTAGCTTGCTTTAATCTTATCCCAATTTTATTTTAGATTAACATTGAATACCATCACATTCCTTTTTAAAGCATAATTTACTTATTTTATTGCTATATCTATATCTAGTAATGACATATATTAAAAGCTGAGCACCTGGTAATGGATTCAGTCATTGCATTGTATGATTGCCTTTTGGACTGGACACGCAGGGCTTGCAAACCTGGTGTAAGAAACAGAAGGGAGGGAGTTCTTTCAGATGGGATGTAATGACTCCAGTATTATAGCTGCTGCATAGGCAGAGGAGAACCACAAAAATGCAGAATGTTCCTCCTGATATTATAAATTGTGCCCCGGTGGTTAGCTTGGCAGAGTTTAAAAAGGGGTTAGACAGTTTCCTAAAGTACAAGTCCATAAACCACTACTAAATGGACTTGGAAAAAATCCACAATTCTAGGAATAACATGTATAGAATGTTTGTACGTTTGGGAAGCTTGCCAGGTGCCCTTGGCCTGGATTGACCGCTGTCGTGGACAGGATGCTGGGCTCGATGGACCCTTGGTCTTTTCCCAGTGTGGCATTACTTATGTACTTATTATGAAAGTTACACCCCAGCTGTGATGAGGCAGTCCTTGTGGAAAGTGAAAAAGTACCCTGAGAAAGTGTTGAGCAGAGTTCAGAAAATCCTGCTGGTTGTTGTTGCTGCAGCCACTGAGGAGATATTGCTAAAGGTTTCCCGCAGGTAGCTCAGCTTTAGCAAAATGCTGCATCTTCACAGAGTGTGGGAAGCAATGCAAGTTTAACAATTAGGTTAAGTAGTTACTTAGGATGGCAGCATCTGGGGGCAGTAAAGATCATCTGCAGTCAGAGAAAAGCAATAGATCCTGAAACCACACAAACTCTAAGGAGCATTGGCACAAACCTTTGCTCACAGGGAGAGTAGAACATTTTCAAATAGGCCATTAACCCAAAATTGCCTCTTTGAGGATTAGCTCTCCAAGGAGATAGATGCTGTGAAAAAAATCTCTATTGAGAAGAATGAAAGGAAAAATAAGGTCATGTAGAGAAAAGCATGCTGGGAGTTGTAGGCCTTAGAGGTCAGGAAATCACAATGGCTGGCAGACACTAATTGCTCAGACCATTCAGAATTTGTACAGCAGGGAGAACTGGCAGGAAGACTGAGACTCGGAGGCTGTTCTGCAGGCAGATGCTTTTGAACTGCAGGAAAGGCAGACAATTTGGAGCTGTGCAGAACTCAGGGGCCTGAGATTGTGGCCAAGCAGTAGTCATAAAGGAAAATGCCTTTTCAAAATGCTAGGGAAACATTTTGGAGTGATGACAAAAGACTTATGCTGTATTACAGAATTGTGGCATAGTAAAGCCCTCATGTTAGTTTGAATAATGATTTAGAGAGGGAGAAATGGAGTGGTATATTTCTAATAGTTACAGACAAATTGAAGGGAAATGTCATTAAGGGGGAAGGGAGTTATCAACCTGCGATGGGGCTTTAAGTTGCAGTATTTGCCCCAAAAACACATGTTAAAGGGAACTAACATGACTTAAATTACCATAATGCAGTGAATACTAAGTTACCATGGGTTATACAGTAATGAGATGCAAAACCCATGTCCCCTTTAAGAAGCAACCTAGGAGCATTGAGCCACAGCTTGGCAGCCTGATGGTCCTAGGCCAATGAACTAACACTGCATGTGAGGTGGCTCTCAGGTAGCAGGCTGCTTTTAACTCCTAAACCTAAACCTTCAACTGTCCCCTATCCCTGATATGTCCTGTCTATCCTAACCCTTATCCCTTACTTGTCCTGTCTGTCTGTCATAATTAGATTGTAAGCTCTATTGAGCAGGGACTGTCTCTCCATGTTCAAGTGTGAAGCGCGCTATAGAAATGTTAAGTAGTAGTAGTAGTATTAGTACTTTATCACTGTAGTAAAGAGGTCCTGCAGGTTGGTGACTCTCCTGGTAAATCAGGCCTTGATTTTTATTGAACTTTGATAACTCCCCTCTAAATTTGATTTGACAAGGGTTGTGAATGTCTAATTATATAACTTCTTCCTGTTAAATTGACCTATCACCTCTTGATATATTTGGTACTGATACTCTGTCTTTGGTGGAATCTATTGCCATTTTGGTTGCCCTGGGATAACTAATTGTTGGTCATGATTTCAGCCTATGCATAGAAAATACTGATCTACCTTTGAGTGAGTCTTTTTAGAATGCTATGATCTGTCAGCTCAGAAAATCTTCCTAAAAAAGAGAGGGGGAGACATCCAATATTCAAGGCTTAGATTGCATATTTGCAGTTATATTCCCAAGGAGGTCCACATTCAAAGTGGGTTAACTGGTTAAAAAAGGCTCTTGTCTGGTTAATTCACACTAACTGGGCCGCAAGGGAATATTCAGCACCAGTTACTGGATAATGTCACTGAATATCCTCTTTAACTGTTAAAGATGTGGGTGATCCAGGGGTAAAGTCAACACTTAACTCAATAAATGCTGAGATTGGCCCTTAACCAGTTAAGGTAAAAAGGCAAATAGGACCCTTTAAATATCAATTCTGGCTTGATCCAGTGTAACTTATCCGGGTAAGGGCTAAGTATTGACACTTATCTGGTTAAGTGCCAGCCAGCAGCATGCATGGATTTTTACTGCCAGTAAGCTGACATGGCTCAGCATTGAATATCCAGTTCTAATAAAGACTGAATATTGGGGGCCCTGTTTCATGGAACATATTTATTTATTTATTGCATTTGTATCCCACATTTTCCCACCTCTTTGCAGGCTCAATGTGGCTTACAATACATCATGAATGGTGGAAATACATTAGAAAATAGACATTTAGTGTTACAGAAAGATCTTGGGTAACATGTTAATGATAAAACATGATAGTAATATAACAAGCAGATACTGTAAAACAGTTCTGAATATATGTGGATGAGTGGTATATGTTCACATTTGTTGATCTTTGTGATATGCCTTATTAAAGAGATGGGTCTTCAGTAGTTTGCGGAAGTTGGTCAGTTCATGAATCGTTTTTAAGTTGCATGGCAGTGCGTTCCATAACTGTGTGCTCAAGTTTGACGCATGCATTAGTTTGTATTTTACTACTACTACTACTACTACTACTACTTAGCATTTCTATAGACCTTTGCAGTTGGGGAAGTGCAGATTAAGGAATGTGCGAGATGATCTTTTAGCATTCCTGGGTGGTAAGTCTATCAGGTCTGACATGTAGGCTGGTGCATCTCCGTGAATGATTTTGTGAACTAGGGAGCATATTTTGAACGTGATGCATTCTTTAAGTGGGAGCCAGTGTAACTTTTCTCGTAGGGGTTTAGCATTTTCATATTTAGTTTTGCCGAATATGAGTCTAGCTGCAGTGTTCTGGGATGCCTGAAGTTTTTTTTATTATTTGTTCTTTACAGCCGGCGTAGAGTGCGTTGCAGTAGTCTAGATGACTAAGCACCATTGATTGTACCAGGTTACAGAAAACAGTCCTTGGGAAGAAAGGTCTTACTCTTTTTAATTTCCACATTGAGTGGAACATCTTCTTGGTTGTGTTTTTCGTGTGGCTCTCAAGTGTTAAGTGTTGATCGATGGTGACTCCAAGAATTTTTAGGGTGTCCGAAATTGGAAGGTTCAGATTTGGTGTGTTAATGGTGGTGAATTTGTTTGTGTTATGTTGAGAGGTAAGTATTAGGCATTGGTTTTTTTCTGCATTAAGTTTCAGCTGAAATGCATCCGCTCATGAATGCATGATATGAAGACTTTGGTTGATGTCACTGGAAATTTCCTTTAAATCTTGTTTAAATGGGCTGTAGATCGTTACGTCGTCTGCGTATATGTATGGGTTGAGGTTTTGTTTAAGGGACAGAGCCAAGTAGAATAAAACTGATTGTGTATATGTGAAAGATTGTTCTGACTCAAGCCAAACAATTGTGAGCTAATGTAACAATTATATATTGCTAAAAAATGGGCACCGAAAAAAAAATCTCACTAAGCATTATTCTATAAAGGGTGCTTAGTTTTTTGCTATGGGCCTGTCCTTCCTGAGTACACCTTTTACCCCTCAGTCATCTAGTTGTCCAACTGACTTGTCCACGGGCTTTTAGCTTTGAATGTACTTATTCATCTTTGCCTCTATGGCTAGCTTCTTTTCAAATTATCCTTTGGCTTGCCTTATTAAAGCTTTGTTTCTAACTTGTCAATGTTTATGCTTTTTCTTTCGTCATTTGGACCTGCATCTCTTTTCTGACAAAAATTGTTCTTTTTACTTTAAACACCTGTCGCAAAACACCTAGCCACATGCCTGTGGTTACCCTGCAGCCAATTAGAAGGTCTATCCCCAGCACAGTTCAGGTCTGCCTGCACCTGCCGCTTGTGCTCTACACTATTATTATTATTTATTATTATTATTTATTGCATTTGTATCCCACATTCCCCCACCTATTTGCAGGCTCAATGTGACTTACATAGATTTGTTAGCATTGTCATAGTTGGATATCAGATACAGTTAGTACTGTGTATCGCTTAAGGAAGGGAGAGGGAAGGAGGAAGATAGGTGATAAGGTAGTTTTAGAGGGTGTACGTTCATAATTGGATGGACTTAGTGAGGTTAGGTTTTCATTGTAGGCTTTGTTGAAGAAGAATGTTTTCAGAGATTTTCGAAACATAGTTGTTTCTTTGATTGCTTTCAGGTCTGTAGGTAGTGCATTCCATATCTGCGTGCTCTTGTAAGAGAAGGTAGTGGTGTGCATCAGCTTGTATTTAAGTCCTTTGCAGCTGGGATAGTGCAGGTTGAGAAATTTGTGGGATGATCTTATGGCATTTCTGGGAGGTAGGTCCATGAGGTTGAGCATATAGATTGGGGCGTCTGCATTAATGATTTTGGGTACAATCGTGCAGATCTTGAACGCAATGCGCTCCTTAAGTGGAAGCCAGTGAAGTTTCTCTCTTATGGGTTTTGCGCTTTCATATTTGGGTTTTCCAAATATGAGTCTGGCGGCTGTATTCTGGGCAGTTTGGAGTTTTTTGATTGTCTGTTCTTTGCACCCGACATATAGTGCGTTGCAGTAGTCCAGATGGTTTATTACCATTGATTGTACCAGGGTACGGAAGATGTATCTCGGGAAGAAAGGTTTTACTCTCTTAAGTTTCCACATGCTGTAGAACATCTTTTTTGTCGTGTTTTTCACATGGGTGTCAAGAGTGAGGTTTCGGTCAATGGTGACTCCGAGAATTTTCAAGTTTTGAGAGACCAGAAGAGAACAGTATGGTGTTATTATGGCATCAAAGTTTTTTGTGTTATGTTGTGAGGTGAGTACAAGACATTGTGTTTTTTTCTGCGTTGAGTTTTAGTTGGAATGCATCTGCCCAGGTGTGCATTATTTGGAGGCTTTGGTTGATCTCGTTGGTGATTTCAGTTAGATCATGTTTGAATGGGATGTAGATTGTGACATCATCTGCATAAATGTATGGGTTGAGGTTTTGATTGGCTAGTAGCTTGACTAGAGGTATCATCATTAGGTTGAATAATGTTGGTGAGAGAGGGGATCCCTCCTTCCACCAACTAAGTCACAACCGCCTCTGGGCGAATCTCCCGCTCTGAAATTATCCCCATTGATTTCTAGGCTACTGGAGGCTACACTCTCAGTGGTCCCACAGTTCCAAGAAAGCATTTACAGACCCAACACACAAACCACCAGGATTCTTTATCAGTCCAGACAGAAGAGGCAACAAATTAACCCCCCTGCTTACTAAAGCTTAGCTCTAGTTATCTTAAGCAGGGCCCATTTTATTCCTATGGGCCCTGCTGCAGATAACTCGAGCTAAGTTTTAGTAAACAAGCCTCTAGCAGTGTTTATTGTCATAAAAATATTGAACAATAAACATAAAAAGTGAAATCAGCAAACAATAACAGGTAACTGAAATATGGATCAATTATAAAACTATCTAAATATTGTTTACTTTCTAAAAAGTATCTGGGGAGATCAGGAAATATGCTTCTTACAGATTATCAAATATGACTGATCACAGGGCTTCAGCAAAGAGATCTTTCTCTCTCTCTCTTCCCCCCTGGCTGAAACTGGGGCAAATGCCAGTATACTCCAAATGAAATTCAGCCCCTGGGCTAATCAGAGCCCAGAACATTTTTTTTCTGTAATACCTTATAACAGAAAACACCACCTGCTGACCAATAGAATACACTTCAAGAATTAGTTAATACAGTTTTATAGGCTTCTTTTGTCACAATACATCTTTTATTTCATTTTATTTTTTTTTAACCAGGTTAACATGCTGGCAGAGTTCTGGTTTTCTGTCAGTGTGTTTTTGCTATGTGTAATATATTCTCCGAGGACAAGCAGGCGTTCTTATTCTCACACCTGGGTGACATCATCCAACAGAGTGTGGATGATGACTAGCTAGTACAGTAGAAGATTCCAGCAGTGTTGCACTGTTCATCTGCTAGTGCCTTCTTGATCAATACGTGAGTACAGGTTCTCTAGTCTTGTTTGATCCGTGGAGCTCAGAGAACGTATTCGTGTTCTCTTCTCATACCATGCTAATTTCTTGTGAAGTGCCTTCCTATGCTGGTTTTTTTTTTTTTTTTTTTCATTCTTTAGTCACATTTTTCTCATTTTTTTTGTTTTTCCAACCCCTGGTATTTTTTAAGGATTTTTTTTCAGCACTTTTTAGGAATTCTTATTTTTGGGTGTAACTGGTTTAGGCTGCAGCCTCATCCTCAGTTTGAATGCCCACCTTTTTGAGAGTTCAAGATTGAGGAATTTAATTTGGTTGAAATTATTTTTTCAATGTCTCAGAAGACCCCCAACAGCTTCAAGAGGTGCACACAATGTAGACAGGTGATTTCTGTCACAGACCTGCACAATTGGTGCATCGAGTGCCTTGGGCCAGATAATGTCATCTCTGATTGAGATCTCTGTTTAAAAATGCAGAGGAGAACTCAGCAGGTGTGACTGGCTTAAAGAGAACATAAGAACATAAGAATATTCATACTAGGTCAGACTAATGGTCCATCTAGCCTAGTATCCTCTTTCTAACAGTAGCCAAGAAGGTAACAAGTACCTGGCAGAAATCCAATTATCAGCAACATTTCATGCTACCAATCTTGGGGCAAGCAGAACATTTTCCCTTATCCATTTCATTAACAGACTATGAACCTTTCCTTCAGGAGCTTGTCCAAACTTTTTTTAAACACAGATACTCTAACTGCTATTACACCATCCTCCGGCAATGAGTTCCAGAGTGTAACTATTCTTTGAATGAAAACATATTTCCACCTATTTGTTTTAAAATAGAGCAATTTTTTGGTTCCTCAAAGGTCGGAACATTGATTTTGGTACCGGTGGCATCAACCTCCATGGCTACTCAAATTTCATCATCCACTGGGAGTGCAACAGAATCGAGTGGGTGACCACCTGTCTCAACACCAGGTGCTGATAACAGGTCCCGGGACTGATCAGCATTGGACCTAACACTGAGGATATTCACGGGCTTGGCAGCATCCTAGCTGGCACCAAGGGATTGGGGCTCTATGCATTGGGGGAAGCCCAAGAAACATAGGCATTGGTCTTCCTTGATGCACAGTGCCAGGAGCACCAGGACATCAGATTCTCCAGTGCCAGAGAAGCACCGGCACTGGGAGGAGTGTTCCTCCTCCTTAGAAGAGGTGCCGGTGTGCAAGTCATTGAGTGACCCAGTCCCCGCCACTGTTTCAGCACCAGTGTCTTCTCAGGCTGCCTATTCTCCTTCTCCCATGCCTTTGCCTTTGTCCACCTTTGATGAGCAGTTCTGGAGAATGCTCCAAAAAGAGCTGGTGCAGTTACTGCAGGGGCCTCCCGCTCAGGCATTGATGGCACTTGCACCACCAGCAGAACATCGTCAGGCCCTCTTCAAGGTTCCATTGGTGCTGGTGCCCAGCCTTACATAAACACCTGGACATGCAGTACCACTCTCGACATTGAGGGAGGAATCTTCCCGGGATCTGAGAGTAGGGCTGTACCTCGGGGTTCTTCAGGGTGTGGACCTTGCTCTATCAGGATGAGGTAGGTGTAGACTCATTCAGCTGCCTCTGAGTATGTGGAAGAGTCTCATTAGTACCACTTTTGAGAATCAGATGATGATCCATATTACTTCTCAGAGGAGGAGTCATATGGTTTACCATCTGATCCCTCTCCTCCTCAAGAGAGACAGAAATCTCCACCAGAAGCGAACTCTTTCATTTGTTTTGTGAGAGAGACGGCTGCAGCCATCCCATTTAAGTTGGAGATGGAGGAGGAGTCTAGGGCAGAAATGTCTGTCCTGGGCAATAAGTCTCCTCCTAAGGAAGGGATCACTGTGCCATTTCACCCTATCCTTGAACACACTGTTGAAGAACTTGGAATCTCTTCTCATAGTGCAGGTCGCACCCAAGAAGGTGGATATACAGTATCATATCTAGAAGGCTCCTGGATTCGAGATAGCACAGCTGCCTCACCATTCCTTGGCGGTCAAATCTGCACTCAAGCGGGTCAATTTCTTGGTCTCATGCCTTAGAGTCCCTGGTAGAAAGGACAGAACCTTGGATTCATCTGGAAGAAAGACCTTTCAGGCCTTGATGTTAGATGCATGTTTTCAACAGAACATCACTGGAGGCATTACAGGTGGTCTCTCCCTTATTTCCCTAGTATTTCCTTTCCCCTCTCCCCAAAAGTGACACTGGAAAGAATTTCAGCCTCTGTTATGGCTTTGGAAAACATAAACATGAAATAGATGACATAAATTTATAAATATAGGGGTCAATATTCAAAGTGATAACCAGGCAGGAGAAGCTCCTGCCTGATTAAATTGCTTGTGTGGGGTAATCCGCTGATATTCAGTGGCCCTTAACTGGTTAGTGTCACTGAATATCAACACTAACTGCTAAATCCGTAGCTGACAATTTTGTGAGTGGTCCAAAGGTTAACTAGACAAATTGGACCACATAAAACACAGTCCTTATCTTTGTCCAGTCTCAGTCGGTTAAGTGCTGAGTATTACACTTAACCAACTAAAAACAAACCTGGTTATTCCATAGCTATGTAGAAAAGTGAGAAGATAATACAAGAATAAGCATCAAAAATGTCTGTTTATCAAAATATTAACTGAAACAGTAAAAACTGCTTATGGAGGAAAGGCCTCGAGAAGCCCCCAGCGTTACTTAAAGCTTCGGGGGCTCTACTGCACATTTGTAGATTGTACACGGACCACAGAACCCTGAGGCAGGTCTTCGAAATGGCGGCCATCATTGGTCGTGGTCAGAGTGTAATAAGGACCCGCACGCTAGAACACCTGGAAAAGCTAAGTACTATCGGGTGTGGATTAAATGTACTAAGCAGTTCCCTAAAAATTTAGAAAATACATACAAAAATGAAAAAATAAGAACAAACTGAATACTTTCAAGCAGGTTTTATGGCCGATGATGATGAAGACCAGCCCCCGAAGCTTTAAGTAATGCTGGGGGCTTCTCGAGGCCTTTCCTCCGTAAGCAGTTAATATTAACTGTTTCAGTTAATATTTTGATAAACATAGTTTTGATGCTTATTCTTGTATTAGCTCCTCACTTTTCTAGATAGATGTGTCAATAATTAAGGAGATTACCTCTTTTTTGAATCTATAGTTTGGGACCTATTCCATACCTATGCCCAGACACGGCTGAAGATTGAATATCTGGGAATAATCCTGGTGGTGGCCAAAAAAAAAATGCTGCTGGCTGAATAATTATCCCCATAAATGTTCAGCTCTTACATTAAGATGAATTTTCAGCTAAAAATGTACTGGTCAATATTCAACCAAGTAAGCATCCTGGTAATTCAGTCTTTAGTTCTGAGCAAATTAAACTATTGCAACATAGTTTATTTGGGGGTGGCTAAGAATCTTTGTTGTAAATTAAAACAAAATATTGCAATCTATCTGATTTTTTTCATTGAAAGTTTCCTCGCATATTACTCAATTTTATGTAATGACTCATTTTGAGGGCCAGATTATGTTTAAATTAGGTAGTCTAGTTTTTAAAATATTGTATGGAGCTATACCGGGCTATATGGTGACATTAATATGTAGACCGGTATATGGGAGAATGCACCTTATACGACATTCTAATTTTTTAAACATCTCCCAGTCCTAAAGGTGTTTGTTACTGGGAATTATTCCAGTCAGTTTTTATGTATCAAGCAGCAGCTTTTTGGTCACACCTCCCAAATGGGATTAAAGCCTTGTCTAGTTTTGTTAATTTTAAGAAGATGCTTAAAATCTACCTTTTTTTAAAAGAAATATGTATTAAATATGGTGAACCAGTTAAAATTTGCTACCAATGTTTGATCTGGTCCTCTTATTGGTATCCTCTTTTAACTACATTTGGTAATAGCAGACTACAAATTCTGTAACTGTAGACCCATATATTCAATGCCAGGCCATGTACAGGCACTGGCATTGAATATTTGGGCCTGACTGGATTGAAGATAGCCTCTGGTACAACCTCTGGTACTTCTGCAGGTCCTAGCCAATATTCAGTCATGCATCCGGATAAGACACTTACTTATGTGGGTCCCAGCTGATTATTGTCTAGCATTCATATAAGGGTTTCTGGTCAGGTACTCCCCCCACCCATACCCCTCACAAAAAGCAAAGCCACACCCTCCAAGAATCCTATCCCCTGTCTACCCTCCCCCAGATCCTTGTAGCCTCCAAGATTGCCCTCCACCCACAACCTATGGGCTTCCCTGAGGGTCTAGGGGTCATTGGGGCTGGAGCAATCCCCACTCGCTTCTATTCATCACAGCTCAATATTCAAAATGGCTGATGTGACCTGGCAGTCTCCCAGCAGCCATTTTAAATCTGGAGCCACAAATGCCAGGAGCAAGTGGAGATCACACCTGCCCTGATGACCTAGTATCCACAAACATCTTTTCTATGTGGTATGTGAATTCTGCTGCATTTGCACCAGGCAGGCAAGTTACCAAGTAAACCTTATACTACCCGGATATCTATTATCCTACAGTTCTAATCAATAACTGCTATGGCAGTCTAAGCCCTTCCTTCCTATGCAAATGCCCTTGGACTCACATCCTTGGTACAAAAGGATATATTACCTAGTAGAGATGTGCATGTAATGTGCCATAAAAAAAATGTATTGCACACTAAAGTGATGTACTATTCATTAACACACCAATTAACATGTATTAACTCAGTTATAGGGTAATTATATAACATAGGCAATAAAATGTATGCACCAATTATATACATAAATATGTAGAATAGTGGCATTTTTGTGCACACATGTACACATGCATTTACCTGCTAGAATTCTGCATGAGTGCTATTATATGTATGTGTTGTGTAAATATGTGCTTAACTTATATAGTCTGTATTTGCAAGGAGTGGTACACATGAATGGAGCTTGTAAAGAGAATGGATGGGGATCACATTTAATACTATAAGCTATGGGTTTTATTTTATAAAGTTTATGCTCCTAAATTTATGACCATAATTTATGCTCATAAATGTATATAAACAAAACAACAAGAGGAGAAGAGGAACCTCACGAGACCGTGAGAAGCAAAACAAACCAGTGAGGTGAGTCCAAGAAGAATAGAAGATGCTTTATTGCAAAAGGTAATGATGACCCGACATGGCCGTGTTTTGGCCTGAAGGTCTGCCTCAGGGGTCCTGATCAATCTTTGATGTTGTAAAGTATATTCCATATACCAATCCCAGGGCAAGCAGTACCTTCCCTCATGTCCATCTCAATAACAGACTATGGACTTTTCTTCCAGGAACTTGTCCAAACCTTGTTTAAATCCACATGCACAAACCGCTATTATCACATCCTCTAGCAGC
This sequence comes from Microcaecilia unicolor, assembly GCF_901765095.1. Lineage (NCBI taxonomy): Eukaryota > Metazoa > Chordata > Amphibia > Gymnophiona > Siphonopidae > Microcaecilia > Microcaecilia unicolor. The sequence continues at coordinate 55,043,195 of NC_044032.1, forward strand.
GAGTTCCAGATCTTAACTATTCTTTGAGTGAAAAAAATATTCCTCCTATTTGCTATGTAAATATTTCTTCTTATTTGTTTTAAAAGTATTTCCACTTAACTTCATTGAGTGTCTCCTGGTCTTTGTACTTTTTTGATAGTGAATCGATTCACTTCTAAGGAAAAGGGTTGACAATCGACAAATGAGATTATGAGGACTAAATACTAGCCACATTAGCTGTTAATGTGGTATTTAGCATGCTCCAGCAGCTAAATCTGGTGTTGTGCTAAAAGTTAACATGTCATCTCTGAATTAGGTGGTGATTCTTTAGGGAGACACCTCAAGGAGTCTTCTCCTCCACAGAGATGCATAACACCTGAACTCATAAAATGGGTAAAAGTGAATCAATTTTTACTCTTTCAAAAAGTAGAAAGACTAGGAGACACTCAATGAAGGTATGTTGAAATACTTTTAAAACAAGAAGAAATATTTTTTCACTCAATGAATAGTTAAGCTCTAGAACTCGTTGCCAGAGGATATGGCAATAGTGATTAGCGTATATGGGTTTTCAAAAGGTTTGGATATGTTCCTGGAGGAAAACTCCATAGTCTGCAAATAAGGTAGACGTGACTAAGCCACTGCTTGCCCTGGGATTGGCAGCATGGAATGCTACTACTATTTGGATTTCTGCCAGGTACTTGTGACTTGTAACCTGGAATGGCCACTATTGGAAACAGGATACTGGGCTAGATGGACAATTAGTCTGACCTAGTATGGCTATTCTAATTTTCTTATATGATATAAGAGCATAAGAACATAAGAGTAGCCATAATGGGTCAGACCAATGATCCACTAGCCCAGTATTCGGTTTCCAATAGTCGCCAAGCCAGCTCACAAGTTCCTGGCAGAAACCCAAACCACACCAACACTCCATGGTACCAATCCCAGGGCAAGCATTTGCTTCCATATATCTGTCTCAATAGCTGACTATGAACTTTTCCTCCATGAACTTATCTAAACCTTTTTTAAACCCAGATGCGCGAACTGCTGTTACTACATCCTCCGACAAAGAGTTCCAGTGCATAACTATTTGTTGAGTGAAAAATTATTTCCATGTAACTTCCTTGAGTGTCCCCTAGTCTTTGTACTTTTGGAATGAGTAAAACATCAATTTACTTCTACTCTTTCTACACCACTCAGGATTTTGTAGACCTCAACCATATCTCCCCTCATCCGTCTCTTTTCCAAGCTGAAGAGCCCTAACCTCTTCAGCCTTTCCTCTTATGAGAGGAGTTCCATTCCCTTTATCATTTTGGTCGTTCTTTTTTGAACCTTTTCTAATTCCACTATATATTTTTTGAGATACTGCGACCAGAACTAAACACAGTACTCAAGGTGAGGTTGCACCATGGAACGATATAGAGGCTAGTATTTTTGGTCTTATTCACCATGCCTTTCCTAATAATTCCTATCATCCTATTTGGACATCTCATCAGTGCTAGCTAGGGAAGTAAAATTTCTAGAAGCTATAAATGACTACTGCATGGAACAGCTGGTCCCGTAACTGACAAAATGAGGCACTACTTAATTTACTCATTTTGTCAGTTACAAGACCAGCTGTTCCATGCAGTAGACATTTATGACATCTAGAAATTTTACCTCTCTTGCAAACTGATGAGACATTCATCCAACTAATTCTGGGGTAATTAAAACTTTCTCTTAATAACATGTTGCCAATTTAATTAGCCTTTTCCCCTTCCAAGTACTATCCAGACCTTATGCTGCTTAGCTTCTGAGATCAGAGGTGCACACAGGGTGTTATGGTCTGTTTCTTCATCCTGGTCAGGTGAGCAGTAGTCTTTTCATACTGTTATATCTATTTCACATGGAATTGTTATCCATAGTGTTTGCAGAGTGCAGTTTGTTGCTCGACTATATACTATAAGCAACATGCATTGTGAGCACAGATGAGGGCCCTTGAGATACAGCTGGATTTATCAGTTACAATGAGCCCCAAAATCCAAGCAACCTTTAGGAGTTGCTTCTATCATCTATGAGAACAATGCTGTCCATCTCTGTACTCACATATAAATGTCACCTGTATTTGAGTGTAGTAGGTTTGTGGTGGGTTTTTGAGGGTTCAAACAATCCACCACAAGTGTGACAGTTTGAGTGAGATATGGGCCTGGGTCCCCTTCTCTACAGTGCACTGCACCGACCAATAGGCTACACCAGGGACGTGCTTGTTCCTTAAATAGACTAGCCATAACATCTGAAGCTGTCATAGAGGCTGGTATGCACTATGGTATCTTTGAGGGGAGGACGGATTCAGTGACCACTGGGGGGGCAAGGGGGGTCATGCCTTAATCCATCCAGTGGTCATCTGGTCATATAGGACACCTTTTTATGGCTTAGTCCAGCCCCCTTATGATTTGGATACACTGCAGACAAACTGCATAGAAAATGTCTTTAAAATGTGTTTCAAAAATAGCAATTTGGACGTTTTAGACCAAAAAATGTCCATCTGATGCTTTGAGCTGCTTTGGGGGCATTTTTTCTGTTTTGAAAATGGACCCCCAAATAATTTATGGTCTATTAAAGTACCTGTACTTTTAATTAAGCTTATTACAGTTTCTCACCTTTGATGAAATTCTTGGATGACAGACTGTTTTTTTTTTTTTATTAAGGGATCCTTTTACAACACTGCAGTACAGTTACCACGGCGCTGGTGCATGCCAGTCAGGCATTACCACCAGGCTGCTGCAGGTGCTCAGCAGTAGTGCCTGCCTACTCTATGGGTTTTTTTTTCTGGTGTGCCACTTTGGGCCTTCTTTAACTGCAGTGTGGTAAAAGGGGCCCTAAGTTTCCTACCTTCTAAAGGCATATGTTTTAAGAAGGTTTTTGATGGATCCTTTGTCTATCAAGCTGTTTTTATTTGGAGCAATCTTCATTTATCTGTCAAATGACAATATATGTACTTATGTTTTCACAAATATTTAAAAGCAAACTTATTTCAGAGCTAGTTCATAATCAAAAGTTGTTATAACTCTTACACCAACATGTTTGATTTTCACAAGAACTTGTACAATGTTTATAATTACAGTATTTGCAGTGGTGTGCTGGAACAGGCTCTCACAGGCTCGCAAGAGCCGGTTGTTAAGTTTTTTTTTATTTTTTTTTTTTTTATTTTATTATTTATTCATTTCATCAAACTTACAAGAAAACATCTTGGTCGGAAAAGAACATAAAACAAAAATATCACATAACAATAAAGATTGAACAATCTATAAAGAAATCATTAATACTCAAGTCCATAAACTGGGAATCCAAGATTCAGGAATACAAGGAGAATATTTAAATTTTTAAAGAAAAAAAAGAAAAAAATTAACAGGATTAAGCAAGTGCCATTGAGGTGTATTACTTATTAATTAAGCGTTGTCCTTTTTCCTCGAGGCTATCAGAGCCGATGCATGCGTAGGCTCTGTAAACACATATTTCTTTCCATCAAGTCTTACTATACACTTGCAGGGGTATCTTAAAAAAAAGGTACCCCCCAACTGTATTATGCCAGACTTAAGGAGCAAGAATTGTTTCCTCCGTTTCCTTGTCTCCTTAGAGACATCAGGAAATAGTAATATCTTGTAACCCAAAAAGGGTTTTTCTCTGTTGCGAAAGAAAAGACGGAAGATCCAACCCTTATCCGGCAACAAAGCAACGGTTGCAACCAAGGTTGCAGCCGTTGCTAATTCAGAATCAGAAGTTTCAAGCAAAAGAGATACATCTATTGAAGCTTCAGGAATTAGATTCAGTTCTTTTCCTGGGACATAATAAACAGAAGTAAATGGTGGCATATTCTGATCTGATACATTCAAAACTTCACGGAAATATCTCTTTAACATATCAAGAGGAGGTGTTGTCTGTATCTTGGGAAAATTCACAAATCTTAAGTTATGGCTTTTAGTATAATTGTCAAATATTTCCATTTTTTTTCGAAGATTAGCCAAGTCATTTATCATCAAAGGTTGTACTGTTTCCATTTTTGCAATTCTTTGCTCAGCCTTATCAGCTCTATTATCCATTTCTTTAGTTTTTTCCTCCAATTTTCCCAAGTCTTTCTCTAATAAGTTTACCTTTGGGGTAATTTCATTTACTTGTTTCAGGAAAGTTTGTCCCAAGGCAGAAACCAAATCCCATAGTTTATCTAAAGTTACCTCTTTTGGTTTAACAATTAATTCTTTAGGCATTTCAAACCTCTCAGACGCCGTCGCATGAATCTCTCTCTGTTCCTCGGGACCTCTCCCCGCATTCCACGGTGGTAGCGTTTCCCCAACTTGAGATGATAGCGAGTCCTCCACTCGATATTCTTCCGGGTCCCTCTCACCTTCGTTGGGAGACCCGATCGAGTCAACAAGAAAGGAGCTTGCTCCAACCGGCTGGGGAGGCGGAGTCCGCATAGCGGGACTGAGGGTGGTTTCCAAACCAGGGGAGACCGAGTCTCCTAACATGCCGGACATCCCAACTGGTAACGTCCCGCTTACAAAAGCAACACTCTGTGGTCGAACAAAACGGTCAAGAGGACCAGGTAAGGAGGGAGTAGATAGCGGGGCTCTGGCTGCTACTCGCCCACGTCGTTTAGGCATTTTAGGAACAAAAGTAATCGCGACTCACAGCACCTCAATAGACTGCGGCCATCTTGGATCCCCCGGTTGTTAAGTTTTTAAGAATTTTGGGAGCCGGTTGTTAAAGTAGGGCCCTCCATGGCTACTTTAACAAGTGGCTCCCAAAATGTGGGCTTGGGCCCCCTGCTAAATTCTCTTTTACTTTGCTGGTGGGGATGCTGAGCCCTGCCAGCCAAGTAAATAGACTACTGCTGCTCTCCGCTCCTTGTTTCCAGCACTAGGCAGCAGGCTGGGACTTCTCGAGCAAGTGAGAGAAGTTCCAGTATGCAGCTCAAAGCAAGACGTTGGGAGTGGTGGCAGTCCATTTATTGGCTGCCAGTAAAGGTATGCCTAGCATGCCCGCACGAAGGGAGGGAGGAGAGAGAGGCAAGTGTTGCTCCCCCCCCCCCCCCGGCCGCCCCTGGCCCTTCCAACTGCAGAGCTGGCTATGTCTGAAGAAAGAGCCTGTTGTTAAAAATTTACCAGCACACCCCTGAGTATTTGCCATTGCTGCGCACCGCTTTGAACTTCTTGGTCTGTAGCTCCTAATTCTATAAAAGTTGCCAAAAACAACATGTTCAAATTTGGACGCATGTCCAATATGCGTGCACAATTTAATTGAATAACGAGCTAATTAGCACCAATAATTGGCCTTTTAATAAGCATTTATTGGCACTAATTAAATTTAATTGGGATGAACATACACACATTTATTTATTTATTTATTGGGATTTATTAACCGCCTTTATGAAGAGATTCACCCAAGGTGGTGTACAGCAGGTACAGTTTAACATAAAACTTACAATTTTGTTAACAGCGTAACATTAGTAAAATAACCATGATTAAACATAAATTCAATAACTGAAGGTAAAGTTGAAAACAGTAAATTGAAACCTAATAATAGCTCTACTGTGAAACAGTATCAAAATATAAAATTTAGACACAAGATCCACACCTAAAATTTATGGTGATCTGATAAAGGGGCACTGAAATGGGAGGGTCATGGGCGTAACAGGGCTGTTCCTAAAATGTGCGTTGTTATAGAATAATGGGTATCTGGGTCTAATTTAGGTGTGTTCAATTGCACCATGTTTCATTTGGATCAAATGGCCTTTCCTAAAGTGATCAAATCTATACGGTATTTCCATTATTTAGATAGAGGGGGCTTCTCATACATCAGCATCAATATTATACCCAACTCCCAAATGTATTTTGATATTTATCTCCTCATATCATATGTATGTATTACTTGTATAGGATCTATCAGATTTCTCTGTCACCACCATTCAGGCTATATGTGAGCCAGGCACTTCTCATGGTGAGCAGATATTCCTCATTTGATCCAATTTTTAAACTTTTAAAATAACATTTACTTTAATTCCCGGGCATAAGTGATATTCTATGAACTGCGCCAAAATTTTAAACACAGCTTACAGACTAGCAATTTTTTGACACTGATTTTTTCGTCACCATATATAGAATCTAGCACATAGCGGTTTATAACATCTGAAGAATAGAATACAATAGGCTTATAGCATTTATATACAGTGTGTCATTTTTTGTTTTATTTACAACCTGTTTACTATTTGACAGGGATAATTTACAGTTGTTACTCTCTGTTTGATAGTACCTGTCTACTGAAAAAGTGTGAATTATGGTAGATCCAAATTTAATTGAAAGTACTGCTGATGTATTCAGACTGAGTCAAACGATGACCTCTGGAATGCAGAGGATCCATTTCCATAGAACTGTAAAGTCAATATGATTTGTACAGTGCACTCCATTTAAGTGCATGTTGGATAAGCGCATGCTCTGTTTAACTGCATGCCCTACTTCGGTCCCGTTTTTGGTGCCATCAATTTCTATGGGGACAAACTTTGGTTTAGCGCACCACTGATAAGTGCAAGATTCACTTACATGCATGGTTTAAGACTGCTCCTCTGCAGAGAAGACTCCGCATAAGCGCGTGCACGGAATATGGAAGCCAATTGGCGCGTGACAACCAACAAGATTTCAAATTTACTGCCCCTTTAGTTGCCACAGGCAGAATAAGCAAAATAATGTTGTTAGAGTGTACACTGGGGTCGTCGTTATCATCGTCGCAGCGGAACTGTAAGACTTTAACACTGGCTGAACAAATAGAAGTTCTTAAAAAATTAGAAAACAAACAAAGTCAAGTATCTATTGCTAAAGAATATGGTGTCAATCCCACTCAAATTTCACATGTCTTGAAGCAGAAAGACCAGCTTCTGGAAGACTGGCAAAACAATACAAATTCACTCCAGAAACAAAAATGGCCAGGAAAAGCTGAGGGGGTAGAAGATGCTCTTCTTCAGTGGTTTTCTCGAGTCAGGAGCACACAGTTTCCTGTCAGTGGTCCACTACTTATTGAGAAAGCTAACCAGCTAGCTGAAAGTCTTGGACTAACTAAATTCAAAGCCACTGTTGGATAGTTGGAAAGATGGAAGGAGAGGAACAGCATAAAATTCAAGAAACAGCATGGTGAGAAACAAGACGCTGATGACTTTGGTGCTGAAAATTGGGTTGTTTCAGTTCTTCCTACCATCTTGAACGAGTTTGTACCTCGTGACATTTTCAGTGCTGACGAAAATGGTCTCTACTGGTGAGCGATTCCTGATGGAACATTTGCATTCAAACATGCCGAAACTACTGGAGGTAAAACATCGAAGGACCGACTGACAATCCTCCTTTGCTGCAATATGGATGGGAGTGAGAAGTTGGAACCCCTCGTCATTGGAAAGAGCAAACAGCCCCAAGTTAAGCGACTTCTTGTGTCATACGAGGCTAACGTAAATTCATGGATGACTGGGGAAATTTGGAAGTAGTGGCTAAAGAAGTTAGACACTAGAATGCGGGCACAAAAGCGTCAGATTTTGTTGCTTTGTGATAATTGTGCTGCATACAGGGATGATGTCAGACTGTCTAACGTCAAGGTGGTCTTCCTGCCACCAAACATTACCTCTTTGATCCAACCTATGGATCAGGGCATAATAGCCAATTTCAAACAACATTATCGGGCTCTTGTGCTACGTCGTCTGATGAGCGTTATGGATGACTAGACTGGCAAGGATAAACGTGCTGTTGAAGTGGCTCATAATCTATCACTGTTGGATTCCCTACATATGCAGAAAGAAGCCTGGAATCATGTTACACAGGCAACCATTGTGAACTGCTGCAAGCGGGCAAGCTTTGTTAAGGATGTGGAGAGGGACGAAACAGATGCAGCTGTTGCAAACGCGTCAGATGAACAGGTTATTGACATCCCAGCCGGTGTTACTGAAGAGGAGATCCATCGCTACGTAGCTGTTGATTACGATCTACAAACAGCTGAAGACAGCACTGATGTTGAGATATGCGCCTACACACAGGCAACAACGGCTGATGATGGAACAGATGATGAAATGAGCAACGAGGCACATACCAACGAAATTCAACAACCTCCTCCTGTCACTTTTGCAAGAGCGCTGGAGAGTCTCAACACCATGCGAGCCTACCTGAAGGCCACTGGATGTCAGTGCTATGACAGTTTTTACCATCTGGCAGAAGTAGTCTATGGAATTCACAGATGTACAGAGGACTATAACTGATTACTTCAAGTAAGCCTAACGTCAGTTAACGGAGACTGTATACTGTACGTTTAATAATAAACAGTACTGTACATATGTTTATCAGATGTCAAGCTTCTTCGGGTCACAACGGTTAAGTGCACGCTCCGGTTAACTGCATGCATTTCTTTAGTCCCAGACCCTTGCACTTAAGCGGATTGCACTGTATATATTTATTTCTGCAGAAAAACTTATTTTCCTGAAATCCTGCCCATAGCAAATTACAAATGCATAACACATAGTTTTGTATTCCCCAAACTGAAAGGGCTTCTTTTACAAAGTTGTGCTACTGATTCTTGGTGCGGCAAATGAAAGAAAGCCCAATCAATTCCTATGGACTTCCTCTCATTTACCACATGGGAATCGCTAGTGTGGCTTTATAAAAAAAAAGGTTCTAAGTGTTAGGACTTTTTTTTATTATAAAAATAGGTGGAAATGTTATGCATACTGTTTTCCACAGGTGATTTTCAAAGTTAAAAAAATACCCGTGTACTTTAAATTTGCAAACTAATGCAAAATTTGCAGGTAAAAAGTGCCTGCAGACTTTGAAAGAATGTGGGTAATTCTGTAAGGGGCACCTATAAATAGGTACCTAAATGGCATTGGTAGGAGCCTATTCTATGAAGGAACATAGGTGCCTTCATTCCCTTATAGAATACTATCATAATGGTGAAATATGCAAACACTTAAGCTAGTCATAGTGCTGGCATAAGTGTATGCCTTAGTTCAGAAGATATGTGTGTTATTTATACTTAAAACTAAACAACAAGAAAAATCCTCAACATGAAAATGATGCTAATGAAAAAAAAACATTGATAAATATTCATAAAAGGAAGGAAAAGGCCTCAAAGAGCTCTGAATCATATAGATTTATAGGGCTTGAACAGATCAAACTATCTTCACTTCATCATTGGCAAAAATCCTTCCCAGTGAGAAATATCTTCTTAAAGACTTTTTCAATCATCTCATTTTTTCAAATTTTGTTAATTTTTATGTATCGTTTTATGCTGTGTTTAACAATAGAGAACTTTTCAAAGTCCAGACTTAATTTAGCTAAGTGCTAGCACTAGACATTGATGCACAGATACAGCATTTATCCTCAAAGTCCAAACTAACCTTAGTGAAGTGCTAGCACTTATCCTCAATGCAAAGGTGAAGCACTTATCTTTGTAAGGCACTTGTGGAACTTGCGCTGAAACAATTTCTGCTCTCCTTACCCCCAGGCTGACGATGGCCAGTGTTTCGCTCTGCTGCTTCAGGATCCTGGTTAGCAGGGCTACTCTAAAAAAGAAGAAAAACAAAAAATCACAGCACAGCACCTCCGATAGTAAAGCACCGAGATTCCCATACTTGCATTGAGAGCACCTCTGACTCTAAATGCCCAACGTATTGTCCCTAAACCTTCAAAATGGCCCCCAATAAATACAAAAATTGACATTAGATGCTGTTGCTCTGTTTACCTATCAACTCCAAGGTTAGAAAAAAATGGCACCACTTGATTCGTGCATTCAGCCCAGTCAGCTCAAGGGAGTGCAATCTGAAAATCCACTTCTGCTCTTGCTGTAACAAAATACACTGACGATCTCCTCCTCTCGGAAGACCTGGCAGGGCTTGCAAAACCACATACTTCAAATCATTAAATGAATGACGATATTTTTCACAGTGTGCTACCAAAGGCAAGCCTATCTTTGAAGTATGCAAAGCACTTCTGTGTTCTGTCAGACGTATTGTGAGTCTTTGAGAGGTCTGGCCAACATAAATCTTGTCTCGGGGCGTTTGAGGCAATAAATTATGTGATCAGATTTACAAGAATTTATTGCTCTCAATGTATAAATCCTCTGGTCAACAAAAGTGGCAGTCTCATCCATAGGATGAAGCTCTGGAAGTTATACGGGTGTTTTTGGATACTAGAGTTCCCGAGAGGGTTCCTACTCTATCATTGTTTCACTACCAAGTTTAGCTATGAATAGATTTTTTTTTCAGTTTGAAACCTCCCTGTATCAAAAAGTCTCAGGAGTTGTGATGGGGGCAATGATGGCTCCCTCAGTTGTCAACTTATTTATGAGAGCCTTTGAACAAAAGTATGTTTATGCAGCAGATCTGTATAAGAATGTGCTTCTTTGGGTTCATTACATCAATGCTGCTTTTTATTATGGGATAGAAGTGTAGAGCTTTTGCAACAATTTGTATTTTTTTTTGAACAGTTGTCATCCATGGATCAATTTTATTTTACATGTGGATCCTTTGGAAATATCCTTTTTGGATGTATTGTTTAAGAACACTGGGAATGTATTCAATACCACTATTTTCCACAAGAAGACTAATAGGAATACCTTTTTGGACTATATGAACTGTCACCCTGTCGCTCTGAAAAACAGTTTGCCGTTTTCACAATTTATTAGATATCGTCTAGTATGTTCTTGATGAAGATTTCAGACACCAATCAAAAGATCTATCAAAGAAGTTATGAGCATGTGGCAGTCCTACAGATGTCATCCAGACTGCTTATCACAGAGCTAAATTTAACCATCGGGATTTTCAACTTTTGCCCAAGGCTGCTAGCCCTGTTGAAGATGAAGACATTTTTACTTATGTAATGCGGTTTAATCCTTTTTCCTCACGAGTAGCTGCAGTGATTAGGAAGCATTGGGAGTTAGTTCAAACATTGCCAATTTTCAAGGAATTTTGCATTCATTTTTCCTACAGTAAGAACATGAATTTAAAGGAGCATTTAAGTCTGTCAGTTTTGTTGACTCTTCTTCAGAATTATCCCTTGAATACTGAAGCAGTGGGCCATTTTAAGTGTGGTGACTGCGCTTTCTGCACAATTATGGATGAGATGGTTGACCAGAGGATTTATACATTGAGAGCAATAACTTCTTGTAAATCTGATCACATAATTTATTGCCTCAAATGCCCCATGACAAGATTTATGTTGGCCAGACCTCTCGAAGACTCACAATACGTCTGACAGAACACAAAAGTGCTATGCATACTTCAAAGATAGGCTTGCCTTTGGTAGCACACTGTGAAAAATATCGTCATTCATTTAATGATTTGAAGTGTGTGGTTTTGCAAGCCCTGCCAGGTCTTCCGAGAGGAGGGGATCGTCAGTGTATTTTGTTACAGCAAGAGCAGAAGTGGATTTTCAGATTGCGCTTCCTTGAGCTGACTGGGCTGAATGCACGAACCAAGTGGTGCCACTTTTTCTAACCTTGGACTTGATAAGTAGACAGAGCAACAACATCTAATGTCAATTTTTGTATTTATTGGGGGGCCATTTTGAAGGTTTAGGGACAATATGTTGGGCATTTAGAGTCAGAGGTGCTCTCAATGCAGGTACAGGAATCTCTGTGCTTTACTATCGGAGGTGCTGTGCTGTGATTTTTTGTTTTTCTTCTTTTTTAGAGTAGCCCTGCTAACCAGGATCCTGAAGCAGCAGAGCGAAACGCTGGCCATCGTCGGCCTGGGGGTAAGGAGAGCAGAAATTGTTTCAGCACAAGGTCCACAAGTGCCTTACAAAGATAAGTGCTTCACCTGTGCATTGAGGATAAGTGCTAGCACTTCACTAAGGTTAGTTTGGACTTTGAGGATAAATGCTGTATCTGTGCATCAATGACTAGTGCTAGCACTTAGCTAAATTAAGTCTGGACTTTGAAAAGCTCTCTATAGTTGAACACAGCATAAAACGATACATAAAAATTAACAAAATTGAAAAAGTCTTTAAGAAGATATTTCTCACTGGGAAGGATTTTTTCCGATGATGAAGAGAAGATAGTTTAATCTGTTTCAGCCCTATAAATCTATACGATTCAGAGCTCTTTGAGGCCTTTTCCTTTCTTTTATGAATATTTATAAATGTTTTTCTTCATTAGCATCATTTTCATGTTGTGGATTTTTCTTGTTGTTTAGTTCTAGCGAATATACTATTCCACACCCAAAACTTTTGTTGTTCTAGTTGTTACTTACACTTATACACTTAACTTATTGACTATTGTAAGTTTCATTCATGCTGTGCCCAGGCTCTGTCTATGTGTACACCCATCTGTAAAATACACACTATGAGGTCTTTTACTAAGCCGCGGTAGCGTTTTTAGCTCACGGTGGAAATCATGTTCCTATGTCTCAGCATTTACCACCAGCTGATTTGTATCGCAAGCTAAAAAAGCCCCCCCCCCCCCCCCCATGTAATTGCACTTCAGCAGAATTTCATTGGTCGATATTCAGCTTGGGTGCTTAGTGTTTTTTTTAACTCTAACCTTCGTGGGCAGAATTGGCCCCAGATTTTCTATGCTGAACATGTCCAGGAAACCACACTGAATATCTGGCTAAATTTAATGGTGTTGGCCACCAGAAAGTATACAGGTCCCAGCCTATAATTCAGATCTCATCTGAGTAAACACATGCAGATCCCGGTTGAATATCGGCTGGGACTCGCATAAAATAAAATCAGGTGGACCTCCCATCCTGATCACTCCTCCCACCCCCTCCCCAAGGAAATAGAGAGCTTCTCCAGCTCCCACATACCTCTGAAGGGCCTCCTTCCAGACCTACCTGGAGAAGTTCCTGGTGGTTTAGGGGAAAATTGGGCAGGAGCGATGACCACTCGCTTCTGCCCGGAGCTGGCCTGCAGTCCAAAATTGTTGCAGCATCCTTTACTGGCAGTCTCGTGGTACTTCAAGTACAATGGTACCTGAAATACTCATGGTACTTGAAGCACTGCAAGGTTGCTGTTAGATTTTGCGGTAACTTTCTTGGACTGCAGGCTGGCACTGGTCAGTTGCGAGTGGGCATTGTGCTGTCCAAGTTCCCCCTAAAATACCAGGGACTTCTCCAGGTAGGCCCAGGAGGGTCTATAGGAAGGAGCTGGGCATAGGTGCCAATTCCTTGGGTGCTGTGAGTGCTCAAGCATCCCCAATTTTTTAACCCACCATCGGTTCCGGTCACAACCCCAGCCAGCCAGCCCGACCTGCCTGCCTTCTTCTCCCTCAACGGTCCTCTGTCCTCGCCTTCCTGCCACCCAGAATTTAAAACTCATCATACCTCGGGTCCCGGTAGCAGTGAAAGGCAATCAGGCTCGAATTCAGCCTTTCCTTCTCTCTCAGCTCTGGTCCCACCCTCGCGGAAACAGGAAATGAGAGTGGGACCTGAGCTGAGAGAGAAGGGAAGGCTAAAGCCAAGCCTGCTTGCTTTTCACTGCTGCTGGGACTCGAGGTAAGATGAGTTTTAAATTCTGGGCAGCAAGAAGGTAAGGAGGGAGGACTGTTGTGGGAGAAGAGGTTGGGCTGGGGTTGGGACTGGCACTTGGAGAAGAGGGGGGCCTGGAACTTGGAGGAGAGGGGGAACCTGGAACTCAGAGGAGAGGGGGGCTGGAACTATGAGGAGAGTGGGGCCTGGAACTCAGAGGAGAGGGGGGGCTAAAAAGGGGCAGGTGGTGTTTGGGGTGAGTTACTGGACATGGAGGGGAGGGGAGAGAGAAGAAATCACTGGACATGGAGGAGAGGGCAGGGGAGAGAGGAGAATTGCTGGATATGAATGGAGGAGGGAGAGGGGGGAGAGGGAGAGAGGGGAGAGAGAGGGGAGAGGGGGAGGGGGAGAGGTGGAGGGGGAGAGGTGGAGGGGGAAATGCACCACCTTTAAAAAAAAATCAGCACCCCCAATCATTTTGAAAAGTTGATTCATATGGAGCTGGGTCAGCATTATATTTTTTTTTGAGAGTTGGGTGTAGGATTGAGAAAGTGGGGGTGACAGACCCTATTAGAAACCGGAGTTTGGTTGAACTCAGTGCATAAATATAGGACAGCTTTTTTTCTGTCCTAAATTTACATTCTTAACTAGCAGTTAGCAATCTGAATACTGCTGTTAACTAGTTAGAACCATGCTCTGCCCAATATCCCCCCTGGATTGCCCCTAACCTTGGTGGTTAGGGTTTGACTGATTACGATGGTATGGGATTTACGTTCCAAGACGTATGAAGAGAGGCTTGCTGACCTGAACATGTACACCCTGGAGGAAAGGAGGAACAGGGGTGATATGATACAGACGTTCAAATATTTGAAAGGTATTAATCCGCAAACAAATCTTTTCCGGAGATGGGAAGGCGGTAGAACGAGAGGACATGAAATGAGATTGAAGGGGGGCAGAATCAGAAAAGATGTCAGGAAGTATTTCTTCACGGAGAGGGTGGTGGACGCTTGGAATGCCCTCCCGCGGGAGGTGGTGGAGATGAAAACGGTAACGGAGTTCAAACATGCGTGGGATATGCATAGAGGAATCCTGTGCAGAAGGAATGGATCCTCAGAAGCTTAGCTGAAATTGGGTGGCGGAGCAGTTGGGGGGAAGAGGGGGTGGTGGTTGGGAGGCGAGGATAGGGGAGGGCAGACTTATACGGTCTGTACCAGAGCCGGTGATGGGAGGCGGGACTGGTGGTTGGGAGGCGGGAAATACTGCTGGGCAGACTTATATGGTCTGTGCCCTGAAAATGACAGGTACAAATTCAAGGTAAGGTATACACATGAGTTTGTCTTGGGCAGACTGGATGGACCATGCAGGTCTTTTTCTGCCGTCATCTACTATGTTACTATGTTACGTGCTGCTGAATATTGTTGGTTAGCGGACAGGAGCATCTTCTTGCCATTTTAATGGCTCTGAATATCAGACCCTTGTTGTAATTGTAACTTCAAAAGTAAAAATTATTTCTGAATTTCTGATCTGTAGAAGAAGATGTTACCTTTGAAAGCTAATAA
The DNA here is from genome assembly GCF_901765095.1 of Microcaecilia unicolor. Lineage (NCBI taxonomy): Eukaryota > Metazoa > Chordata > Amphibia > Gymnophiona > Siphonopidae > Microcaecilia > Microcaecilia unicolor. The sequence continues at coordinate 55,058,204 of NC_044032.1, forward strand.
AAAAAGTATTAATTTAATCCAATAAATGTCATGTGATGCAGTGGGGCAGAGTAGTCAGGCAGGCTCTTAACTACCACACCCACTCTCTTTTCACCCAATTATAAGGACGATCTGCTGCAAGAATTGGGTCAGGACTATTATGAGAAGACACTGAAACTGGTTTGGAGTACGTTGGATGATCCATCAGAGCAAGATGTCAATCAAACCACTGCAAAACGAAATAGAGTGAATAAGCACAGATGAGTCCAAGATGGCAGATTTGGCAGGCTCATACTCTCCTACTACCAGAGCTGCCATTACCGCTGAGGTCACTGCAGAAGTCTCAGCGGTGGTAGAGGCATCCCTATGAGGTCAGTTCCAGCAAATAATGGAAATATTAAATAGCATGGATGAACGGATGAAAGGAATGAGCCAAGACCTTCACTCTATGGTGAATCACATAAACTCTTTGAAGATGAAGATGGATGTCGAACACATGACACAGGAGAATAAACAGCTAAAAGCACAATTGCAAACGCTCAAAAATAAATAGGAGTCAGCGGAACAATTTAAGACCGGTGGGTCTCATTGAGTCTCAAAGATGTGGAGTTGAACAGCTTTTTGGAATCCTGTCTGGTTAAGAGCTTGTAGCTTCAAAGCAGTTGCAGGACATTTTAATAGGATAATAGTTGCAGATTTGGATAAGACCTATAATCAGGAATGGGAGGGCGTGGATTACACAAAGGGAGTGCCCTTTCTAGTTTGTAGATGATTAGAGAGTTCTCCACCCAACAGAGAATGATTATTCTTATATGTCAAGCTCACATTCTACATTCTGTAGAAAATATTATATTTTAGTCTCTAGAGATTAATTTGAGAAGGTCCATGGATTGATATGGATTTCCATGGAAATTGGGTGGGGAGGTATTGGAGAGAAGCACTGGAAGTTTCCCATAGATCTATATAGAGATAATACATTTGGGGATTATATCCTACAGAAGTGGAATGAGTATCAAACTAACAGCACAACAACAAAAAAATTTCATGTGCTACTGGGCAAAAACCATTTGTCCTATACTTAATTCAGTGTGTGTATTCCAAATCTGAAGTCAGAATTTTTGCAACTCGTCAGGAAATTTTGTTATGCATAAGTTTGCCCAAATGAATTAAGCACTTGGAAAGCATTGAATAATTTTTTACAGAATGAGTTTTACCCCAACAATTACCTGATCGACATCAAAGTTTTCGTAGTAAACAGTATACGAAAATGTAATGGAATAACAAAATTTCAAAAAAGTCTCGTATTCCAGTTTAAAAGTCCTACTTCAGCAAGGCCCAGTACTGTTAAAAGTGCTTCAGGCATCTACTTTTGCGTTTGTGACCGGTCATATTTTCCCGTTGCAAAAACCAGCAGTAGTCCCTCATCATGTTGGGATTCCAGCAGCCTTGATATCTGTTCTCCATTGTAGAAATGTCTTTATGGAACCTCTCTCCATGTTCGTCACTTAAGTGTCCCAAATTAGGTGGGAAAAAGTCAAGATGGGAATGTAATAAAAATGCATTTTCAATGACATTCGGCAGCCAAGTTGCTCATATGCTTTAAGCATGTTGTCTACTAGTTCAGCATAGTTTTCAGCTCATCTTTTCCCAAGGAAGTTCTGCACTACTAGCACAAATGCATCCCAAGCATTAATATTATAAGTGAATAGGCTTTGAATGTATAACTTAAAATCTAGAAGTGTCAGGCAAAAGTGGAGGAGTGGCCTAGTGATTAGGGTGGTGGACTTTGGTCCTGGGGAACTGAGGAACTGAGTTGGATTCCCGGCACAGGCAGCTCCTTGTGACTCTGGGCAAGTCACTTAACCCTCCATTGCCTGCCGCATTGAGCCTGCCATGAGTGGGAAAGCACGGGGTACAAATGTAACTAAATATATATATATATATATATATATATATATATATATATATATATATATATATATATATATTTGGAATTGGCGGGTTCAATTTAGTATAAATCACATGTTTTCCTTTCAGTAGCAAAATCATTGTTGCGTTGTGTAATCAGGCCCATGTAGGGGAAGAAATTATGTACTAGGAAACAGCTAAAGTGGTATTAAGGTGAGAGATCATCACCTATTCAAGTCACAAAAAGAAAAACAGAGATTAAGAAGTTCTGTGACTAGAGAAACAGCTACATCAGGAGAGTTGGCAGTGTGGGGATACCCCTACTAGGGATGCTAGGAGTCAGTTCTTTGCCACACAAGCCACTCTTAATGAGTTGCTTCATCAGTGAGTGCTGAAACCTGCTAATTATTACCAGGGCCGGTCTTAGGCCGAGGCGACCGAGGCGGCCGCATAGGGCCCCGCGCGGCGTGCCTCAGTCAGCCTTGACCTAGTTCTGCCCGGGGATCGCCGCTCGTCCGAACTGCCCGCCCTCTTCTCTCCCCCGCGATCGATCCCTTTCTTTTTTTGCTTTTAAATTTACCTCCAGTCCGGCAGCGTCAGTGAAAGCGCTCCCAGTAAAAGCACTTCTCTTCGCTGTGTCCCGCCTTCTTCTGACGTCATTACGTCATGATGTCAGAAGAAGGCGGGACACAGCGAAGAGAAGCGCTTTTACTGGGAGCGCTTTCACTGACGCTGCCGGACTGGAGGTAAATTTAAAAGCAAAAAAGGAAAAGGATCGATCGTGGGGGAGAGAAGAGGGCGGGCAGGGGAAAGAGGGACATGGATGGGATGGCAGGGCTCAGGGAGAGAGGGGAATTGCTGGATACATGGGTGAATGGAGGGGGGCAGGGGAGAGAGGAACAGATGGGAGGGCAGGGCCCAGGGAGAGGAGAAATTGCTGGAAATGGAGGGGAAGGGAGAGGGGAGAATTACTGGATGTGGATGGAGGAGGGAAGGGCAGAGAGGGCCAAGGATGGACTTGGATGGGATGGCAGGACCCAGGGAGAGGAGAAATTGCTGGAAATGGAAGGGAGGGGAGAGAGGAGAATTGCTGGATGTGGATGGAGGAGGGAAGGGCAGAGAGGGCCAAGGATGGACTTGGATGGGATGACAGGGCCCATGGAAAGGAGAAATTGCTGGAAATGGAGGGGAGAAGAGAGAGGAGAATTGCTGGATGTGGATGGAGGGTAAAATTGTTGAATTTAAGGGCTGGATCGGAACACTTTGAAGGCAGATGCTGAAACTGGAGAAAGGATAGGGACAGGGGGCTACAGATGGTAGACAGAACATATAAGGACACAGGAGGATGGTGGACATGGTGAGAGAAAAAATATCAAACGGAAAGAAGACACTGCATAAAACAGAAGACACTGGGACCAAAGCGAATAGAAAAACTAAATGATCAGACAACAAAGGTAGAAAAAAAGTATTTTATTCAGAATTTATTAATTGGAATATGTCAGCTTTTAGAAATGTGCATCTGTGATATTTTGCATGTAAGTTTCAATTTTTCTAGTATTGCTGAGTCTGACTTCTTGAGGTAACTTTCCATTCAGTATTTTGCCTTCATATTTGTTGTGTCATGTGTTTTTCATGTGTGATCAAGGTACAGTATCCTGCTAGCGTGTAGTATTTGCAGCCCTTTTTTTTCACAAGGTAGTGTATTGGTGTTTTAGAGCCTGGTGTAATTACAGTTCTGCCTTTCCATGCATAAGGTTGTAGCTCGTCCTGTCCTTGGAATTAGTGCTGTTATGGTTTGGTAAGGTTCTGACTGTGTTTTTGCACAAGTTTGTGTATAGTGTTTTGCAGTGGAGAGATTGTGTGTCCGCACCTCTGACCCCCCGGGGTTATGAGATTTGGAACTACTAATTGTGGACTTGAACTGAATAATTTCTTGGGAGGGGGGTTTCATGATAGCATTGTGCTTATTATTTCAATCAGTTTTTCTGTACAAGTTTAGCTTCATTTGTCTTTATTTGAAATTTCATAAATAGAAAATTTTCTAAAAATTGAATAATCTTATCAATGGGTGGGGCGGGGGTGGGGCTAGGATAGGGGCGGGGCTAGGATGGGGCCCCACCAAATTGGTCTGCATAGGGCCCCGCACTTGCTAAGACCGGCCCTGAATATTACCATTTTCAATTTTATAAGTTTGGCGATAAGAGTGAAAGGCTGTTGGCTAAGTTGGTCAGACAATGGCAAGTTTCTAGCAAGGTGCTCTACTTAAAAAAAGATAGTCAAGGACGAATAGTAAAATTGGAAAATGAAATAGGTAGAATGTTTCAGGATTTTTTTTTTCTCAAACTTATACTTGAAAGATAATACTAATTACTTAGACAGTAGTATATGCTTGTCAAACCTGGCTTTACCATGTGTAAGTGAAACAGATAAGAAACTAATTAATAGCCCAATTAGTGAGGATGAGGTAGCCTGGGTTATACAACAGAGCATGTGGAGAAAGTGCCTGATCCAGATGCCTATAGAACTGAGTTTTATACAATTTTAAGACTAGCAGGGGCATTTTCAAAAGAGAAGGGTGCCCATCTTCCGGCACAAATCGGGAGATGGGCGTCCTTCTCTCAGGGTCGCCCAAATCAGCATAATCGAAAGCCGATTTTGGGCGCTTTCAACTGCAGTCTGTCATGGGGATTACCAAAGTTCATGGGGGCATGTCAGAGGTGTAGCAAAGGCAGGACTGGGGCGTGCTTAAGAGAGGGTCGTCCTCGGCCGAAAATGGAAAAAAGAACGGCGTCCCTGATGAGCATTTGTTCGACTTTACTTGGTCCATTTTTTTTCATGACCAAGCCTCAAAAAGGTGCCCAAACTGACCAGATGACCACCAGAGGGAATCAGGGATGACCTCCCCTTACTCCCCCAGTGGTCACCAACCCCCTCCCACCCTAAAAGAAAAGTTTTTTAAATATTTTTTGCCACCCTCAAATGTCATACCCAGCTCCATGACAGCAGTATGCAGGTCCCTGGAGCAGTTTTAGTGGGTGCAGTGCACTTCAGGCCCATCCCTCCTATCTGTTACACTTGTGATGGTAAATGTGAGCCCTTCAAAACCCACCTGAAACCCACTGTACCCACATGTAGGTGCCTCCTTCACCCCTTAGGGCTATGGTAGTGGTGTACAGTTGTGGGGAATGGGGTTGGGGGGGTTGGGGGGCTCAGCACCAAAGGTAAGGGAGCTATGCACCTGGGAACAATTTGTGAAGTCCACTGCAGTGCCCCCTAGGGCGTCCCCAACTGTATTATCGAAATGAAAGGTGGACTCCCATCTTGTTTCGATAATAGCGGTTTCCATGCCCCTTAATGGGACTGTTCTGCGGGGACGCCCTCAGGAAAACTTGGGCGCCCCGTTCGATTATGCTCCCTTAAAAGCTATGTTTAATAGAATTATATCCACATGCTCATTACCTTAAACATTATTTAAAGCTAATATTATAGTTCTCCCGAAGGCCTGGAAAGATCCCACCTTGCTAGAATCTTGTATACTCATTTTACTATTATGCTTTGAAACCAAGTTAATGGTAAAGGATTTAGTAAACAGATTAGCGAGAATACTACCACAAATTATAGCAGAGCTCCGGGTGGGTTTTGTTCAGCAAAGAAATGTGTTGTGAAATACATGCATGATTTTAGCCACACTGGAGGCAATCAGGCTACGATGGATGCCTTCTTTGATAGCCAGCTTTGATGAAGAGAAAGCATTTGATCAGGTGTATTGTGACTTTCTTTATGGATTCTTAGAATGTTATGGTATTACAAGGTATTTTCGGGTTGCCATCAGTACTTTATATTTGAATGTGTGGCATCAGTATGGGTGAACGGGTCTAGTACAGAACAAATCTCCATTCACAAAGGAACCAAAAAGTGCTGCTTTTTGTCTCTGCTCATTTAACTGTTTTGACTTTATATCTTCTCATCAATGAAATGATGTTGAATGCTGAAATTAAAGAGGTGAGGTTAGGTCAACAGGAATTTAAAGTTTTAGCACTTGCTGATGACTGACCCCCACTCCTCACTGCCCACTTTGTTGGAGAGCATTGCAGAATATGGAGATTATTCTAGGTTTAAACTAAATACACATAAATTGTAGGCTACGACACAGAAGAATCTGCTCATAGGGGCTGGGGAGATGCCTTCCCACTTAAGTGGGTGGAGGGCAGTATCAAATATCATACCTATAATCATATAAAAGATTAGATAATGGATGGAATGATTATACCCCATTACATATTACATATTACATATATACACGTGGGACAAACATATTCCTTTCTGTTTGTCCCACACGTGTTTGAATTCCGGTGGTGGAAATGAAAACGGTAACGGAATTCAAACACGCGTGGGACAAACATAAAGGAATCCTGTTCGGAAGGAATAGATCCTAAGGAGCTTAGCCGAGATTGGGTGGCACAACCGGTGGCGGGAGGTGGGGACAGTGCTGGGTAGACTTATACGGTCAGTGCCAGAGCCGGTGGTGGGAGGCGGGGCTGGTGGTTGGGAGGCGGGGATAGTGCTGGGCAGACTTATATGGTCTGTGCCCTGAAAAGGACAGGTACAAATCAAGGTAAGGTATACACAAAAAGTAGCACATATGAGTTTATCTTGTTGGGCAGACTGGATGGACCATGCAGGTCTTTTTCTGCCGTCATCTACTATGTTACTATGTTACATATGGAAAAGGAGTTATTGTCTCCTCTACATCTTAACTATTTGCTTCAGGCAAAGTCCAGTGATCTGTCACACTGCTATTCCCAATGCAATTGGTCTGGAGGGCAATGATAACCTTATGGAAGATGAAAACCTTGGGAAGTGATTTGCTTCCCATTTTGGGGAACCCCCGGGCGTGGAGGGTGTAGACGGGCAGAGAGCGTTTTCCTTTATCTTAGTAAGATGTTTGGGAATACTGGGTATATATTTGAAGCTTTGCAACAGAGATACCAGCTTATGCCAATTGATAGATTTGCTTATTGCCAACTCCACCATTATACACAGACAACAAAAGTGGGCAGGTTTCTTGTTAGAGGGGATGAATAAGATGTATGATTTTTTTTTGCCATTGATTTAATGGATTCAGTGGCTTAAATGCATGTGGTTTTAAATAAACTCATTCCACTTCAGGATTTTGAGACATTAGCTGGGTGGTGTTCGGTGGATCTCAGTATAAGAGTTACCCCTAGGGATTTTGAAGTCTCCTACATTAATATGCAGTGCTTCATTGAGAGAAGTCATTACAGAATGATTCAGAGAGCTTATTTCTCTCAGCTTCAGGCACATAGAGCTGGATGTGTTCCATCATCACTCTTTATTAAATGTGACACTGAGGAAGGATCCTTATTGCATTCTTTGTGGTCTTTTCAAAAGGTACAACAATTCTGGAAGGGCATTCAGAGATATTTCAAACATCCTTTGTGAAAACCAGTTTTACTCCACACTTGGGACTTTTTATTTGGGAAATGGGAAGCTTCTGGGTCACTAGGGAAAGCAGAACAATATTGTTGAGTAAGGCTGGGGTAATAGAGAAAAAAATGTCTTCTACAATATTGGACACAAAATGAGAGTCCTTTCTGGCACTGGAGGAATACTGTACGTGTCCTGATGGTATTGGAAGCTAGAGATGCAAGGCTGAGTCCTCATAGGAAGAAACAATTTTGCTTAGTATGGGAATGATATATTCAGAGCTTGCCCTCCAAGGTGAGACATGTGGTGCTTAACAGTTCAGACCTCTAAAAGTTTATTCAGAACTCCTTTCTCAGGGCCAACTCTATGGGGGAGGGGGTATTAGGGTAAAGAGGGGAGTGTTTAAGGGGAGGGATATTAGGTAACTGGTTGGTATTATGAGAGGTTATCATAGAAAAAAAAAACCTCCTGTCTTGGGTAGAATCTCTCTTTCTATATATCCCTTGTGATCAGTTTAATTTATGCATAAGAGGCCACTATTATGTTAAGAGGGAGGGACGAGAAGATAATGTTAACATTGAACACATTGATTGTTGGATGGCTGATTGAACCTTTTTTTTTTTTTTTGGAATGTACAATAAAAACTGTTTTAAAGTAAGTTAGTCCAATAAAAAATGGTATCATCTTATTTTCTTTCTTTGTTTTATTTTTATTACTATTATTTACCTTTAAGAGTGGACTCATATGGCTACTACTCCACCCAAAATATATTCATAAAATGGTATTTTCTATGGATTCTTGAGGCACACTTTTTGTAGGGTAATACTGAACAACTGTTAGTTATAAAGATGGAAACAAAGGGTTTTCAACTTACTTGCACTTATGCCAAGGGATTTAAATGACTGGTTGTATTATCTTGTTTCATGCAAATGTGTGATTACAGGCTTGTACTTCAGCAGTTTGTGTCTATATCTGAGATAAGAGATTACTGATGGTGCATAATTATTTTAAGTGCTGTGCAAATGAACAAACTTATCTTGTGATCTTCAAATAACCCAAAAGGACACTTGGCAATATATTAAGATCTAGAATAGAGTCTTGGTTCCTGATGGAGACTCACTGTAAGATTAAATATTTATTTATTTATTTATTTGTTACTTATATCCCACATTTTCCCACTCATGCAGGCGCAATGTGGCTTACAGAGAATTAAATAAGAGTACAAAGTTAAAAGCTTAGGCAAGCATAAAAGAAGCAAATAGGAGGGGAGAAACTAACAGCGTGAACTAGGCAGGGTAAGGGACAAGAGATGCATCAATCAACATGGTAAGTTGGGGGGTAAGTCTTAGCAAAGAGGAATGTCTTTAACAACTTCTTAAAAAGGGCATGGTCCACTTGAGCTTTAAGGTGACGAGGTAACATGTTCCAGTGTTTGGGACTCCAATAACGGAAGGACGAGGCAAAGATTTTCTTGTACTTGACACCCTTACAATTCGGAAAATGGAGGTGAGATAGGACCGAGCAGCAGGGTTGGCATTTCTAGGCGGAAGGTTGATCAAGGGGAGCATGTAATCCGGGGCAGCCCCATAGATGATTTTATGTGTTAGGGAGCAAATCTTAAAAGCAATGTGCTCCTGTACAGGCAGCCAATGAAGTTTAAAGCGCAGGGGTTCGGCGTGTGCAAAACGCCTTTCTCTAAGGATGAGCCTCGCTGCAGTGTTCTGAGCCGTTTGGAATGTTTTCAATAAGGAGGCCTGGCAACCCACATAAATACCACTACAGTAATCCAGATGGGATAGGTATTAATATACCTTGTGTATTCCTGATGAAGACATATAAAGGGGTTTATTTAAGTTAAGGCAGATAAGGTATAATTCTATAAGGCACTGCCTATATTTAGACTGCAAGTACACATGTAAATGTCAGTATTCTAGTCAGTTACATATGTACTCTCATATGTGAGCAAATATGTGTGTAAATAAGAAAACACTGGCTGCAAATATTTCTATAAGTTTATGGTGGGCATTCATATGTATGGATATTTGGCAGACCAGCTCTCAAAAAACAAAAAATCCCCAATTTCACTAGTAAAATTCCTAACTGATACACAAGAAAACCAGAAAAATAAACTTTTAGAGAGATCTGATCAATCCGCAGAGAATTTAGATATGAACGTAACTCAAATATTGCAAGATGATAAAGTTGGATTGACAACTGCTACACTCAAAGTTGTCTTTATTTTGCAACCTGATAGAGACTGGGTACTTAAACAATATTTTCTCCACAAAGATCAATTTTTCTTGGACTGTAAAATAAGAGTGTACCCAGATATCTCGAAAACAACAGAGAAGAAAAGACAAGAGTCAAGCTATGCAATTGGGGGCTTTATTTTGGTTGAACTTTCCCTGCAAGTGCGTCTTAAAATTCAACTCTGCTAAATATGTTTTCTTTGAATCAAAACAATTAAATTCTTTCTTGGAAGCCAAACTGGCTGAACTACCTATGATACATCCAAGGATTGTAACAACTTCAACTCCGTAATAGTATGAACCCGGTAGCTCTTCTCGACCATCTTTTTCTTTCTTAGTGTTAGATGTTATTAATCTATCCTAAGTTTTGATTTCCTTATGTATTGTGTAATGCCTCCAATTGTTGGACTAAAGATGAGCAATAGATCATTCCTTTGTTTAAGAATTCTATAATTACCATTTTATATGTACTTATTTTGACTTATAATCATCTTTTCTAATTTTAAGTGATATGTTGAAATTAAAGTGAAAAATTAAATAAATACAATTTTTAAAAAAAGAAAAATAAACTTATGCAAACAAATCTAATGAATATATTGAGACGAGCACCCTCAGAGACTGTAGTCTATCAAGATCACTAACGGGTGACATAACATTTCATTCATTGGGTTGCTCTCTCTTCAGTGATATCATGCAACAATGTGCTATTTGTGCTTAATGTGCAATAATGTGTCGACCAGTCATTAGGTGATAACACAAATCATAACCATAATGGCCAGCTTTCACAATAAAGAATATGTATTCAGACTTGAAAGTACATTATTCAACAGCTTTGTTACTTATCTTATGAGCCCCACGTCGGAACAACCTGACGCCAAGGGCTCCATAAGTGAAATCACCAGTTGTTCATGTAGAAAGACTGTTCTCCCCTGAGATTTAACAAGACGCCTGACTGCAAGTTTCAAATTAGCTTTCTTCAGGGACTTGGGTTAGGGCTATCTCTCCCAAAACTACCACCAGCCTCAATGGTTTGTGTCATCGCCTAATAAATGGTCAAGACACATTATTGCACATTAAGCACAAATAGCACATTGCTAAACTATATCACTGAAGAGAGAACGACCCAATGGATGAAGTGCTTTGTCACCCATTAGTGGTCTTGATAGACTACCATGTGGGTGTTTGAATCTCTGAGGGTGCTCCTCTCAATATATTCATTAGATTTGTTTGTATGAGTACATTTTCCTGGTTTTCTTGGATATTTGGCAGAGCATGTGTGGGGTGCACAATTACATGTTGAAATTATCCATTAGAATACTATTACTTACATGTATTCTTGGTACTCTAGGCACTAAAAGTTGCAGTAGCTCTATGGCTGGTGTAAGTTGACATGTGATGAGCGTACTAGCTCTGGCCTTTAAGTAAGTGGGAAAATCACAAATTAAATAGAACAAAACCTTTGGTTAGTTCAGGGTTGAACATAAAGAACTTTAGCCCAAGCATGAGAGAGACCTGCATTAAGCTCCTCAGTTGTAGCATCCTCTAATCATGAAAGGGAGCTTGTCCTACCTTGCAGATAAAAAGGAATCAAAGCTCTTCCTCAGCAGTGTTGGGGTCTGTCCTGGAGAGTCCTTTCTCTTCCTTCTGGGACTTTCTAAATTCACTAATCACAAGCTTTTATAGTTTCCTGGTTGGCACCCATCCCTTTGGCTACATATCCCTGCTTTGGCCTTGTTAAGGTAGCCTGATGGTAGAATGTTTTTTTCAGGAGATCCGGGGTTTTCACATACACTCACTCATAAGATACACTTAAAATATAGGCACATATTTGAGCTGTTACACTAGTGTAAAGAAAACTAGGAGCCTACTTTCTTTTATATAATAGGCTTCAAATAGGCATTCCTTTGTAGAATTACCCTCCACATGTTTTTGGAAACCAACTAGCTGAGTGAGAGCCACAATAGTAATCTCTGAATTTGTATATTTAATCAATGAAAGGTTTCACAGTTTCAGGAGAATCCAGTTTTCCAGGAAATGCAGATGATCTTAGGAATATGCATTGTTTGCTAGTGAGCCTTAAAACTTTCATATGTCCTTAAACTTGCCTTTTTGATAATTAAGCATATTTAAGGGTCCTTTCACCAAGCTGCAGGAAAAAAAGGTCCTGCACTAGCGGCAGGGGCCTTTTTTCCCGTACACCAGGGCCATTTTTCTGCAGCCAGTAAAATTTAAAAAAGAAATGGCCACATGGTGAGATAACTCTTATCATGTGGCCATGCAATGGGAAGCCCTTACTGCCACCCACTGAGGTGGCGGTAAGGGCTCCCGCACTAAGCAATGTGTTGCAATGCCCGATTACCTCCGGGTTATTGCCGCACAAGCCATCTCTGGGAGTTTTGCTTTTCCCCTGGAAATGGAGCATGCTCGGGGTGGGACTACTGCCAGTTGCTGCGTTGGGCTGGCAGTAGTCCTGGAAGAGTGAGTGGTAATTCTGCATTGGGCTTACTGCCACTCTGTAAAAGGGCCCCTCATATTTTCGCTTTTTAGGTTTGATCACTCTGTTCTACATAAATACATGAAAGCAGGAATTTTTGAACCAATATCCACCAGACTAAGGATGAGGTTCTACAGTTTTTAACAGTTCCAGCATTGAGATAAAATAACATCCTCAGGAGCTTAGTCAAGATCGGGAGGCGGGGCTGGTGGTAGGGAGGCGGGGATAGTGCTGGGAAGACTTATACGGCCTGTGCCAGAGCCGGTGGTGGGAAGCGAGACTGGTGGTTGGGAGGCGGTGATAGAGCTGGGCAGACTTATACGGTCTGTGCCAGAGCCAGTGGTTGGGAGGCGGGGCTGGTGGTTGGGAGGCAGGGATAGTGCTGGGCAGACTTATACGGTCTGTGCCCTGAAGAGCACAGGTACAAATCAAAGTAGGATATACAGAAAAAGTAGCACATATGAGTTATCTTGTTGGGCAGACTGGATGGACCGCGCAGGTCTTTTTCTGCCGTCATCTACTATATATGTTACTATGTAATTTATGACCATGCAATTACTAATTTTGAGAAGTTCACAAAGTTCTTGAAATGTTTCCTGGATTTCAGACATCTAAAAGTTGTTTTCCAGGTTTGTAAGAAGCTTTTACAGTGGACGCAGACAGCTTCTGATATTGTAATGCATAGATGATGTCACTGGAATGCATAGATGGTGTCAATGGAATGCATTGACTTAATTGGAATGCATGGAGGGGCATTTTCAAAAGGACGTCCAAGTCAGAATGTCTCAAACAGACATCCATCTCACATGTATTTTCAAACAGGAAATATGTGAAGATTTATTCTTTGAAAATAAGAGAGATGGACATCTATAAACTGTAAATACCCAGCATGAACATCCATTTTACAAACTGATATGTCCAAATTATGAATGGGGGAAACATGGAACATGATCATCTATATGGCAGCATTCTTTGCAAATGACCACAGAGACATCCATAGAGAGCAGAGGGGTAGCCTAGTGGTTAGTGCAGTGTGCCAGAGGACTCAGATTCAAATCCCACTGTAACTCTTTTATTTTGTAATTGTGAACCCTCCAGGAACAGCAACATACCTACCGTATATGAATGTACATCACTTTTATAGCCTTTAGGCTTCCAGGCTGCTTATATAGTTAGGTACAGCAAATATTTGATAAATTAACTATTTTCAGTTCAAATAAAGATACTTTACATCTTAGTCCAACAACCAACATACTCGCTAACTACTTTTTAGATAAGATTACAAAAATTAGAACTTCGATTCCTTCTAATCTAGATTCTGTTGTGAACGTTCAGGGTCAATGTGATTCCACTGTCTGTCCTGTTGGCAGACTTTGGATCAAATTTTCACATCTTATGCCCTGTAAAGTTAGAACATTATTGCACAGATTGTCTAAATCAAGCTGTCTTGTAAATAGCTGCCCCCATATTCCATGAGAGATCCTCCAAATTAGATAATAATCTGGCTAGCCTCTTTTTTTAATGACCTTTTGTTGTTGGGCTCATTTCTCAGTTGGGTGATATTATTTTAACACCTATTCTTAAGAATGCAAAATTGAATATTAGCCAACCAGCGAGCTACAGATTGGTAGCAAGTATTCCTCTTTTGGCTAAATTATTTATAAATTTATTTATAAAAAATCTGACAACAACTCTGCAATACAAGTTTCTATTTATTAGAAACTTGTATTACAGAGTTGTTGTCAGATTGTTTACTTAAATTTGACTGTTTACATCCACTGCAGTTTGGATTTAAACTTTCTCATTTGACCGAAGCAGTTTTGTTGGCAATCATTTGAGAGGTAAAGGCTTTATTTGCTCAAGGTAAAGCAGCAGTGCTTTTACAGTTTGATCTTACAGCTGCATTCAATACAGTCCGCCATAATATTTTGCTTTATAAGTTGAGTTCTTTAGATTTGGCAGGTAAAGTCTTGAGTTGGATGAATAAATTTTTGACCAATACTACTGATTGGGTACCACTTTGTAGGATGCTCTAGGGTTCCCCACTTTCTTGATCATTGTTTAAAATGTTTATATGATTTCTTTCTGTTCTGGTTTTTCTACATTGGGTGCAAACTTTTTTCTTATGTAGATGACGTTTCTGTTGGTACCCTTTGAAGTAGATTTATTTTCTGCGCTTCCTAGTATTGTTCAATGTATAAATATAATTAAAAGCCAGAGTTTTGTTCTTGACTTTAAATGAAATAAAGGTAAGACTAAGGTACTATGGTTAAGCCCTACTGGTTCTTCTATCCAGCTGGAATTGCCATTGGTTGATAGTATGTTTTTGAAAGTGGAGAAGGTATCTGAGTTCTCGGTGTGTTTTCGATACTACCTTGTCTCTAACACCCTCAGGTTGATGCTGTGATTAAGACAGTTTTTATTTAATTGCACCAATTTAGAATGATCCACTCTTTGTTCGTTCAGTTTTTTTCATTCAGGCCCAGTCTTTTATCATATCATATTATATTTAGATTACTGTAATGGTTGCTATGCTATGCTATGCTACATGATTCTTATATTCCGCTACATCCAAAAGAGATTCTAAGCAGATTACAAACAATAAGCCCTTCTTTAGAAGAATTTACAATTGCATATTTAATAGATTGAAACTAAAAAAAAAATAACTTTCTCATCAATTGCATATCTCAAACATAATTACAGTTGCATATCTTCCTCATCAATTGCATATCTCAAACATAATTACAGTTGCATATCTTCCTCATCAATTGCAGATCTCAAACATTAATTACAGTTGCATATCTAATACATTGAAACTAAAAGTCATCTTTCTTATCAAATACATTGGTTTATATTATTTACTGTCAGCTCAGGCAATTTCTTGGCTGCAGGTTTTGCAGAATACCATGGCCAAGTTGATTCTGGCAAAAAAAAGATATGACCATGCCTCTCCTTATCTGATGAGTTTGCACTGGCTTCCTGTTAAAGCCCGCCTGCTGGATTTATAACTTTCTAGTGGTCTATGCCCAGATTATGAACAAATTTATGTACTTTTTCTGTATTTCCATCTATTTCTAGAGCTGGAAGTTCTTGCCTTCTTTATTTTCCTTCTTTATCAGGAGTTAAATACAAGCAGCCTCTACAGTTTTCTTTTAATATCAAGTGCATTTGGACATACTGCGGTGTTGGATGTTGCTTTTCTGCCTTTGCAAAATCAATACTTGGATGTTTCAAGCACATGGATATCCATTTCAGCCTTTTGAGATGTCCATATGCTTTGAAAATAGATGCCACAGAGGTTTTACAATGTTTTAAGTATTTTTGACCAGTTTTAGGCTTTTAAACCTGGTTTTATGATGTGTTCCTGGTGGGAACATATTGGATGGATTCTGATCTGGTTTAACATCATCAGAAAACTGTTACCAAAGTCACAGCAGTGCTCCAAATGGACTTTCTAAAATGCTAGTCACTCATTTTTTAAAAGAAGATATCCATGGAGAAATGATGCAAGCAATGCTTATAAGCAAAAGTTTCATGTTTTATCTTAATTGACTAATTTATTTTTTATTTCTGAGATGACATTACATGTAATGATATATAAATTAGATTGAAGTACCAGTACATCCTATCTCTATCGTGTTTTAAAATCCATTTTAAGTGATGGAAGTTTTACAGCATCGCGTTAGCTTTATTTTTATGCTAGTCTTACCAGTTTGGTTTACAGTACTGGGTAAGCCCACCTATGTATGTGTCTATAGGTTCCTGTATGCTTTTTACTGTGGTTTTAAATGTTTTAATGACACTTAATAATGATTTAGGTTTTTAATGCTGTATTATTGGTCCCTTCATGTTTTTCAGTGTGGTTTTAAATGTTTTAATGATACTTAATGATGATGTAGGTTTGTAATGATGTATTTATTATTTAATTTATTTTAATATAAATGGTACTGTTTTATCATCATTATTATTATATATGTTTTTAATATTATGATTTGATTTAATTGTTATGATTGTATATTTACGATAATTTATTACCCCTGAAGGTGTCCTTTTGGGTGAAAGATAGCCATGACAGGCATATGTGTATAAAGACCTGGAAGCTTCAGTAGTGAATAAAGTCTGCATTTCTATAGGGTCTGCTCTTTCTTTTCTACCAAAATTAGTGCATGGCCATAATAGAAATAAAATAAAATAAATTCCTGCTGCGGTAGAAATGGCCTTACCACATTTTTAAGGGAGACGTGTAAGGGCGCACTAAAGCCACTTTGTTCTGCAGCTTAGTACTGAACTGCACACAATACTCAGTGTGTGGTAACCTGATTTCCAGCTTTGTCAGGGGCATACTATAGTAGGTTTATGTCAATACGTATTACTTACACTTTAGTTATCAACTGGAAGCAAAACTGGGGGTTTCCTTTGCCACAGAAGTTGAGATAAGTGGTTGTTTTTAGTTAAAGAAAAATTCAAAACTTTTACAAATTTATACTAGTTTTCGAACATGAGCATTTTGAGAATAAGTTTGGAAACCTGGGATGTTGAAGATTTGAAGGTTTTTTGTTTTATCAATAAATGAAGTATAAAGCCTTTTATTGCCATCGCCCTTAACATTGTGTCGCTTCTGAGATCTTTTATTCCAAATTATTCATATTCATTTCTTTTATTTTGATGAAACTATAGCTTTTTGTTGGTTTTTTGGTTAGATTGAAATCTAAAGGATCCTTTTACTAAGGTACACTAACAGATTAGCATGCGCTAAATGATAAGATGCCCATTATGGAAGAGATTCTATATATATGGCACCTCTGCGTGTTAGATGTTTGGCGCACATTGTTACAGAATACGCTTAGTGAGTTGTGCACCTAAATTCTAATCAGTGACAATTAGTGCTCATTATTGCTTGTTAAGTGCTGTTATCAGTGGCATAGGAAGGTGGGGCGGTGGGGCGGTCCGCCCCGGGTGCACGCTGCTGGGGGGGTGTCGGCTCCGCTGGTTCCCTGCTCCCTCTGCCCCGGAACAGGTTACTTCCTGTTCCGGGCCAGAGAGAGCAAGGAACCAGCGGAGCCGACGCAGCTCCCAGCGACGTGCACTTGGGGGCGGATCGGCCCTCTCGCCTGCCCCTCGCTTCCTAATTGAAGAAGAATGCGCTCCGGGGGGGGGGGAGGGTGCGCGCCGAGGGGGGGTGCCATGCTGCACCCGGGGGGGGGGGTGCACAGCGGCGACCCGCCCTGGGTGTCAGCCGCCCTCACTATGGCACTGGCTGTTATCAGCGCTTATTAGCTTGTTAAGCTAATTAAGTTACGTGTTATGTTAAAGAATCTATGCTGATTTTGGCACCTAAATCTAAGTGCACAATATAGAATCCAGGGGTATATTCCTATGGACATCTTATCATTTAGTGCACACTAATCATTTGTGCAAACTAAATCCATTAGTGCACACTAATTGTTAGCACACACTAAATCCATTAGCACAGTAACTATTGCCCAGTAGCAAATATTCCTATGTTGAGTAAAGTGATTTTAAGTTATTGTTACATTTCAACTGCAAGAATATCTGAACCATTTTGATGTACTAGCTGCATGCCAGTCAAGCTTTTGCCTACTATGTAGTACAGAGACAGAAATCTTGGCTTTAATTTCCGCCTATGTGCGCCTAACGCATGCTAATTCTGAGTTACCGCCCGGCTACCACGTGGCCCTTGTGGTAATTTCATTTTTGATGCGCGACTGCCAAGCGTGTCAAAAAAATAATTTTTTATTTTCTGGCCATCAGCTACGCGCGCCAAGTGGCATTTGACACGTGTAGGTCATTACCACCCAGTTACCAAATGAGTCTTTACCGCTAGGTCAGTAACCACCTTATAATTGAAAGAGAAAAACGCCTAGATTTCGACCCAAATCGGGAGATAGACGTTTATCTCACAAAAACGAATAAATCGGTATAATGGAAAGCCAATTTTGGACGTTTTCAACTGCACTCCATCGCGGAAGCGTACAAAGTTCACGGGGGTGTGTCGGAGGCGTGGCGAAGGTGGAACTGGGGCGTGGTTATCGGCCGAGGAGAGATGGGCGCCTTTCGCCGATAATGGAAAAAAAGTATGCGTTTGTAGCTAGAATTTAGGGCACTTTTTCTGGACCCTGTTTTTTCATGAATAAGGCCCCAAAAAGTGCCCTAAATGACCAGATTACCCCCAGAGGGAATCGGGGATGACCTCCCCTGACTCCCCCAGTGGTCACTAACCCCCTTCCACCACAAAAAATGATGTTTCACAACTTTTTATTTTCATCCTCAAATGTCATACTCACCTCCCTGGCAGCAGTATGCAGGTCCCTGGAGCAGTTAGGGGGTGCCGTGGACTTCAGGCAGGTGGACCCAGGCCCACCCTCCCCCCCTACCTGTTACAATTGTGCTGCTTAATGCTTAGTCGTCCAACCCCCCCAAACCCACTGTACCCACATGTAGGTGCCCCCCTTCACCCCTTAGGGCTATAGTAATGGTGTGGGCAGTGGGTTTTGAGGGGGATTTGGGGGGCTCAACACACAAGGGAAGGGTGCTATGCACCTGGGAGCTCTTTTACCTTTTTTTTGTTTTTGTAAAAGTGCCCCCTAGGGTGCCCGGTTGGTGTCCTGGCATGTGAGGGGGACCAGTGCACTACGAATCCTGGCCCCTCCCACAAACAAATGCCTTGGATTTATTCGTTTTTGAGCTGGGCGATTTCATTTTCCATTATCACTGAAAAACAAAAACGCCCAGCTCACAAATTGTCGAATAAAACATGGACGTCTATTTTTTTCGAAAATACGGTTCGGTCCGCCCCTTCACGGACCCGTTCTCGGAGATAAATGCCAATGGAGATAGACGTTTTTGTTCAATTATGCCCCTCTAACTGGTGTAAGGTCTCAGATCCCCAAATGGACATGCTGCAATTTTCATTTTGCCGCACGTTCATTTTCGTCAAAAATTTTTAAAAGGCCTTTTTTACAGGTGCGCTGAAAAATGATTTTGCGCATGCCCAAAACCCCCACCTACACTACCGCAGGTCATTTTTCAGCGCACCTTACTAAAAGGACCCCCTAGATAGGTGGGTTGAAGTACTGCTGATGCAATTAGACTTGTCAGCAAGCATTTAACCTGGTGAGCCATGTGGAGGGGCATAATCGAACGGGACACCCAGGTTTTCATGAAGGTGTCCTCACAGGACGGCCCCCCGAAGAGGCGGGGAAACCTGTATTATCAAAACAAGATGGGCGCCCACCTTTTGTTTCGATAGTACGGTCAGGGACGCCCATATCTCAACATTTAGGTCTACCTTAGAGATGGTCGACCTAAATGTTGAGATGGTTGACCTTAGAGATGGTCATCACCGGTTTTCAGCCATAATGGAAACTGAAGACACTCATCTCAAAACCGACCAAATCCAAGCCCTTTGGTCATGGGAGGAGCCAGAATTCATAGTGCACTGGTCCCCCCTGACATGCCAGGACACCAACTAGGGGGCACTGCAGTGGACTTCAGAAATTGCTCCCAGGTGCGTAGCTCCCTTACCTTGGGTGCTGAGCCCACCAAAACCCACTCCCCACAACTGTACACCACAACCATAGCCCTAAGGGGTGAAGGGGGGCACCTACATGTGGGTACAGTGGGTTTTGGAGGGCTCACACCACAAGTGTAACAGGTGGGGGGGAGGATGGGCCTGGGTCCGCCTGGCTGAAGTGAACTGCACTCACTAAAACTGCTCCAGGGACCTGCATATTGCTGTCATGGAGCTGGGCATAGAGGCTGGAGAAAAGTTTTTTAAAATGTTTTTTTTAGGGTGGGAGGGGTTTGGTGACCACTGAGGGAGTGAGGGGAGGTCATCCCTGATTCCTTCCAGTGGTCATCTGGTCAGTTCAGGCACCTTTTTGAGGCTTGGTCGCAAGAAAAAATAGACCAAGTAAAGTCGGCCAAGTGCTCGTCAGGGACACCCTTCTTTTTTCCATTATCGGCCGAGGTCACCCATCTCTTAATCATGCCCCAGTCCTGCCTTTGCTACTGTGCCAACACGCCCCCGTGAACTTTGGTCATCCTCGTGACAGGAAGCAGTTGTGGATGCCCAAAATTGGCTGTCGATTATGCTGATTTGGGCGACCCTGAGAGAAGGACACCCATCTCCCGATTTGTGTCGGAAGATGGGCGCCCTTCTCTTTTGAAAATAAGCCTGAAAGTGTTATTGTTTAAATTAGAAGGTTTAGGAGTAGGTGGGAGTGTATTAAAATGGTTCCAAGGTTTATTGGAAAAGAGACAACTGAAGGTTTTTTGGCAGAATGAATTTTCTGTTCATTAGCATATGACCTAGGGCTTACCCTAGGGATCTCTTTTGTCCCCTATTCTTTTTAACATGTACATGAATGAATAGGATCTATTGCTTAGGAGGCAAAATATTGAATATTTTTCATAAGCAGATGATGTGGTTTTGATCTTTCCGGTACTGACAGATATTAATACGGTGAAGATTAAGATGAATGAAGTTTTTTTCTGTAAATATGTGACTGGGTGACTCAGCGTTTTTTAAAGATTAATCCAGATTAACATTTTATAGGTATTTTCAAATAAAGCAATTAAGGAATAATATATTGAACTTCACAAGGATAATTCTCTTGATGTTGTATGGCTTCAAAATTCTGATATACTTATTAAGTCAGAAATCCAAAGTTCTGGACATGTAGTTCGATACTAACTTCAATATGGAAGCATATGTTATCCATTTGGTTCAAAAGGTTATGTATAAATTGAAATTATTATGTAGGCTAAGACATTTGTTTTGGAAAGACATTATTTCCAGGTGATCATCCAGATAGCTATTATTATTATTATTATTATTATTATTATTATTATTATTATTATTATTATTATTATTATTTATTTATTGCATTTGTACCCCACATTATCCCACCTTTTTGCAGGCTCAATGTGGCTTACAGGATGTTAATATGATATAGTCATTACATAAACATAGATACAGTCGATAATAAGCTGAAGGTAGATGGGGATTTAGATAGAAAGGTATTAGGTAAGGTGAAAGGTGTTTTAAAGCACTTGGGTAGTATAAGGAGTGATTTGTTTCATTAAGGATGTCTTTATTCTCACAACTCTTGATTATTGTAATATTTATTTATTAGGGATTTCTGTGAAGCAATTGCATAGACTGCAAGTGTTACAGAATGGTAGTAGATATGATCATGCAATGCCGTTTTTACTGGATTTGCAATGGCTGCCTATTTGGGCCAGAATTGAAGTAAAAATGTTGTCTTTTGTTTTCAAGATCTTATATTGTTTGTGCCCTGCATATTTGACTACATTGGTGAGTGTACATAAACTCTCTAGATTCTTAAGATCTGCTAGTGAATTGTTCCTGGCATTACCTTCATTGGCTGTTTGTTATTTAAGCCATACTAAAAAAAAGTATTTTTTCAGGTGCTGCCCAGAGGGCTGGAATAGCCTTTTCTTCTGTTGTTAGAAATATTGCTTATTATGGGGGTCTTTTACCAAGCCACAGTAGTGGTTTTAGTGAGCGCTAATGATTAGCACATGCTAGACGCTAGAGACACTCATATTTATTTATTTGCTGCATTTGTATCCCACATTTTCCCACCTATTTGCAGGCTCAATGTGGCTTACATTATATAGCAATGGCATCACCATTAACAGAGTAAGAGGTTCAGCATATTGTTACAATTAATGTACAAGAATAACAGGTAGGTAGGGTAAATAAAATGATAATACATAACATACAAGTGAGGATAGGAAAAATGTAATGTTCAATAATGATAATATGATAAAATAATCAAATCAGAAGGGATCAATATTGGTTGGTTCTGGTATAGATTAGGAAACAAGTCATTAAGGAGGATTCTTTTTGTAAGTCTCTTTGAACAGGTTGTCAAGTCGGGCGTAGTTTTTATAGTATTCGGTAGTTTATTCCATAATTGTGTGCAGAGGTAGGCGAAGCTAGATGCATGAATTGATTTGTATTTAAGACCTCTGCAATTGGGGTAGTGGAGGTTTATGAAAGTGCGTGATGAACTTTTAGCATTTATGCATGCTAATCATTAGCGTGTGTTAAAAATGCTACCACGGCTTAGTAAAATACCCTCTGAATGACTTTTAGAAGATCTATAAAGACCTGGCTATTTTGACAATAATTTCTTAGAAATACTCCTTTTATTTGAAATTTTAAGAGTCATTATGAATTGGTCATATTTTATATTTTTGGTAAATATTACCCCCCCCCCCTTTTAGAAAGCCACTCTAGCGGCAATGGCGACACAGCCCATTAGTTTCAAATGGGTTGTGTTGGCATTAGTGCACGGCAGCCGCTAACATGGCTTTGTAAAGGGGGGGGGGGGTATTTTGTTGTAAAGATATTTTATATTTGGGACGTTTTATTGATATATAATGAATTTCTCTGTACCTTAGGTTGCTGTTCAGTATTGTAAAAATTTATTGGCTGTATCCCACTTTGAACTTCTAACTTAATGCTGCTATCATTTATTTATTTATTTATGTGTTTGCTTGTTTGTTGCATTTGTACCCCACATTTTCCCACCTATTTGCAGGCTCACTGTGGCTTACATTAAATTAGTAAAACGACCAATTAGAAATGTTTACCCTAATTAGTTTTTTGTGTGAACTATCCTGAAAGTGCCAAGGTGATCAACAGGGATTTTCAATGTCATTTTTTGGATAATGCCACTAAACATCTGGGTATGGTCTAGTCAGTGCTACTTATACACGCAGCAGTTGCTGCTACCCAGATAAGCAACTATGAATTTTGGGCCCCAAATCTGCTGAGGTGACATTTAGCTGCTCAGTCTGGTATGTTCTCAAAGGATTCATTCTAGGCAGTTGATAAATCTTAATATAATGTCCCCCCCCCCAAAAAAAAAAAAACACAGTCTATTTATGCCAAAAATTGGAAAGCCCTTACCTCAGTCATTTTAAGAATCAAGGAAATTTCTTTTTAAGGTATCTACTATTTACATATTTATTTAATCACATTTATAGTCTGCCTATCTTCCTAGGCAGATTACAGTCACACTTGCACAATCAATAAACAGCTAATAAAAACAACCATGAATATATAAAATGCATAAAATAATATTGCATAAAATAAAACTGACCACCTATGGAGTCACACTTCAGTTTCTTTAGCAATGGTGACAGCAACTCAATTCATAGCACTAGTAATGTCAAATATATAGAAGACAAGCTGCTACAAGCTGTTTAAATTAAAGATCTTTAATTTAAACAGCTTGTAGCAGCTTGTCTTCTATAGTGCTAACACGATCTTGTGATTTTACTTCACCTCCCATTTAACAGAAACATGTCTTCAGATCGTAAAGTAAAATGTAGCATGCTGGGTATTCTTTATCCCTGAATTTATTTAAAGTAACCCATTGCTCCTTGATCTCCCCCCCTAACTCCTTTGCTCCTTCTCACTTGCTGTGTATTTCTCACTTACGGATGGAAAGAAATAGATTCTTGCTTTCAGATTTTTCTTTCATCCTAAACAGACCTCTTGCAGGGATGTATGAAATGTGTGATGCCAGGACTGCTATTAGAATGTCATTCCTGAATGATTTCAGCCTCAAAACAAATAAAACGAACCAAAGTATTTAATTTTTATAGAGGTGACATGAAAGACAGAAATATTTGTCAAAGATCCAAAAATAAAAATACTGTTCTTTTGATTGGTTATTGCATAGACTTTCCCCTAATGTACAATACATATAACAAATTTGGCTCAGTGCATCTAATCATTAGGAAGGTTTCAAATATGCTATTTATTTAAGTTAGATCTGTTTTATTTTCCTCCTTACAACAAAGAATAAATGTTAAACTTTTATATGCTGCTGCTGGACTGTTTCTACTGAGGTCACTAATCATTCTCTTCCTTTCAAGGACACTGTCAAGATTCTGAACATCACATTTGACTACAAAGTTTCTTTCAAAACCCACATTGACATTATTCTGCATAAATCTTTTATTTGTTTTGTATATGATCCAATCAGTTCACCACCTCCTACCCTGTGATTGTATCTGCTTCTCAATTTTCTCCTTGGTCATACCATGTCCTAACCAATGCAACTCTCTCTTTATTGGCCTACCCCTGTATTCTCTTAACTATCTTCAACTAGTCCAAACTACAGCTGTGAAACTCATCCATTTTGTTCACCACTTTGATCACATCATCCCCTTTACTTCAAACAGAACACTGTCTTCCAGTATTTGCTCACATTTGCTACAAGATACTATTAATAGTCTTCAAGGGCTGCCTACCTACTGCTACAATTTTCCTCAATTTCCTCCTGATTCCATACTGTCCACCTTGTTCACTCTGCTCTTCCCAGGGCTATTTGCTACACCTCCCTTCTCCTCCGGTTTACGTTTACAGATCTCCCGCAAAGCGGTGGTTGAGTGGTAGAAAACTCTGATATCCTCCAGATGTAGCAGAGTGAAATCAGGGGGGCCTTGTTGGGGATATTTTAAATCTGTGTTACAGTGGATTGAGATAAGAAGTTTGGAGTTAAAGTGATTGATATTTCCGTGGAAGCTTAGCATCTAAATTCAGATAAGTGACTATAGACTTATGTGCACAGTCTAGAACTTGAGATAAAGCAATGATGACTGTTTGTCTTTTCACATATTATTGTTGACTCAAAGTAGGTCTTTCTGTGTGATGTGGAGGGGCATTTTCAAATGGGAACACCCATCTCTAAGAATGTCCCGGCGAAGGAGCGGGGAAACTCATATTATTGAAAGAAGATGGACATCCATCTTTCGTTTTGATAATAAGGTCGGGGACGCCCAAATCTCAACATTTAGGTCAACCTTAGAGACGGTCAACCTAAATGTTGAGATGGTCATCCCCGGTTTTTGGCCAGAATGGAAACTGAGGATGCCCATCTGAAAAACGACCAAATCCAAGGCATTTGGTCGTGGGAGGAGCCAGCATTCGTAGTGCACTGGTCCCCCTCACATGCCAGGATACCAACCGGGCACCCTATGGGGCACTGCAGTAGACTTCACAAATTGCTCCCAGGTACATAGCTCCCTTACCTTGGGTGCTGAGTCCGCCCCCCCAAAACCCACTCCCAACAACTGTACACCACTACCATAGCCCTAAGGGGTGAAGGGGAGCACCTACATGTGGGTACAGTGGGTTTCGGGTGGGTTTTGAAGGGCTCACATTTACCACCACAAGTGTAACAGGTAGGGGGGGGATGGGCCTAGGTCTGCCTGCCTGAAGTGCACTGCATCCACTAAAAACTGCTCCAGGGACCTGCATACTGCTGTGATGGAGCTGGGTATGACATTTGAGGCTGGCAAAAAATGTTTTTACATTTTTTGGGGGTGGGAGGGGGTTGGTGACCACTGGAGGAGTAAGGGGAGGTCATCCCTCATTCCCTCCAGTGGTCATTAGTTCATTTCGAGCACCTTTTTGTGCCTTATTTGTAAAAAAAAACACGTCCGGGTGAAAACGTCCAAGTGTTCGTCATGAACGTGCCTGCATTTTTCGATTATGGGTCAAAGACGTCCAAGTGTTAGGCACACTCAAGTCATGCCTTCACCACGCCACTGATACACCCCCTTGAAATTTGGATGTCCTTGTGACGGACTTCAGTTGGAGATGTCTAAAATCGGGTTTCGATTATACTGATTTGGACGTCTCTGGGAGAGGGACATCCATGTTCCGAATTATGTTGAAAGATGGACGTACATCTCTTTTGAAAATGCGCCTGTTGGTCACCTATCAGACAGTGTATTCCTGACCATTGACGTTCCATGCTTATGACTGTATTCTTACTGTTCTCTAGTTTTTCTGTATTACTGCTTAAGAATATACTGTTAAGTTTGATTATGGATCCCTCCTGTAGTTTTGCCTCTGATTGGTTTGTCTGGGACCTCTTGTGGTTGGTTGGCTCTTGATTGTTGGTTTATTTATTTTAACTTAATCTGCAGTTATCAAACAATTTTAATAAAATATATCAGTTCAAAAAGATACTATTTGTGACATATTTCTATGCATAATATTCAAGATGAAATTGTAATCATTCATTGATAAAGACTTTCATAGGGATGGGCAG
The DNA here is from genome assembly GCF_901765095.1 of Microcaecilia unicolor. Lineage (NCBI taxonomy): Eukaryota > Metazoa > Chordata > Amphibia > Gymnophiona > Siphonopidae > Microcaecilia > Microcaecilia unicolor. The sequence goes on from NC_044032.1 coordinate 55,084,408, forward strand.
CCAGTAAATGTTTGTTTTTATGTTGTTTATGGGAATTTTCCTTCTATTTGTTTTTGTTTAGCAGAAACCTATTATATGCAAATCTGTCATATGCATATTCATTGTGGTGGTCCTGGAATCCTGATTGGCAAGGTGTGCCTCCAGGAGAAATTTGAGAAACACTGTATTAGAGAACTGAATTCAAAAGTTTAGTACAGATGTCTCTAACATTAGCTCGCGCTAATTTTTAGCGTGTTTTAAAAAGTGTGAGCACCAAGATGAAATATGATTTCTTTTCTCCTAATCAACTGAAATCCTTTCTAGATTTAAAACAACTAAAATAACGTCTGTTTAAATTGAGCTGGAGGATTGCACATAGCCTTAATTAAGTTACAACTATTTTTCCTTGTAACCTTTCTCTAATTTATTAACGCCCTCACTCATTGTGGTCTAAGAAAGCGGAAAAATTGTGGTTTAAAAGTTTTCTTGTATTAATTACCTTGTTGTATTTCAATTGACAAGTATACTCTTGTTAAAAGAATTTAAAATCAATAAATATAAAATAAAAAATAAAATAAAATAAAAAGTGTGAGCACCTACAGGTTGGCTTAGTAAACAGTGCCCTAAATTTAGTTGTATGGATGGGCGCTTGATGTAGTCTATAAACTGCACAGAAATTTAGGCTCATTCTAGATTTAGGCGTACTTTATGGAATACGCCTAGATGTATTTTGTTTCAGCACCATTTTTTTTAGATGTGATATAAATAATCTAGCCCATATGTAGTATGTTTAAAAGCTTTCATTATGTTAAATCTAAGCTTTTTGTTTTATTATTGTTACTGTATTTTTTTACTCTATTCTCATTCATTATGTATGTTACTGTAATCTGCTTGGAATTTTAACTAGTGTAACATATAATTAATGGTTAAATAAAGAATTTCCTTGCATTATTATGAGTGTGCATTCATTTGAAATGATGGGAGAAGTATCAATGATATTTTCTATTGGAAGAAATCAGAGGGAAAATTCAATATATTCCAATATCAAAAGAAATTTAAAAAAGCAGCCAGCCACAGGAAACAGAAGATTACTAAGTCTTCCAGTACATTTGCTCCTGATTTGGGCCTTTTCCTTTTGCCCAGAGAGAGAACATTTTCATTGGCGATATACTGGCCGATAGTCAGCCGGCGATGGATAGCATTTTTTTTGTCTACCACCAACACTAAAACTAGAAATTCAATGCAAGGCCCTGTGCAGCTTTCACATTGAATTCCCAGTTTTTTAAAAGCTGGCTAGCGCCTGCTTGGTTATATCAATATTCAAACTTAACCAGCCATAGGCACACACATAATGATAGGACAGTTATTTGTTCAGCAGTATTTAAGCGCTAAACATAGCTGGTTAGGTCTGAATATTGGGAGCTAGCAGGACTTAGCCCCTGAAATGTCCGCAGAACATCACCAACATTGACAGCTTCCACTTTGGTGCTAACTGGTCATTTACAGCAGAGCTAACTGGTTAAGTGCCACTGAAAATCACCAGATAGCTGCACACAAGCAAGTTAACCAGTCGGTGGCCATTTCCGGCCTGTTAACTCGCTTTGAATATCAGCCAGCCAGGTTTTTCATTGTGTGTTTTCTACATGTACTGAACAATTTCACTGGAGCAGACATAACTTTGCAGTTTGTGAATGGCAACATTAGCACATGGCCATTAATACAAGAAATATAAAATTGGCCATTTTCTTGCTGCAGTAAAAATGGATTTAACGCACAGGAAAAACCTACATAAAGGTATCACGGCCACTTTTTACTGCAGCTTAATAAAACAACCCCTGAATTACGCTAACTTTCAGAAAACATATGATTTCACATTTACATGCAGGCTTTTATTTTTTTAAAAGAAAAAATATATAACTGAGTTTTGTTTATGCCATATTCTGCAGCTCTTTTAAGCCATACACTCTCAGTATGAAAAACTCAGCTTGTGGTAGGTTGTATCACTATGATTGACGGAATTAAACGGCACGCAGAAATACCATGAATATTCCTAAGAACTAGGCATACAGCCAAAGTGTGATTTTTCCCAGCTAATGATAGGTCAATAAATACTTTCTAAAAAAGTCCCACTTGTACTATGGGCAGGTGTTGAGAGATTGGTATCACTTAATGACTCATTCACTTCATCACTCTCCAGATAAAGCCCATACTCTTCCCTGTAGGCAGTAGAATTAACTGCACTGCTAAAGGATAGTGGTGAGAACAGATCAGAAACACAATCTTTATGCTAAATAAATGGAGTCAGGGGGATTAAACATTGGGTGGTCAATAGGAATCTAGATATATTTTAATTAATTGGTGAGACACCAGGGGTGTTATATTGTTTATGAGGTTGCATCACAACTTGAGGGTGAGTTGCAACATGCTATAATCTCCCAAGTGAGATATAATTTGATGATAACTGTATTCTCTCAGCAGTCTATCTGCTGTTCAGAAATTAATGCTGACAGCTTTTATATTATGTTTCAGAAGCAGGAGCAAAGGCAAGATTTATTTAAGCAATTAGACTTGGGAGTGAGTATATTGTGATGTTCAGTTACACCATTGTTGTTTAAAATTTCACAAATCATTAAATAGAGAGGTGTGGTAGCCGTGTTAGTCCACTTTTAAAAATTATCAATAGAAATCAAACAAAATAAAACATGGAAAAGAAAATAAGATGATACCTTTTTTATTGGACATAACTTAATACATTTCTTGATTAGCTTTCGAAGGTTGCTCTTCTTCGTCAGATCGGAAATAAGCAAATGTGTTGGCAGATAGTATATATAAGTATTTATTTGATGTTTCTCTTATATATACTATCTGCCATAGATACATAGAATGTATGTTAGTTGACTGAGATTTTATATCCTTGATTTGTTTTTGACCAATGAGAAAATATGTAAAGCATTATGAATAAATAATTTAATTAAATGTATACCTGAGGCACTGGATGGTTAAGGGCCCCTTTTACAAAGTGGCAGGGCCGTTGAGAGAGGGGGGGGGGGCAAAATTCCCCAGGGCCCGGCATCCCATTTGCTCCGGGCCTGGCTGTGTCTCTCGGTGGCCCTGCAAAGTGGTGGTACCCGTACTGCTGCTTTGCTGTGCATCGTTTCAACTCTACCACCAACCTACCAAGGGAGAAAGTGGTAACCCTGCTCCCACTGTGCACCATTTCTGGTGTGATGGATATTATTCTTTGTGCTGCCTGGTTACCACTGGGTTTGCTCAGGAGCCCTTACCGCCTCATAAATAAGTAAGGTCTCCCCCCCCCCCCAGTAATGGCCACATGGCAACTGTGCCCTTACTGCACAACTAATTATTTTTTTGCCTTTTACCCGCTGAGGTTAAAGGGGTCTCAGCACACACCAAATCCACTCACCAATGCTACCGCAGTGCCCCTTTTACCACAGCTTGGTAAAAGGGTCCCTATGTCATTTGTTCAAGGTCACAAGGAGTATTGTACAGAGATGCAAGATTTGATCTGTGTATTTCCTGGTTCTCGGCCTACTATTCTAACCACTAGATTATTCTAAAGAGAGAATTTGTAATCATTGGACAAAGAATGTTTCAGGTGAAGGTGGCATTATAATAAATTTAATAATGGGCTCAATGTTATAAGGTACACAATGAAGGAGCCCTGGTTTTCTTCCATTGCATCTACAGACTTGTCATGATCTCATTTTCTACATATATTAATTTTTAAATCACTGCTCCTGTTGTATATGCCAGCAAGTACATATTTGTTTCCCGGTGTCTTTGATGTATGTTATGAAAGACTCCACATTTTTAGAACCTTTTGTAAAATAGCATGAAAATGTGAATGTGCCAACCTAGACATCGCATGTCTCATGTAGATCCCATAGCGATATGGGGCTTTACGTGTTTAGCTATACTACCCCACTTATACCTCCATTTTGAGTGGCTTAGGAAAACATATAGAGCCACATGTTACATAGGACACAGAGATTGGTAATGAGACATCGAGGTAAGGATATGCTTAGTTCTGATGATATTTTAGAAAAGGATCTGCTGAAGTAGTCTTTTCTAAAATACATGCAGGAGTGTTCACGTATTTGCCAGCACATGCAGCAGGAGCAGTCGTATAAATCTACAAGTGAAAAAAATCAATGAGAAATCATATCAACTTATATCTGCAATTATTACATGTGTTAGTTGGATTTTGCAATTTACATGTGTATGTCAGCCTTTTTGCAAAAATATATTGTGACTACTGCTCATTAACTACAGAGGCCTCAGTCTTAAATATTTGTTTTCAATTTGGAGAGATGTAGGAGACAATCCCAAGCCCCAAAAGCAGAAAACATCCTCAGCCCAGACTCCCAGGCCATCAGAACACTGTGGCAGTCAGCAGCCTCACTCCCATCTGCTGTTGCAGGCATCCCATCCATGCCCAGTTCATGCATGAGAATTGAGCATGCTCAGGGTGCCATCATTAGCAGGTGAGGGTGTGGCTGCTCACTGCCATGCTGTTTTAATAGCCCAAGGGTTCAGGCTGAGGATTTCTGCAGCTGACAGGGCTTGGGGATGCCTGCTAGCCATGTACTCAATTTTTAAGTTAGGGGCAGTAGTGGGGCTGTGGGGAGGGCAGGGGAGTAGGTAGTGGTGGTGAGGTGAGATGAAAATTGTCTTCTGGCTTTTCCACTAGTTGAATAGCTTATGTTTTTAGTGTATTGCAATTTCTAGTGTGTTCTCATTTGCTGCTTTGTGTAATTGCTATTACAGAAAGAACAAAGTTATCTTACTAATTAATTAAAATATTAGTTACTGTATTAATTTATTTATTTTGACATTTCAACCTCACATTTTCCCAAGAAAACTCAGGTTCAATGCGGCTTACATAACAAATTAAGAAGAAGCATTACAAGACAATTAATATAAATACAAGAATACAACTATTAAAAAATAATCTTTTCATATTAGCTGAACACAGATCTAAAGAAGTGGGCTTTAAGTAAACTTCTAAGCAGCATATAATCATAGTTTTCTTAAGCCAACCCTGGAATGGATATGCTAAACGTGTTTACTTCATAGGTGTCTGCAGGAATACAATGTCAGCTGAACTGTAGAATAACTTTCTACATACTCTTTTCAATAAAGGGCAAAAATAAATTTGAAAAAAATCTAGATTGCATTGGCCCATATGGGGAAATTATTTTAAAAAAGAGAGAGAGAGAGTAATCTAATGATGTGTACTTCTCCTTGTTTGATGTTTTTCCTTTTCACTGTCTTCTTTTCTAGAATCAGGTTTACACAGACAACAGATCTTCCTGCAAAGACCATCCAATGTGCTAGCCATTGAAGGACAAGATGCAGTTCTAGAATGTTCTGTTTCAGGATTTCCCACACCTAGCTTTATATGGCTATCTGGAGATGAAGTAATCCAAACCAGGTAAGTGTGTGAAGGCCTCTTTATGAGTGTAACATGGAACTGTTTCTCTTTAAATTCCAGTTAAAGAAAGTAGTTTGACATCCAAGCTGTAGATATGTCTGTAACTTATGGTGGGGGGGGGGGGGGAGCACTCTTTATTGGACTAGGTATTAATTCATGCAAAGATGTTGTGTAGATAAGAAACTGATGCTGTAAGTTATGGGAGAGGTGGGACATGGATTTCTTGGACTAGGTATTAATTTATGCAGAGGAGTTGTATGTCAGGGGGTTGGAGCATGCTTTTTATTATACTAGGAATTAATTACTCAAAAAAGTTATATATGATGAATTGATGCTGTAGATTATGCCCTGCACCTACATTTTGCAAGTATGTACATAAATTATATTTCATAATCAACACATGCACTTACTTGCACCACCCACACTCTGCCCAAACGACACCCATGTGCACACCCGCAGTGAAAGCGCATGCCATGCAAACAATGTTCATACTTTTATGGTGGTTGGGGGTGGGCACTGTTGGCTTTAACGCTGGAGTTTTGAGAATCGGCTCCCTGAAACGGTAGCAGGTGTTCTAGCCTTCAAAGAATTAACTAGTATGCTCACCAATGACAGCTAAGCACGGTGAGGCAAAGTACAGTAAATAGTTTTTGACAAGGCCTTGCTAATGTTTGGTTCATGCAATGTTCTTGAAAAACCAGGAGGAGTGACATTTTAATCAGTTGATTATACAATAGCTTGAAAAGCTAACATTTAGCAGGAGTAATATAAGTTTGTAAAGAAATAGGGCTCTGCTTTATAGAAAAGATGAGTAGTGTTTCACTGTGCTAGGAAGTGTAAATGGATGCTTAGAATAGTTATTGTTATAATGGCTTATAATGCTCAATTGTAAAGCTTTTTAGTGTGTAGTGCTGAGATTTTCCGGTTGCTAATCAGTAATATACAAAAACCCCAGTTAAGGCTTAAATGTCAGACATTAAAACTCAATAATCTTCAAAAAAAAGATATAATGGATGAAAGAGACAGAATCAATGTTAAAAAAAAAACCTCTCTCAATATTTAAGTGCATGAAAAATGGAAGGTTGATGGAGGCTGTTTAGGTCAAAGAAGGTAAACATACTTTAAATGAATCAATATATTGACTTTTTTCAAAATCAACCATCAGCCCACTAGTTTAAACATTTGGGATACATCTGTTTTATACAGAAACATCTAAAATGCCAAAAATCTGGTATGGGTTTTAATGGCTGTTTGCAAAAAGACTCTCAAAATAGGCGCAAGTACTTCAAAGTAACCCAAAAATAAGGAACTCAAGAGGTGGTGGCAGCTGTGTCTATTTCTCAAGTGCACATTGGATTGAAGTTAAGTCTTTTTGATTTTTTTTATATCAGATTTTTTTTTGATATCCACATAATGAAAGAACTCGGTTTTTTTTTAACTACATTAGAAATGTTTTTTATGCCTTTGAAGAAAATTATACCTCGTAAATTCCCACCGCTGTCAGAAAGAATATAGAGTGGGTGGAAGGGGCCCTGAGGCTTTTTCCTCTCATAGTTTAAAATCCTCATGAGTTCCTTATTTCTTGTGTTACTTTCAGGCTTATTTTCGAAAGTGATCGCCAGCGATCTTCCGACATAAATCGGGAGATGGCCGGCAATTTCTCAAAAGCGGCGAAATAGGTATAATCAAAAGCGACTTTTTTGACAACATCACCGCTTTCCCGTCGCCGCGCTGGCGAAAGTTCAAGGGGGCATGTCGGTGGTATAGCGAAGGCAGGACATGGGAGGGCATGGGCGTGGCTACCAGATGGCTGGCTTTCGCGAATAATGGAAAACAAAAGTGGCGTTCATCAGTATTTCACCGGGTTTACTTGGTCCTTTTATTTTCACGACCAAGCCTAAAAAAGGTGCCCCAACTGACCAGATGACCACCGGAGGGAATGGGGAATGACCTCCCCATACTCCCCCAGTGGTCACCAACCCCCTCCCACACAAAAAAAATACAAATAATAACCTTTTTTTACCAGCCTCAAATGTCATACCCAGCTCCCTGACAGCAGTATGCAAGTCCCTGGATCAGTTTTTAGTGGGTGCAGTGCACTTCAGGCAGGCGGACCCAGGCCCATCCCCCCCTACTTGTAGTGGTAAATCGGAGCCCTCCAAAACCCACCCAAAACCAACTGTACCCACATCTAGGTGCCCCCCTTCATCCCTAAGGGCTATGGTAGTGTTGTACAGTTGTGGGGAGTGGGTTTTGAGGAGCTCAGCACCCAAGGTAAGGGAGCTATGCACCTGGGATCATTTTGTGAAGTCCACTGCAGTGCCCCCTAGGGTGGCCGGTTGGTGTCCTGGCATGTGAGGGGGACCAGTGCACTACCAAATGGCTTGGATTTGGCTGGGTTTGAGATAGCCGCCATTAGTTTCCATTATCGGCGAAAACCAATGGCAACCATCTCTAACGCCGGCAATCTCTAAGGGTGGCCCAAATGTTGAGATTTGGCCCCGGCCCCAACCGTATTATTGAAACGAAAGATGGCCAGCCATCTTGTTTCGATAATACAGTCAGGTACACCGCTTAACAGGGCAGTCATTAGAGATGGCCGCTCTTATCGATGGCCAGCCCCGTTCGATTATGCCCTCTATGGTGTTCATTTTAAAGCACAGATTTACAAAGTTACCTAGACCACCATTTCTGGATGAAAAATACTCTGGACATGGTTAGCATGGCGGTAGCCTGACGGTAATTGGGCATTACCATGTGCTGCCCAGTTATCACTGGGTTACCACGGATGCCCTTACCACCATCTCAATGGGTGGCGATAAGGGCTCCCCGCCGCATGGCCATGCGGTAAGAGTTATCTCACCGTGTGGCCATTTGGGGGGGGGTTACTGGCTGTGGAAAAAACAGCTCTGGCATGTGGGAAAAACGGCCCCCGCCACTACCGCTTGGACCTTTTTCCTGCAGCTTAGTAAAAGGACTCCTATGTGTTTTCATGCTTTTATGTAGTGAATAAATTTGGACTTTTCTTTTCATCAATCTGCTGTTTTGCTGTCATGTCTTTTGGCTAACCGCTGTTACCACATCCTATAACAATGAATTCCAGATCTTAATTATTAATTGAATGAACAAATATTTCCTCCTACTTCTTTTAAAGTGTTTCCATGTAACTTCATTAAGGGGGTCTTTTACTAAGGCGAGCTCACGTTTTTGGTGCACTCTAAAATTGTAGGTGTGCTAAACGTTAGAGACGCCAATGAATTCCCATGGGTGTCTCTAACATTTACATAAGTACATAAGTATTGCCATACTGGGAAAGACCAAAGGCCCATCGAGCCCAGCATCCTGTTCAAACAGTGGCCAATCCAGGTCACAAGTACCCGGCAAGATCCCAAAAATGTACAAAACATTTTATACTTCTTATCTCAGAAATAGTGGATTTTCCCCAAGTCCATTAAATAACGGTCTATGGACTTTTCCTTTAGGAAGCCGTCCAAACCTTTTTAAAACTCCGCTAAGCTAACAGCCTTTACCACATTCCCATACCAAATTCCAGAGTTTAATTACACGTTGAGTGAAGAAAACTTTTCTCCAATTCATTTTAAATTTACTACATTGTAGCTTCATCGCATGCCCCCTAGTCCTAGTATTTTTGGAAAGCTTCACATCTACCCATTCAACTCCACTCATTATTTTATAGACCTCTATCATATCTCCCCTCAGCCACCTTTTCTCCAAGCTGAAGAGCCCTAGCTGCTTTAGCCTTTCCTCATAGGGAAGTCGTCCCATCCCCTTTATCATTTTCATTGCCCTTCTCTGCACCTTTTCTAATTCCACTATATCTTTTTTGAGCACACCCACAATTTTAGCGTACACTAAAAATGTGAGCGTGACTTAGTAAAAGATGCCCTGAGTGTTCCTAGTCTTTGTACTTTTTGAAAAAAATAAAAAAATGGATTCACTTTTACTCATTCTACACCACTCAGGATTTTGTAGACCTCAATCATATTCCCTCCTCAGCTATCTATTTTCCAAGCGGAAGAGCCCTAACCTCTGTAGCATTCCTTCATAAGAGAGGAGTTCCATCCCATTTTTCTTTGAACCTTTTCTTTATTCTGCTATATTTTTTAGAAATTTGGCAACCAGAATTGAAGGTGAGGTTGTAAATTTAATCACCTCAGTTGTTGTTCTGATTTCCAGATCATTTATAAATATGTTAAATAGCACTGGTCCCAGTATGGATCCATGTGACACTCCACTATCCATCCTCCTCCACTGAGAAAAAATGGCTATTTAACCATACCCTCTGTTTTCTGTCCAATAACCAATTCCTAATCCCAAACAGAACATTGCTTCCTATCCCATGACGTATTAGGAGATTTTCATGAGGAATTTTGTTAAAAGCTTTCTAAAAATCTAGATATACACCTCAACCAGCTCACCTTTATCCACATGTTTATTCACTCTTTCAAATATATGAAGCAAATTGGTAAAGCAAGACCTACCTTGGCTAAATTCATGCTGGCTCTGGCCTATTAAACCATGTTTGTCTCTATGGGGTTCTTTTACTAAGGCATGCTGGTGTTTTTAGTGTGCATTAAAAATAGGCACACTTTAAACGCTAAAGACGCCAATATATTCCTATGGGTGTATTTATCATTTAGCATGTGCCTATTTTTAATGTGCACTAAAAATGCCAGCGAGCCTTAGTAAAAGACCTCCTATGTTCAGTAATTTTATTCTTTATAATTTTACACTATTTTACACGGCACTGATGTCAGGCTTACAGTATGTAAATTCCCAGATCACACCTTGAGTAGAGAGATGTGGTAGCCGTGATAGTCCACTTTTAAAGGTAATCAAAAGAAATAAAATAAAACATAGAAAAGAAAATAAGATGACACCTTTTTTATTGGACTAACTTAATACATTTTTTGATTAGCATTCGAAGGTACCCCTTCTTCATCAGATCCGAAATAATCAAATGTTGATAAATAACAGTATATATAAGTGAAACAATCTACCTGTACCTCATCCACCCTGTTCTTCTTGTCTCTCACCTAACTCACCCCACCCTCATCCTGTGAGAATGTCACTGAAATGCCTTGTTGTTTCACTTAAATATACTGTTATTTATCAACATTTGATTATTTCTGATCTCATGAAGGGCTACCTTCAAAAGCTAATCAAAAAATGTAAGTTAGTCCAATAAAAAAGGTATCATCTTATTTTCTTTTCTATGTTTTATTTTATTTCTATTGATTACCTGATCACCCATGAAATCCTTTTTAAATGCAGTGTTACATTGGCCACCTTCTAATCTACAGGTACTTCAGATGATTTTAATGACAGGTTACAGATCAATAACAGCAGATTAGAAATTTCATATTTCAGTTATTTCAGTACCTTATGGTGCAAACCATCTGGTTCAGGTAATTTACTGCTCTAATTTGTCAATATGTCTCAGTGTATCTTCCAGGTTTACCAAAATTTTGTTCACTTCCTCTGCATTGTCACCCTTGAAAACTATTTCTGGTACAGGTAGATCTCTTATATCGTCTTCTGAAAAGACCAAAGCAAAGAATTCATCTTTCTGCTATGGTCTTGTTATCCCTGACTCCCTCTTTTACTTCTTGTTTCACTTACATGTTTTCTGCTTCTCATGCACCTGAAAAAGTTGTTTTTTGTCTCTGTGGTAGTATGAGTAGTGGAAAGGTATGAAATTCTCACAAAATACAGACAGAAGGCTGTGCAATGTCAAAAGGAAAGCTTTATTACTACACAAAATGGAATTAGAGAGTCTGTTTTGTCACAGATTTTGCACTCTCAATAAAGTCTCTCAATCACAATCCTTGAACCTTGCTTCTGACAAGTTCCACACTCAGTATATACTATGTTTTCTTCTTGAGTCAGGGTCCCTGCAGCTTGTCCCAGACATAGCTTTCACAGATTAAATATCAAGTCACTTCCTCTAAACACACCCTCTTAACTTTGGTTCCCAGTAAACATCTTCTAATCTTCAGCTTCTGCTTCTGGAAATTACAGTGTGGCAATCTCTACTAGGGGGTCCTTCTCCTCCTCCCCAGGCTCTCCTCAGGTACTTCAGCCAACTGGAACGCCCTGGGAGTTCAATGCACTTGTGGCCTCCCTGATCTGTTCAACCTCAGGGCACTTAACTCCAGCTTTATCTGAGCCTTGCCCCTCTGATTCAGTCTCAGCACTCATTTAGGCCACCTAAAACTAGGCCTAAATACCTATGCCTAACTAAGGTGCTGATCAAGTGTATTTTATAATAATGCATGTGGTTTTTAAAAATGTCTATGGCATCCTTATTCCATGACCATGGCCATGCCCCCTTTTCAGCTGCACGCATTAGAATTTACATGTACCATGTTATAGAATACACCTAGAAAGCTGTATGTGTATAATTAAAATCAATTAGTGCCACAAATTGGATATTAAGTACCAATTATCGGAGCTGATTGGTTTGTTAATCAATTAAGTTGTGCTCGCAATTTAGCTATGTGACCAAATTAGCACATAAAACAAGGTGTCATTTATGGAATTTGGGGGATAGTAAAAACTTTTTTAGGCATATTAGAAGCAAGAAGCTGGCAAAAGAATCAATTGGACTGCTAGATGACAGAGGGGTAAAAGGGACACTCAAGGAAGACAAGGCCATAGTGGAAAAAATAAATGAATTATTTGCTTTGGTCTTCACCAAGGAAGATGTGGGAAAGATACCAATGCCAGAAATGGTATTCAATGCTGATGAATCAGAGAAACTGAATCAAATCTCTGTAAACCTGGAAGATGTAATGGGGCAATTTGACAAATTGAAGAATAGCAGATCACCTGGACCAGATAGTGTACATCCCAGAGTACTGATAGAATTGGAAAATTAACTTGCAGAACTATTTTTAGTAATATGTAATTTATCTTTAAACTCAATCATGGCACCAGAAGATTGGAGGGTGGCCAATATAAAGCCAATTTTTAAAAAGGGTTCCAGAGGTGATTCAGCAAATTATACACCGGTGATCCTGATGTCGGTGCTGGGAAAAATGGTAGAGACTATTATAAAAAAAATTACAGAGTATATACATAAGCATGGATTAATGAGACAAAGCCAACATGGATTTAATGAAGGGAAATCTTGCCTCATCAATGTACTACATTTCTTTGAAAGGGTGAACAAACATGTGGATAAAGGTTAGCCAGTTGATATTGTGTATCTGGATTTTCAAAAGGCATTTGACAAAGTGCTTCATGAAAGTATGCTTGAGCCATTAAGTTTCTTCAGTGATTCACATTGAGTCCTGAATGAGTACAGATTTTTTTTCAACTATGGAAGCTGGATTTGACTGAGCTTTTAGTGCTCGTGTTCTCAAATGATTTCAGTATGTTCAATGATTTTGCCATTAAGGTGAGATTTTTTTTGGAATTGCACTGAACATCAGCAATAGTGTTTTACAGTTTGACAGGATCATTGATATTCTTCACTGGACAGCTATTTGATTTTCAACAAGTCCTGGGTTCTCATTGAGTGTATGACATTGAGAACTTCAGAGTGAAGAAACGATTAGAGCTGATTTATTGATACAGATCATAGTTCATTATTGGACACATTTGTGGACATTCTTCCAGCTCTTTATACACATGGTTCATGTATATGTGGGGTTACTAGTGTGTATAGTGTTATTTTATTATAAATATTTGCAAGACATCTGTTTGTTCCTTGTGACATTTCTTTTTCTTGTTTCATATTTATTATGAATATTGTATTTACATTATATATCATACATCTATTTATTTATTCATTCATGACATTTAAACCCCACATTAGCTCAAAATAGACTCAAGTTCATTGCGGCTTACAAACAAACAGTACGTGAATAAAACATAATAATGTACAAAATGTAAGACAAATTACAATAAGTTCAAGAAGCAAATTAATACATGTGCAGTAAGTAAGCAGGGATTTAGACTATCTCAAAGACAAACAAATAATTCAGGGTGGATAGGTGAGAGCATAATTAGGCAGGACTAGTTGGGAAATGAGATTAAGAAAAGGGTGTGGGTAAAATTCAAACAGAGTTCTTTGTATTCAGAAAGGCTAGACTGAAGAAATGTGTTAGGTAATCATCTGTAAACTTGATTTAGGAAGATAATTCCAAATTTTGGTGCCTTGATAGGAGAAATTAGCGAAGTGTATTGTTTTATATATTATATTCTTTGTGATAGGGAAATATAATGTAATGATTTAATTATTGCACATTTAGGGAGTCTTTTACTAAAGCTTAGCTTGAGTTATCTGCAGCAGGGCCCATAGGAATAAAGTGGGCCCTGCTGCAGATAACTCGAGCTAAGCTTTAGTAAAAGACCCCCTTAGTATCCTGTAACATTTTGGGATAGTACTGTATTTGGAGCACAGGTTGGGTATATATTTTGTTTCTCTTGTATTTGTGTGTGTGAATTAAAATTTAACTGCCAAACCTTTGACCAGTTTTCTAATTTTTGGAGGTTTCTATTCCCTCCAGAGTATCCACTCTTTTGGATACCTTTGTGTCATCTGCAAAAAGGCAAACTTTTCCTTCAAATCCTTAAGCAATGTCTCTCACAAATATATTAAGCAAAATCAGCCCCAGTACTGACCTCTGAAGCACTCCAGTGCTCACCTTCCTTTCCTCTGAGCAGATTCCATTTACCACCACTCTGCCACCTGTCAGTCAACCAGTTTCAAATCCAGTTCACCACTTTGGGTCTTAAGTTCAGCCCTCTCGGCTTATTTATGAGTCTTCTGTGAGGAACCATATCAAAAGATTTGCTGAAATCCAAATAGATAAACTAGATCCTGCAATGCCACCTAGACACTATCTGTTAATGCTGTGGTACAACATTTTTCAAACTAAGGGGAAAATTCTATGAAGATTAGTTGATAAAATTTGCTTTTTTATATTTTTATTTTGCATATGACTAACCTACAATTCCTCCTTTATACCCCAACCTTTAAGTTCCCAAAGCACAAAGCAAAATAGTGTTCACTTACCAGAGAAATGTCTTCTTCTCTCCAGTGGCATAGGAAGGGGCGGGCAGTGGGGCGGTCTGCCCCAGGTGCACGCGCTGGGGAAGGTGTCGGCTCGCTGGTTCCCTGCTCTTCTGCGCCGGAACAGGTTACTTCCTGTTCCGGGGCAGAGAAAGCAGGGAAGCAGCAGAGCTGACGCAGCTCCCAGTGACGTGCACTGGGGGCTGATCGGCCCTCCCGCCTGCCCCCCACTGAAAAGTACGGTGCGTTTCGGGGGGGGGGGGGCGCTCTGGAGGGGGGGCGGGGGGCCGTGCCCTGCACCGGGGGGGGGGGGGGTGCGCAGCGGCGACCCGCCCCGGGTGTCAGGCACCCTCGCTACGGCACTGCTTCTCTCAGAACGTCTCTCAGAACTTCTTCAAGTATTCTTCCCATTTTACCAAAATCAGCACATTTGAAATCCACTATTTTGAGTTTTGTGCATCTGCACTCGGATTTCACTCTTATATTAAATCGTATCATGTGATGATCACTAATGCCTAGGTGGGCACCCAACCGGATGCTGGAAACATTACCTCCATTTGTGAACACTAGATCCAGTGTCAACCCTTCCTTCATGGCTTCAGTCACCATTTGTCTGAGCAAAGCACTTTGATAGGCTTCCACAATCTCTCTGCTTCTTTTTGGTTCTGCCAACGGGACATTCCAATCCACAACAGGCAAGTTGAAATCTCACATCAACAACACCTCCCCTTTCATTCCAAGCTTCCAGATACCTTCGATCAGATCTTTGTCCAGCTTTTCCATTTGTGCCGGAGGTCTGTAGGCAAATACCTATGTGGTACGGTTACATCTTCTATTTCCAGAACGATCCATATAGCTTCTTCCTTTCCCCAGGCCCCCTTGCATTTCAACCACTCTGATATTTTCTCATACAGTGCCATTTCTCCACCTCTTTGGCCCTACTTTTCCTTCCTAAAAAGATTATAGCCCAGTATGGTCGCATCACATTCATGAGAATCATGGAACCATGTCTCTATAATGGCAACAATATCTAAGTGTTCCTCAAACAACAGGGCTTACAAATCTTGAACCTTTTTACTTAGACTACAAGCATTTGTGCTCATTGCTTTCCATGTGATAAGTGAATTTAGATGGTTTTCTATATTAACATTACCTTCCCCACTGCTGTCATATTTTTCTTTGGGGTGACTTTCTGAATTCCCTTGCTTTCTATTGTCACCACCCACCCTCTAGTTTAAATGTCTAAAAACATACCGTCTGAATTTATCCCCAAGGATTCACTATCCTGCACCAACCAAGACAAGGAAAGTGGGATAAATGAGTAGCGGTCTTGATCTGAGAGACAATCAAACTGTGCAGAGTCTCTACCCCCCCACCTGTCTGAGTCAGAATGCCTCCTAATCCAGCTGGGAGATAAGGAACTAATGTGACTGTTCATGGTTTACAAAGCACCTCACAACAACACATCATCTGTGCAAGAACTGCTAAATCTGGTGACTGAGGTAACCCTGAACTCACTATGTTATTGATTATGGGAGACTAACCTACACATTGAAACTCCGGACACCACTACTGCTGCCTTCCTTGATACAATGGCAGCTCTAGGATTCATTCAGGTGATCTAATCTCCAACCCATGAAAAGGACCATATGCTAGGCTTGGCGTTCTGCAAAGGGGTCGACATCTTTGAACACAAGACTGGTGTCATAGAGATAACACCACTATTATAGACGGATCATTTTCTAATCAAATTTTCTATTAAGGACTATATAAAACAGATGGGCTAATCAAAGTTTGGAAGGAAATCCAAAGACATGAGAAATCTGACTGCTGGTAACATCCTAGAGGCCTTGTGCTACCCCCATGTGGATGAAAAGAAGATGACAGTGTCAGAACCAGTTTGATATCTGGAATGCATGATTAACAATGGCATTAGAAAAAACGGTCCCTCTAAAGAAGGTCCTACGCTCTACATACAAACTTTCCCCGTGATTCTCCCCAGAACTATGGGTTCTTATGTGTCAAAGATGTCCGTTTGAAAGAAAATGGCAAAATTCTCACCTATATGAAGACAGGCTCAACTATAAGAATTATCTTAGCAACAGCCAAAAACAGTATTTTTCAAAACACATAGAACAAGCTTCAAATTCAACCAAGCATCTATTTAAAATAGTAAACAACCTACTGCAAACCCCAGAACAGAGCCAGACTCACCAGTCACAACTAACCAGCAATGATTGTGCCACTTACTTTGCCAACAAAATTAAAGGTCTCCATCAGGAACTACAGACACTCCCATCAAAGCTCCCACCAGCTAATGAAGAGAACACTCCCTCTTCTCCATTATACACAGCCATCAGAGTCTCATTCAACTAGGTCACAGAGGAAGCTCTTGAACAAATCTTAAAAGGTCTACGACCTACAACCTGCCCTCTTGATTCCTGCCTCACAAAAAAAAAAAGAGCTGTGATGCACTCCGTACTGAAAAAGAGCTCACTGGACCAGGTCTATAAAATAATGAGTGGAGTGGAATGAGTTGAGTGAATCATTTGTTTATTCATTCCAAAAATACTAGGACTAGGAGGCATGCGATGAAGCTACAAAGTAGTACATTTAATACAAATTGGAGAAAATTTTTCTTCACTGAATGTGTAATTAAACTCTGGAATTTGTTGCCAGAGAAAGTGGTAAAGGTGGTTAGTTTAGCGGGGTTTAAAAAGGGTCTGGATGGTTTCTTAAAGGATAAGTCCATAGACCATTATTAAATTGACTTGGTGCAAATCCACTGCTTATTTCTGAGATAAGCAGCATAGCATATATTGAACTTTTTAGGGATCTTGCCAGGTATTTGTGACTTGGATTAGTCACTGTTGGAAACAAGATGCTGGGCTTGATGGACCTTTGGTCTGTCCCAGTGTGGCAATACTTCTGTACTTATGTAGGACAAGCTCAAAAACTGCCAACCAGTCTTTAACATTCTTTTCCTATCAAAACGTATAGAACAGACAGTCTTCATTCAACTCAATGACTGTCTAATTGAAAGTAGTTGACTAGACCCATGTCAATCTGGCTTTAGACCTAGGTTCAAAACAGTGACAGGTCTTTCCCTTCTTGATGATCTGCATAGAAACCGTGACAGGGGATTTGCCTCGATACTAATGTGACTGGATTTCTCAGCAGCCTTCAACACTGTGAATCATAACATTATGCTTACAAGACTGGCAGAAACAGATATCAGTGACACAGTATTTACATAGTTCAAATCCTATTTGTCAGGCAGACAACAATCAGTTCTGTGCTGTAGCTGTGCTTCATTACCTTTGGCACTGAACTGTGGGGTGCCACAGAGATCCATAGAGTCTCCCATTTTATTTATCATCTACCTCAAGCCTCTGGCTAAGCTGCTTTGGTCAATGGACGCAAAATTCTACATCTATGCTGATGATGTGCAACTACTCATACCCATTGAACCAGATCCACCCTCAGCTCTGAGTAAACTGACTGCCTGCCTAACTGCAACTCAGGAATAGGCAAATAACAACAAACTCTACCTGAAACCAAGCAAAACAGAGATTCTTTGGTACCTAATACAAGTGGAGAAATACCTGACTTCAAAATACCTTTTGGGAAGTATGAATTCCCCCTAAAATCACAGATCATGAATCTTGGGATACTGCTAGACTTATCACTCACTCCGATCCCACAGATTCAAACAACTTTTAAAAACTGTCTCTATCACCTGTTGCAGCTATGAAATCTCTCTCCATATAGTGAAAAGATGAGTCTGAACAGAATGATTCAAGCCATGATAAAATATCATGACTAGACTACTGTAATGCTCTGTACACTGGTCAAACCAAAAAGAGTTCGCATCAGCTCCAATGAATTCAGAATGTTGCAGCATGACTGATAGAAGGCTGCAAGTGACATGACCACATCATACCCTTCTTGCAAAAAATTGCACTGGCTTCCAATGAAAGAACGTGTTACCTTCAAAATCTTCACCCTGGTCCACAAAATCATCTACGGCCAAGTCCCAGGATACATGATAGACCTCATAGACCTACCAATCAGAAACATATCCAGATCATCTCGAACATACCTAAACCTCCACTACCCAAACTGCAAAGGACTTAAATACAAAGCAACCTATGCATCCAGCTTCTCCTACATAAGTACACAACTATGGAACACATTGCCAAAAGCTGTGAAAACAACCTATGACCACCCAAACTTCAGGAAATCACTAAAAACCAACCTGTTCAAAAAGGCATATCCCATTGACCCAACTTAAATACCTACACTCTGCAACACAGCATAACCAAAGCTCGCAATAGACATAATATAACCTTCCCTCCCCTTGATCCCCTTCATTCCTGAAACACATGTACCTTAAATCGACCACAATATCACCTTGTATATATTTTTCTACCGGACTAGGCGAATGTACTTTTAATCTACCACAATATCCCCTTGTATTGTTCCTCTACTTGGCGAATGCCTTTACGGTACTATGTAAGCCACATTGAGCCTGCAAATAGGTGGGAAAATGTGGGATACAAATGTAACAAATAAATAAAAATAAAATAAATAAATACACTGGCTATCAATAGCTTACAGGGCTAAATTTAAAATTGTATGTTTGATTTTCAAGGTCCTCAGAGAAAATGGGTCAGAGCACTTAAGGAATAAGTTAGCCCTTTTCAAACCTTTGAGACATTTACGGTCCTTTCAAGAATCATCACTATCTGTACCCTCATCAAAAGATATTGTGCAATGAGACACCTGCCACTGAGCCTTCTCAAAAGTAGCCCCCACACTCTGGAATTTACTCCCAGAAGGGCTACATATAACTTGAGACTACCTCTACTTCAGGAAGCAGGCACAAACCTGACTCTTCTCCCAAGCCTTTAATAGATAGGGTGACTGACTATACACTCATTCTGCACCTGGACTAGTTTGCTATACACTCTATAACTTAGATCAGTTCCATATATCTTCCTTAATTGTACAAAGAATTTGCCTACAGTTTAGCCAACCAACTATTTATCTCAACTGACTCTGTACCATGTATCTAGTCCCTATATATATATATTTGTTTTTTTACATTTGTACGCCGCGCTTTCCCACTCATGGCATGCTCAATGTGGCTTACATGGGGCAATGGAGGGTTAAGTGACTTGCCCAGAGTCCCCTCCCTGCCCATCTTCAAATCACTGCTTAAAGCCCACCTCTTCAATGTCGCTTTCGGCACCTAACCACCACACCTCTACCCAGGAAATCTAGACTGCCCCAACTTGACATTTCGACTGCCCCAATTTGACATTTCGTTCTTTAGATTGTAAGCTCCTTTGAGCAGGGACCGTCCGTCTTTGTTTAATTTGTACAGCGCTGCGTAACCCTAGTAGTGCTCTAGAAATGATAAGTAGTAGTAGAAGTAGTCACAAGGAGCTGCCTGTGCCTGAAGTGGGAATCAAACTCAGTTCCACCCTAACCACTAGGCCACTCCTCCACACACACACACACACACACACTTGGCCCCTCAGCTATATGGTATATTGTATTATAGAGAAGTGATTATTAGATGTATCATTAGTATTATGCTGACACTGTATTATGTCTTGGCATTTGACTTTCAGTGCTATTAAATGTGCATATTTTTTCTGCTTCATGGTAGTCCAATTATTAGGTTTCAGTTTGCTGTTTTCAAGTTTACCTCATTTATTGTATTTATGTGTATCCTTGATCATTTTACTATTGTTCTGCAGTTAACAAAATTGTAAGTTCTACGTTAAACTGCACCTGCTGTAATAAATCCCAATAAATAAATGCATCTGCCATCATTTTATCTGTCTTTATGTTTCTACGTAATTTTTCTCTTTGCTGATCTCTCTCTCTCTCATGTGACTACCCACTTTTTGAGTGGGATGAAAGTACCCAGGTTATGACCAACATGAGCTTTTGCACACTCTGAGGGGTATGAGAAATTTTCAGTGGGGCTTTTCCTGAACATGGCCAAAACTGAGCTTTAGATCTCTCCCCCTCAACTCACCTCTCTTCTTCCACCATTCTCTGTTTCTGTGGATAACACTTGTCATCCTTCCTGTCTCCTCTGCTAATAATCCTGGGGTCATCTTTGACTCCTCTCATTTTTCTCTGTACATATTCAACACATTTCGTTCTCAATAACATCACCAAAATGTGTTCTTTTCATTCTGAATACACTACCAAAACCCTTATTCACACTTTCATCACCTCCTGCTTAGATCACTTCGGTAAAAGCTTTAAAATTGCCCTCTAGGTGACAGAAAACAGAAAAGAAAATTAGTGATCACTGGACAAAGTAAAGTCAGGCAATAAGAAGGAAGTTCTATAACTAGGAGCTCATAATTGCACACCTTTATGTGTGCATAAATGAAAAGTGATGTAGCACTTTGGCACATAAGTCCCTAAACACTATTTAATAAGGGCATGTGTAAGTGCTACACCATGTGACTGCAAGAGGGGTACAAACTTTGGTAAAGCATGGGAAAGACATGGACGAGGCTCCCACTTACACATGTATGTTACAGGTTACTGTAAGTTACGGGTGCCCTTACCATATCTGGGCACCCACAGTTGCATCAGGTCTATAGCTTGTGCAACTGTGGGCATCAAATGTAAGGTATACCAATGCTGAGTTATGTTAGTATTCTATAATGCATAAGGGGGTAATTCTATAAAAGCACTTCATTTGTGCATGAGAGAGAAAGGATCACATATATGCTAAGGTAGATGTATAAGAGAACAATCATTCACGAGTGAGAGGATACAGGCAAAAGGGTTCCGTATATGTTGTGTAAACTACTACTACTACTACTTATCACTTCTATAGCGCTACAAGGCATACGCAGCGCTGTACACCAAACATGAAAAAGACAGTCCCTGCTCAAAGAGCTCACAATCTAAATAGGACAGGCAAACAGACAGATCAACTAAATGGTAAGGGAATTAAAGAGGTGGGGATAAAAGGGTACAGGGAAAGTGAGTAGTGGTTAGGAGTCAAATGCAGCATCAGAGAGGTGGGCTTTTAGCCTGGATTTGAAAACGGCCAAGGAAGGGGCTAGACATACAGGCTTGGGAAGTCTATTCCAGGCGTGAAGCGCAGTGAGATAAAAGGAACGGAGTCTGGAATTAGCAGTAGAGGAGAAGGGGACAGACAAGAGAGATTTAATCACAGAACGGAATACCCGAGGAGGGGCATAGGGAGAGACAAGAGTGGAGAGGTACTGGGGAGCGGTAGAGTGAATGCACTTATAAAACCATTTTGATTTGTTCTCTTAAAGAGTGGTATACTAAGTTTTAATAAATGATAACAATAAACAAGATTTGAAAGGGGATTTAAATATATGTGTAACTGGGGGACATGGATATTGTGTAATAAAAAAAGAGAGAGTAAGAGAGTGTGAATGGATACACACAAGCAAAAAAAGTCTAAGATTTTCATAACTGCTGTTATTAGTTAGCACTGAAGTACCATTTACAGGTGCTCTAACGTTTACTGAGATAATTGCCTTCTTCAAAACATTGTATTGTTCA